>NW_008795364.1:4525901-4556753 GCF_000699145.1 Aptenodytes forsteri | reverse complement strand
ACGGTATAATTTGTGATGGGCCATGACCTCAGCAGCTAGGAATTGTCATTTCTCTGTGAAATTAGATGAACAGATAATGAAGCAATTACCTTGTGAACTTTGAAATTATAAACAAATAGTAATGCTGCAGGACAGGCAAAGTAAGTTATTTCCAGCATCTGGAGAACCTGATGCAATTTATCTTTAAATTCCACATAAACTGTTTAAATCTGCATATATTTGTATAAATAAGAGTAACTAAACCCAAGTATGGTTTTTTTTCCTCCCAAAGGCATGCACATTTCTTAGTGACACAAATATGAATAAATAAATATATTTATAAGAGATTACCAATCACAAGTCAACCAAGCTATCTTATGATTTATGTATTGAATTCAGGTGGCCAAGTAATTAACTTTATCATATTTATCCCAGCGATATCTGAGATAAGATACATCTTGTCTTTTCCTTAGCCTTCAATGAAATGACTGCTTTTCTTCAGCAGGAAATTAAGAGCATCGGAAAGAGTGAACGCCTTTTGTACAGTGGCTCTGTGAATATGAATTCTGTCTGCCTTTTCTTTACCTTGGGCATAAATGTGTGGTCAGCAGATTCATTCTGAGCTCGTCTTGCTGAAATCTAAGGTGTGAGAAAAATATATTTATAAGAGATTACCAATCACAAGTCAACCAAGCTATCTTATGATTTATGTATTGAATTCAGGTGGCCAAGTAATTAACTTTATCATATTTATCCCAGCGATATCTGAGATAAGATACATCTTGTCTTTTCCTTAGCCTTCAATGAAATGACTGCTTTTCTTCAGCAGGAAATTAAGAGCATCGGAAAGATCTGAACGCCTTTGTACAGTGGCTCTGTGAATATGAATTCTGTCTGCCTTTTCTTTACCTTGGGCATAAATGTGTGGTCAGCAGATTCATTCTGAGCTCGTCTTGCTGAAATCTAAGGTGTGAGAATGATGTTCTCGTAAAGCTCTGACTGATGGGACAGCTGGCAAAGTCTTGTTGTTCCACCCTGGAGGGTGAGAGAAAGATGTTTAGCGAAGGACAGGATAGGCAAATAAACTGCATTTTTATCCTGTGGTGATTTGAGTAATGTAGACTTCATGCATTTCTCACTCTGTGCAGCAGGTGATTTTGATTGACATATTGCTGTCAGTTTTAGACACAATTTTATTGCAAGCAGAAGATGATTTTGGTTGTCTCTGTAGGCATGTGTGCATCTTCTCTGAGTATTTAGAAGTCCCCTACTATAGGTGCATGTTTATATAATCTTCTTTAGTGCATTATACGTGTACTTAATGAAGTGTGATCTTTCGGTAGGTGCTTATGATAACTATTGCTCCAGACAGGCAGTAACAGTTCGGGTGATCACAATGATATTTGCTGTCTGGTTCACTCAACGCTGGAGTTATGGAAAAGGTGGAAAGAACTGCATTACCAAAGAGGTAAAAAGTAGTGTTATATAAAACCAGACTATAATCTATAACCCTATTTTAAAATACAAGGAGATCAGTAATAGCAGGCTATTTCTTCGATTGGGAAAGGTGAGTAGGGTAGGGAGGATAGGGACAGCATTGGAAGTAGACAGAAACCTTTATTTGCTTGTTCAAAAACTTTTTCACGTATTATGAGCAAAGCAAAACTGAAACTCAAAATATAGGCAGATGAAAACAGAATCTCCTCTGAACCCCTTCAGACTTTGAGGAGCTGGATGATCTCAAACTTCATTTGTCTGTTTTTTCTCTAAGAAAATCACAAATGAGGAGGGACAGCAAAGTCAGCATCAAGAGCTTAATTAGGGTGTTTGCTCATTGTGCCCACCTTAGTCTCTTGGTGTCAGTAGGTTGATACAGATGTCAAAATAAAGTAGTACAGGGGTGAATTGGGCCCACGGTTTCTATACCTGGTTTGGAATCTGTTTTAAGATTATACACAGATGTAAATCAGGAATAATTTCTCACAAATACAGCTGTATGAATCCACGGATTCTAGTATTAGAGATCAAAATCGGATGTTTTCTGCGTGCTTCCATTTCATCAGAGAAGCCTCTGCATTTCCATGCTGTTTCTTCTATTTGCCTTCCCAGTCAGGAAAGAATTTAAGGCCAAATTTACCTTTAGGCACATCTTTACCTTCAGAGTGGCTTTGCTGAACAGAAGCCCTGGTCACTGGAACCCCATTAGGAAAAGTGGAAGGCTTGTGGAATTTCAGAGCAGGATCCAAAAACCCTGGTTTGAGTAAGGCCACGTTGGGAAGGTCAGGGTTATCAGCTGTCAAGTTTCCACCAAACACTTTTTAGGCTTCTTGAGTCAAAGGAGTAAATCCGTTGCCTATTCCACCACAAAGCATCAGGAAAAGAAGGAAAAGCTGCTTACCCAGAACACAGACAAACTGTGCTGAGAAGGTGGTGCCAGAGGCTCTGCCTGCATTAGTTGTGCTCAGCAGGGCCAGATGCAAGATTCGGAGAACTTGCTAAAAGCCCCAGTGGAGAAACACCAAGTGGGATGGGGTGGGGGCAGAATTTGGTGCCTTTGAAAGACAAAGACAAGACTGTTGTCAGGAGTCAACCTATTCTTTAGGCTTTTCTGCAGACCTGTTGTCCCCCAGCTTTCAGTTAGGAGCTGCACTTCCTATCACCTCCCAAACAGTTAGGGCTCTTACACCATTTTTTTGAAAGGCTTTTACACTGCGTTACAGACAATGCCTAGAGTAGCTGAATACAAAACGGAGAAGTTCTTACCAGTGTTGCTAAAACTTACTGAAAACAACAACAAAAAAAATCAGCAAATTCTAATACTGCCTTGCACCACTGCTATTGATTACTTTTTGTACTTGCTAAATATTTTTTAATGGCTAGATGCCTCACCCAGCGAAGAGAATGGAAAAAAAAAAATCCACTTATTTTTCTTTTACTTAGTTTTCCAGTTATTTTACCTATAGTTTTTATCCTGTCATGGTGCTGTACTCTCTGGATTGCAAACATTGTGAGGAATCATTTTGATACAAATGAAGCAATCCCTATGCATTTTCTGAAGTGGAACACACTTTTGGTAATGCTAGATCTTGTAAACTCTTTAAAAGAAACTTAACTTTGAGAGTAAACCAACAGCACCACCTTACTGGAAACCACATGATACGTGTACTGCTAAAGAGCTAAAAATATACAGTACTATAGGATATTCGTCTTAACAATATTAACCTTTCCCTAGAGAGATGTTTCAGTCTGTTCCATCTGCCTATATCCATTTTTATCATACTTATCCCTGTTTCTAAATTAAATTTGGCTCTCTTATTCAGGTTTCTTTTTATTCCCACCCCTAAATATTTTCTACATTCAGTTGCCTACACAAAATTCCCATTTATGTGAAAAGCCCTGTATTACCCTTTAGTTAGGGGCAATATCTCAGATTTATCCCATTACTTCATAATTTCAAGCTACAGTAGTAGCTTGTACTATTTGTTTCAGAGTTTCAAAAGTAGCTACCTTCTGTTCAATGAGAAAGTGTAATCCATGTATATGGGAACTTTGCTACATAATCTTGACATCCAACTGTGTTTCCATCAGCATTAAAATCCTCCTTTTATGGTACCATTCTGGGTTTATGAGCACACAGATGATAATGACGATAAAGAAATAAGTACCACCCCAGCAAATGTTGCTTATGCAACAAACATCTGTATGACAGAGGAGCATTTATGTAATTGACGAAAAAAAGTTGCTTCAACACTTTTCACAAAGCCAGATTTCACTTGATCTGCAGCCAGACTGGGCTAAATAACTCTCAGCAGAATCTAGTCTTTGGTGCACAGCTCCTGACCACCCTTACCCTGTGCTGCTTCCTTCTTGACATCACCTCCCTTTCCTGACTTTCCTAACTCTGATGTGCTGAGTATGATTCAATAACAGAATAATAGGTATTATACTAGAATCTCAAGTAACATTTCACAATGGATAGCTTAAGGTGTGAATTTACTGTGGAGACAAAAGGAATCTGTCACCTAGCTGGGCAGAAGGGAGGGAGGCTCAGTCCACTGGCCACGGCCTTTATCTTCTCTTCATTCTCTTCTTTCACTCTCTGAAGGCTGCAGATGGATCTGCAGATGATGCAAATGAATGTAGCTCTAACAGACCACATAGAGCTATGCCTGCTTATCCCAGCTGAGAATCTACCCCAGCACTTCATGAGCCAGTTGTCTTCACCCAGGTTTTTCTTTCTTCCTGGGTCTTGTTATAATCAGTGATGAAAGCACAGTGAAGGAGGAGAGGAGAAGCTGTACAGTTCTTGAGGTACCAACCAAGAGGAGAGGAATCCCTAGGGAAGGCACAAAGGAGGGGAGGGCAAGCTGTTAGCAGGGAGGTTGAACTTTCCTTTTGGCTTCCAGCTTGGTAGACATAAATATGGTCTTGACCGAGGAGTTTGCATCTCTTATACAACAGATTGTAGACTATCTCAAAGTTCATAGGCAGAGTACTTAACAAGTGCACCCTGAGACTACTTGTGTCGATGGCATTCAAACATGCAGTGCTTGAGATACCACAGCAATGCACTGCATTTAAATGGAGGCAGGGAAGGGAGAAAGCACAGTGCAGTTGCCACCGGAGGCAGGCTTGGATAGTGGTGAATTACTTTCAGCCAGAACAAGCAAGCTGGTCAAGCTGTATCACTGTTTCATCTGCTTGGCAACTCTGTCTTCAAGGGAGGTGATGATAAACTCTAGCAATAGTGGAGACTTTTCCTTTTGCCAGCTGTCCTGGTTTCGGCAGGGATAGAGTTAATTTCCTTCCTAGTAGCTGGTACAGTGCTGTGTTTTGGATTTAGGGTGAGAACAATGTTGATAACACACCGATGTTTTAGTTGTTGCTAGGTAGTGTTTACACTAGTCAAGGACTTTTCAGCTTCCCATGCTCTACTGACTGAGAAGGCTGGGGGTGCACAAGAAGCTGGGAGGGGGCCCAGCCAGGACAGCTGACCCAAACTGGCCCAAGGGACATTCCATACCATGTGACGTCATGCTCAGTATATAAAGCTGGGGGAAGAAGAAGGAAGGGGGGGACGTTTGGAGTGATGGCGTTTGTCTTCCCAAGTAACCGTTACGCGTGATGGAGCCCTGCTTTCGTGGAGATGGCTGAACACCTGCCTGCCCATGGGAAGGAGTGAATGAATTCCTTGTTTTGCTTTGCTTGTGTGCGCACCTTTTGCTTTACCTATTAAACTGTCTTTATCTCAACCCACGAGTTTTCTCACTTTTACCCTTCCGATTCTCTCCCCCCTCCCACCGGGGGGGGAGTGAGCGAGCAGCTGCGTGGTGCTTAGTTGCCGACTGAGATTAAACCACGACACCAGCCAACCGCTCATCTGCCTAAAGAGACTACGTAGGTCTCTAGCCACAAAAACTGTTAAGCTCAGCGGCCTATTTCAATCAAACTCATTGGAGGATAGTTGTCTCAGCTTTAGTATCTACAAGCTTCAAAGAAGAGGTGGCCAGGCAGAGGGCTTTACTGTTGCCTCTGGTAAAGGAAAAACTGAAATATAAACTATTCTCTGTTGCAGCTGTATACATATATATGTGCCACTCCATAGGGGAGTGACACTAGCCACAGGAAAAACTCATGGTAAATCATGCACCTTTAGGTGCTGAAGATTCTCATCCTGGGAACCAGATACGTAGGAGACTGGGCATCTTCATCGCCCACTGAATTACTTTGTTTCCTACTCGAGTGAAGGTGGAAGCTTTTGCCTTCCCTTCGTGTTTACAGTGATGGCCCTTCTGATTAGCAACAGCCTGCTCTCATGTGCAGCTGGATATAGCAAATGCAACCTCTAGTTAAAAGAAACTGGGGGAAGCAATCTCAGGAACCGGACAACACTTTCACTGCTTGGTATAAGGCTCTTACGAGGGGAGCAGTGTGAGCTGAGGGACCTGTGGGTGACAGGAAAGGAGGACCATGGCTTTGTGAGGTGTGAAGAGGCTGCGTTATGCCCATGTGGAGGAGATACAAATCTGCTCAGGAACAAGATGTGTTTTCTCACAGCAGTGGGATGAATACAGCTAAGAGCAGGTATACATTTTACTCTTTGGTGCCTGAAGTCTGCACTCCTCAAGGCATCTGCCCCCACAGTATTACAGGGGCTGAAAGCTGTTTTGTGCTGTTCCCAGCTGGGCTTTGATATACTGCTTTTTCTGGTGACTCAGTTCATTGGTTTGGCTTTTTGGTTTGTGGGTTTTTTTCCTAATGAGGTAGGCATTTTCCCACCTTGAATGAAACTGGAATGATCCTGTGATGAGCTGGCATGCAATATTGAAAGGAGGAAGAAAAACATTACTCTGATTACAAGATAAGGAACAGAAGAAAAGCTACTTATATTTTAAATCTATAATGTTGATTGAATGATCATAATTATAGGTTGGTGCTGCAGCAACTGAGGCTCCACAAGGTATTGTAATCGCAGATAAAAGAATACAACAGGCATTTGAAATACTGTCCTAACAAGTAAGTAATACTATAGCAGCTGGCCTGTATTACTTCAAACATTTTTCTTTTATATAGCTAAAAATATAACAAGAAACAAAGGAATAAACAACAGATTAAAATAACTTTATCATACACATACCAGGCTTAGCAGAAGGTAGTTGCAGAACTGAAATAACACTGGATCAAATGTTCCCCTCTGCTTCTGCATGGCAACAGCATAAGCTCCCTGCCAGGCTCTGAAGTTCCCCACCCAGAGCAGACACTGAACGTCAGCAGACACCGTGGCTCCACTTGATATGTGCTGTAGTAGACCGAGAGAGGTTCTGGAGGGCAAAGGAAGACTTCGTGGATGTAATTCTTTGACTTTTTTTTTATCCCCTGCAAACAGGGCAAGCTGTTTAGATGTTTTTATGGGAAAACCTAATTCTACTTTAATGTGAGCAAGTGGAATTTAAAAACAAAAAAAGGCAGATTACTGTATCAGCACACTTGGAGGTCCCTCTTCCTCTTTTTAGGATATCTTTAATGGAAAAGCATGGGGTTTTTTAATCACGTAATTTTGTCAAGAAGAGTAGGAAAAAACAGAACACAGTAAGTGCTCAAACTTTCAATAATTGATGACCTGTACCAGCTGAGTTGATGTCTGGTTCCACATCTGAAAATTTTTCATAAAAATTATCTTTATTTTTGTGGAAGAAGTCCTCTAAATTCCTCATGAAACTAAGGTTAACTGATTCATATTTTAAACTTAATTTACCTAATGAAAGAGAGGCATTTCTCACTTAAGCACAGTGACTGGATATTTTTTTTTCCTTCTGGTTTGGAGAACTGTATGGTAAAAACATGCAGAAGGCAGATGACAGGCTGCTTTGCACCATACACAGCTGATACAACATAAGGCTGCCAGTTTCTCTAACCTCAGAGTGAGGTCAGCTCTCAAAATAGGAAGAAAAAGGAGTATTGGCATTGCTTACACTGCATGATTTCCACTCCTGACCAGACATATATGAAAAGAACCTATGGAATATAAATGACTACAGAAAAAAACAAATTAAAATAATTATGGTAAAGCTCTTACATAATTCCTAATTATTAGGAAATATATTGCTGTGCATAAATTTATAGTTGCCTTTTTCATGATGGCATATATAACATTAGCTTGAAATTTTGAAGTGGAATGAAGCGGGATATGATTTCCTTGTGTGAGGATAACTTTCAAATTGAGAGACATCCTTGTCCCATATTGGTAACAAAAGTTAATGCCTAAAATTTCTGTCCACCAAGCATACTTCAGGATGGATCAACTGAAACATCTGTGTTAAGTTCAACCCTTTCCTTTGATGTCAGCCCTATGAGAAATAAAGGAAAACTTCAAAAATATAAATTATTTTATATTTTGAAGTGAAAATTTCTCTTTAGTGTGTATTAATCCCCCTTTGCTTTCTTAGTATGGAAACTTGTTACCTAGGCAAGTGTCCAAAAAGCACGCTTGAGAAGTTTGAAACTTTGAAAGAAACAAAGTTTTTCTCCAGAATATTTTTCATGACCAATAAGAATCCCCCAGGGGGATGTAAAAATTAAAGCTGCGCAGAACTGAAGATGCTCTCAGATTCTATTCTAACATGAGTGTTTCTAAAGCAGTCTTTATTATGACATTTAAATGCTATATATGTAAAAACCTTCATGTGCTCTTGCTGGAGGTGGAAATGGAGGCTGTCTATATTAAGGCCTCCCTATTGCCCTAGATCTATGATGAACAGTCCTGTTAAAATCAGCAAGAATTCACTAAATCTAGAGCATATTAATGAGAGTGGTAGAAATAGATGCGCAGTTGTTTTGCTGACTGGGATCTTTTCAGGGACTGCTTTGAGGCACTCCATTAGTGTTGCCTCACATGCTTCCAAAGTAGGTTGGTGTTAGTGTTGGAAAAATTAGATCAGTCTTGAGAGATGAAAGAATAGTTGTCTGTTATGACAGTTCTTTCAGCTGGAAAAGAGGGAGGAGAACTGGTTTAAGCTAGCTCTGTGTCCTTGATAAGAGCTGCAGACAGACCATCAGCAACTGTTGACACAGTCGTAGAAGTGTTGATTGTTAGGGACCTCTGGAGGTTGTCTACTTCAACCACTGCCAAAGCACCGTCTACTTCAACCATTTAAAAGCATGTGTCTCCAACACTGGAGAAGATTTTAGCAGTGGTTTTATGTAGCCCAGTAAGAAAACCCTCCAAAAATTGCCATAATCTCCAACAACAACTTATTCCAGTGCTGCGCTACTCTCCTAATGAAGAAATTTTTCCTGTTCTGCAGTTTGAACCTCTCAAGCTGCAGGTTTTGGTCATTTCCCTTTATTTTATACTGTCTGCCATTGCTGAGAAGTGGTTGGTTCCATTGTCTTTTAATTCTTTCATGCAGTTGTAAGCTATTAGCAAATTACCTCTTAGTCTTCTCTTCATCAGACTAAGTCCAGCTGTCTTAGCACACAGCTTCTGAGGAGCAGCTCTAGGACCCAGCCATCTTAATAGCAACCTACTGGACCCTCTCTAGTTTGTCAGCATCTTTCTTGAACTGGGAGGCCAAAAACAGGACACAATATTCCAGCTGCAGTCTCAACAGCAATGAGAGGAAAGCTTCACCTTGTGTAGCCCAGCATCAGTTTCCTGCATTGACAATGACAGCACAAGTTGGCTCATGTTTGCCTTAGTGTTCACTGCAACCCCCAGGTCCTTTTTAGCAGGGCTGCTCCTCAGCCAGTTGTCTTCCAGCTGTGCTGACACATGGGGTCACCTCATCCCCAATGCAATACTTTGTGTTTTTTACTGAGCTTCTTGAGGCTCCTGTTGGCTCAGTCCCCAAGTTCCTCAGGGTCTTTCTGGACTGAATCTCCTTATGGATCTGCTGAGGGTGTGCTCTGTTGCTATCAAATCTGCTGATGGAGATACTGAACAAAATGGGCCCTATTACTTACCTGTGGTATACTCTGCTTCTTAACCGTCAGCTCAGCATCAAACTTGATTTTTTTTTTTTCTTCTCTTTTGAACTTGTGGTGGTGCAGCCAATTTACAATCTAGGGTTGGTATCAGAGTCAGTTAAAATACTGCCTGTGTATTGTTTTTGTCTGTAGCATAATAGTGATATGTCAATGGTATCAGATGTGTTAAATCACATAGTATTCAAATCTGAAGACTAACTGGAGTGGTTTTAAATGCAGGCAAATATCATTCAGTTCCACTCTTTTCCTGTTTTTTTTTTATCCTATATTAAGATAGTTTATATCTGAAATAGTATTGATTAAAATTACTCTAATTAAGTTTCTTCAGTGTGCTTGTTTTCAGACACCTGTCCAAATGTTTCCCAGGACTGCTGTGATGAGGCTGGCAATGAAATGAAGCATTTCTTACTGATTTTAAATAATGTGAAGAGGCAGGGAGAGTTAGCAAGCAGAAGAGATCTTTCAGAGATAAGAAACTCAGATTACCCTCTGTTCCACTTCTGCCAGAATGTTGAACTGGGCTATTTCTCCCTCTTTAACCTAATGTTGTTGTGACAGAGTTCAAATTTTTATACCAAGTAGGATGCTGATGCCACATTTAGCATCATTCTTTGCCAGTAACACACAGAGGTCTCAAAGCTAATGGCCCTAAATTTTTCCTCATAGTGGCTATGCTTTTCAAAAAAAGGTAACTATGAACGCCAGAAATACTTGTATTTGCAGTATTTAGTATCAACCCAAACACTGTTCTGAGAAATTGTGTATCCACATTTCCATTTTTTTCTGTACTTCTACCTGTCCTTAAAAAAATTGAAATCTATTAGTGTAAGAGTAACTTTCACAAGCCTAAAGATAGTAATTTAGATCTTGAAAAACACTTCTAGTGGGATAGAGTTATTTCTCCTAAAGTATAGTGCTTTTCTGAAATGAACCTACATTAAAGTGGTGGCTTTTCTCACCATATCTCTTGCAGAGCACTTTCAGAGTCCCATCTGCTAATTTGAGTGACACAAATACACTTTTACTGTGCTTTATTCCTGTTTGCCCTGCAGAGGTACCACTGCTGAGAGACACTTTGATTTCTTTTTCTTGTACTTTATCAACAGAATTGTTTGTTAAGAACCATTCACGGAACATATCAAAGGCAAAAAAGAGGATAACTGTCATGGAAAGCACAATCAGAAACCTTGAGGCTACGCAGGAATACCTCAGGACAAGATTTGGCAAAAAACATTTATGACTAATTGGGTATTCTTGAAAAAGAACCCAGCAGGATTATGAAGACTTGAATAAGGAAAGAAGCAAGGAGAGATTATTTGCAAACCAAACAAGTCTGCAACATATTTATGGAGATATACTAAACAGAGCTAGTCAAAGAACAGAATGTCCGTTCTTTAGGAAATGGCAGGATTTATCAGAATGTAATTTCTTCCCAGATCAGGATGAGGAATTTTAAACAATGCAATCCATAGTGAAAATGTCTTGTTGTGAGTAAATGCGCATTTAACTTTTGTGTGTGGTTAAAAACAAACCATTCCAATTGTATCAAGATGCTGTGATAACTTTTTGTCAACATTTTATAATGCTACTACATGACACACATCTAAATTTCATTGACTTGGCATCCTTCAGTAGAAAACTACTTCCCTGGAAGTTGTTTAATCAGCTCACAGATGAAATAGTGCACTATAAATGTTTCCAGTTTCTTTACATCCTTCTCTGCATAGTAAGTGCTTGTCTCATCAAAATCAGGGAACGTGATCTCTTATCAGTATTGGTGCTCTCTTTGCCTTTCCCCAC
Organism: Aptenodytes forsteri; assembly: GCF_000699145.1. NCBI lineage: Eukaryota > Metazoa > Chordata > Aves > Sphenisciformes > Spheniscidae > Aptenodytes > Aptenodytes forsteri. The sequence continues at coordinate 4,545,488 of NW_008795364.1, read as the reverse complement.
CCACCCCACCTTAGCATCCTGCTTTACCCTCAAAAATGATTCAAAGGAGATGACGAAATAGGCTCCTGGAGTAAAACTTTCTAAGAGCAGGCATTTAGTAAAAATGCATCAAGAACTCCTTTTAAGGACACTCGTAGACCTGAACTATTCCCAGAGGAAGTAAGTCTCTTCTGTTTAGCTTTTAAGTGACTTTCTATTTTAACGTAAAGCTGGCCCTCAAGAATGGAGATCCAAAGAAGAACTTGGGTGCTTGTAGGTCTGTCCTGCTAGACAGCTTGTCACTGCGGATGCATGCTGCCAGGCACTGCTAGGAGCTTGTGATAAAAATTAAATCCTCCGGCTCCTGAAGGCTCAGAAAAACATGGATACTGGAGGCTGCAGGGACGTACTTCCCCAGATTCAAAACCAGAAGTAATTAGCAAAAGGAAAAACTTTATTCTTACAGCAAGGAGAAAGGACTATTGGTTTTAAACTTGCCACAACACTTTATGTTCCTAGATACGTTGAAAGAGCTCACTCTCTTCAAACCACGCCTGGAGATTCATGACTGTGCTTCACTGGCAAGGGTTCATATTAACATTTCTGCTGATGTTCCTGATGCCTGGTTCAAGGAGACATTGGGCTTAATTTGGAAACCTCTTCTGCCACAGGTTTCCTGGAATCATAAATATTAATGGAGTCTATTTTATGTTATCTTCTATCCACAAAACTTCTGGAAAATATTTGTTATGAAGCAGTGTCTAAAGTGAGTTGAAAGACGAATGCTGTGCTAGACAGGATGATAACAGAGGCAGCATTAAAGATGACATTTTCTAAGGATTCTGATTGTTCATGTCTGGTTTTTCGCAAGCAATAAGGCTAAAGGTCTCGCCTATAGCATTTAAGTTTAATGTTTAATTAAGTAAACATTTAAGTAGAGAGTTTACCTGAATAGTATCTCATCAGTATTCAACAGAGCTTTGTGTTTAGGATGTTTTCATTAGAAAATGATGTTTTGGAGATGATGAGACTTCTTCAAGTATAGAAATTTCGTCTACTAAATTAGGATCCTAGTATTACTGTGTGCATTTTGGAAGATAGCGATAGTACTTGATTATATTCTGCTACGCTAGAGCTGATCTGTTTAGTTTTTAACCATGAGGTCATTGGGAATTGGAACAACTTCCCAAAGGTTGTTGTAGATTGCCCATAACTGGAAGTTGCCACATCAAGATTGTGTGGGGTTTTCTTTTTCCCCAAAAAAAGGTGTTCTTTAGACAGAAAATGAATTAATTCAGGGGATTCCTCTGGCCTGCATTGCACAGTCTGGCTATGGGATCATAGCCAGTTACTTTTGGTCTTATGACCTATTAATTTGCAGCATGTTAGATGAACCTATATAATTGGCAATATGCCCAGGCCTCCCAAAAAGTTCCCTGGTGACTTTGAAATGTGTTGTACAGTAGTAATGCCCAATTCCTCTCACAGGGTAGTTGTGATGACAATCATAGTGCCAGCATTCATAAAACACTTAAAAAATCTTTGGCTTGGATTGTGTGGTCCTGTAAGTAGGGGAGTGGTATAACTTAGTTGTGAGTGATACAACTTAGTTATGTGGAGTTACCAGTAGACTGTGGAAGCTGTTTGGAAAAAATGCACAGAAAGCTGGTGAGGGACAGGACACCTTGCTAACACTCACCTCATTTCTCAGTATCAAGCCTAAACTGGAATTATAATCACCTTTCACTCATGTTGGCTCTGTAACCCAAGTGTGAGCGAAGTGGCCATCCAGCTTTCATGCTTCAGGCTCAAGTAGGTGATAATGAAATTGTAAAATGTCTTCTCTGGTTTGTCTTGCTATTGGTGTCTGAAACCCAGGTTATTCCTATGAAAACAGAAGTGAAGGAAGACTATTCCTTTTAAAGGAGTTATAATAGCATTTTAGGATAAGACGGTAGAAAGATTAAACCCTGTGTTGTCAAGTTTGCTTGTCAAAAACAAGATACGGAAATATGTGTCTGTACGTACATTTAGACAAGTAAATAAATAGCTTAGTGTTCAAAAGTGCTGAGCACATTCAGAAGTAATTGAACTCAGTGAGATTACAAGTGCTTGCTGCCTGCATTACTATTTTAATATCTGTTTTAAAGACTTTAAGAAAATTTAGTATCAGGCTTTTATGCCATCCAACCATAAACTTTCCTTGTCACACTGCGATCACATCCCCAGTCGTCTTCCGTCAGCCTAGCCACAGAAGTCACGACAGTTACTGTTGTGCTGTAGTCCTGGGAACGGTCATCTTCCCTTCATCCTGAGAAGACAATCTCCTGTCTTCTCAAATAGTTGTGTCTCAATCTCAAATATTTGTCAGGCTTTCTGGGACAAGTTGAGTTTATAAATGTGAATTGCATTAACCTCAGTATGATATTATTGCTCTGTCCCACCTCTACAATTAAAGCTGCTCTTAAGGCCCAAAGAGGATATGTAGTTTTCTCCATACTCTGCTGAATTTCACAGACCAATAGTTTCACCCATCTTTTGTGCTTTACTGTGCTTGCAGGTAAAACTGCGCTAACACTGATTTTTGGTGATTTTTTTTTTTTCTGCTATTTCAATAAAACAGTAATTTTAATAATGTGTGGAAACCTAGGTCCCAGCACACAATGTGTAGGCCAGTCTCAGCTGATCAGCAGGAACATGGGTGATGGCTGGTTGGTACAGCTGTCGTGTGTCATCTGAGTGCACTGTTAGGGAGACAAGCCCCAAACAGCCTGATACCAACCCAAGAGGTGCCAGGCTTACAATGAGGAAACCTTTGATGGGAGAGGAGATGGGAGGGGTGTGTGGGAAGACCAAGTGGACACAGAGTGTTTTAATTTTTGCATGTTGTCATCTCAGTTCTCAGTGTGACAGCTCCTGCCTGAGGTTTCAAGCCACTGCACTAGTCAGATGAACTGTAACTTCTGCTTCTGACTTTACCGTCTCTCCTATTCTCAAATGGGATGTTTCACACAACTTGGGGGGGGGGACAGAACACAACCCTACAAGATTTAGCTAAGCTTTGCAAACTTGGAACTCACAGCTTCATGTAATTTTAAATGATAGTTCAAGGAATTGTCTCTTCCTGGACAAAGTGGTGCAACTTCCCAACCTGATGCTGGAGTGTTTGTTGGCAAACCTCAGCTTGCTGCATTTCAGCCAACATCAATAACAAAAAAGCAATGAATTGCATGCTGGACAAGACTTTACTGTATCTAAAGCAGTTTGATATACGCAAATGTATGCAAGTGCATACAAATGCATATGTAATCCCCAACCCCCCTACATTTGCAGATAACTGGATATTGCCGTGTTATTTTTTCATGCCACATTTTGACCGCTGTTCTATTTCAGTCATAAGAGGCTTGGGGTATGGGACTTAGTGCCTTTTAAAACTAATTACCCTTACCATTATCATCAATTAATCCCAATTAATGTCAGACAGAAATGCAAAAATGTCGAATCATGTTCTACAATTCAGTACAGATGAGTTCAGGGGAACTGGTAATGACATCTTCAGGCTACCAAAAAAGTAAAAACTTTCTCCTAGGTTATATACACGCATCACTCAGTATAGGAGCCTTTTCCCCCATAGGTGTTGCTTGTGGAGGCCAAGCAATTAGTGACCTGTCATCAGGTCACCGAGCTCTTTAGACAGGAGGAGGCCTGGGTTAGAGGATGCAGTGGGCAATGTTCACCAGTGTTGGCAGCTTTGCTGGCAGCCTGACATGGAGGATGTACAGGCACAGCCTTCGTCACTTGGCTAATTTCTCTTTGTCGTCTTGTATTATCGACTAATTTTCCCAGCACAAGGCAGTATGCTATAGAATGCTGACTTTGTCAATCTTATTAAAAATTTAGTGTATAATGAAACAAACGTTATTGAGGCTTTTCAGGTTTTGAATTTTGCTCTTCCAGACCTGATCTTTGCTTTCTGCTTTAGGCCATGGGGTCCTTGCTGAGTAAGGATTAAGCCTTCTGCTTTACATGACATCCCATTGGAAGTGATGTCAGTGTCGTTGTCCATTCCTCATTCTAGTAAATGAAAGGAACCCCATATCTGTTGCAAGGTTCTGTGTGCACGGTGAGCACCTGCTGAAGGAAGGGCAATGGCTCGCAGGTCAGGGGAACTGCGCATCAGGAATGAGATCAGTTCAGAGCGGCTGGAGTCGTGCTTTAAAATAAAAATGAAGAAAAAACATTAAAAAGAGAGGAAAAGAGATTCTGCCAGAGAGTTGCTTCCCCAACTTGTTTAAAAACCTAAATTAATTTGCTCACTCAACAATAGGTATTATGACATTAGTGTGTACAGTTTTGCCACATACACTTTTCATACATAGCTTTGCTTTTAAACTAAGAATGGGGAACGGAGTCACTTTTACTAAATTAACATTATGATATTTATTATCATAGTTATATGTAATAGCACAAGTGTACTAATGTTGGCTCATGAATGCCAAGACTCACCCAAGATTTAAAGTCCTGGCTGTGGCTCTAGGGACGGTGGATCTACGAAAGAAGTTTGCTCACAACATTCAAATTTTCTGCAACACTTCCTAAATCAGTGGCTTTATCCTGGCCGCAGTATGTAGCTTGGAAACCTAGGGCAGAGCTGTGCATTATGGGGATAAAGCTCTCTTCAAAATATCCTCTGACTGCATCTGCCAGTATAGCTCCTCTGAATCCCCCAGCATCACTCAAACCACTTTCTGATCCTTTCTATTGACATCACCTGCATTGGGATTTGGAAAGCTTTCAGGAATTATTATTGCATGTGTGCAAGGCAAAGACAATTGTTTTTCATTATTCTGTTAGGATGTAGCATGACAGTTATAACAAATACTGTGACAATTATGTCTCTTGTTATTTGAACGGATTTAGTTCTTAATAGAAGGTTACAAACCTCCTTAATCTTTCATTTTTTTGCAATGCAGCAATGAACATCAGTAATTAAAAAAATGAGTATTTTTCTAATTTCAGAAAGTGTCATATGAAATATAAACCCGACTTTTTTGCTTTATCTTGTTTTTTTAATTCAAGAATGGAACCTGTTTCAGTACACAGCAATACAAAGAAGCACCGCTAGTTACTTTATGAAAGTTTATCATAAAAGAGAATAATATACAGATCTTTGAGGTACATAAGTAGTAATACTTCATTTCTTTCTACGCTACAAATAGCCCCGGATACAATATTTTACACCACAGCTGTGAAACTGCTGAATGGCATTAGTCTTTAGGGAGCACGAGTGTGATCTACTGGTCAAAGCACAGGACTGAGAAAGGGGAAATTTATACTGTAGGTCCATGTTTGTGGTAGTGTCTAAATCATTCTATCTGATCAACTCCAAGGCAGTTTGGTTATATACAATGGTATCTCAGCAATACCTCATGGCCTTCCTGCCTAAAAAACAGAGTAGGAACAAAAATCATTATCTTATTGACCAAAATTGTTTGGTCCTTAACAAAGATCAGTAATACATGCTCCAGAGAAAAGCGCAAGAATACTAAAGCAAAGAGATTTTGAAATAATAATTTGGAATTTCCCCCTGCTGTTCTTTTTGCCTCATATTAAGGCTGGTTTATACCATGGAGTACCGAGGCTTTAAATCCCTTCTGAATACTAAGCTTTGTGAACTATTTTGATAACTTCAGTTGAGAAGCACTATATAAGCCAAAGTATTATTATTAGTAATTGCTTTATTATACAGTACTCATAGATGTCGAGAAATATAAATACTGGGGGTTTTTTTGGCAGCCATAGGCCTAGCAGGGTTTGCACAACCTGGAATGATAGGCTTGGAGGTTTTTTATTTTTCAGTGTTTGAAGAAACACACGTTTCAAGAATTTCACTTTTCAAGTTCTTACAGCATGAAAGAGATTTCCTTCTGTATCCCTGAGATAAGTGCAACTATCTCTTTCTCCCCACTAGAAAGGGGAGAAAGTATGTGAAGTGAAGAGAGGCTGGCTTCATCTATTGCTGCCATGAAGCTCTCTGACCCTTGAAATGTTTTTTTTTTTTTTAACATTTTCTTGCCGTTTTGTGTAACAATAACGATCCATCGCTTGTACTTTGTCACGTTGTCCTACCTGAGCTTACCGATGAGTAAACTGACGTGGGAATTTCAAAATCTCAGGTAAGTCCTGGTTCTGCATTGTATAGAATTTTACTTGTCTCTTTGTGTAAGGTAATTTTTTTTTTTTACTGTTCATAAGATAAATGGAAGTTTGCAAAAGTAGAACAAAGCATATATCTGCTAAGGCTTCAATATTTTATTAAGAGTGACAAAAATATGCATACCCTTCCTTGCGATAAATAGCCTGTCCTGCTCTTGAATGTCAACTTTACCATTGACTCAGTGGAAGTGGCGTGGTCCTGATCTTGATTCCCTCCCCCCTGAATCTTATAAATTTGCACATTCTTATGAAAGAGGCAATAGCCCTTTTGACTCTTCCCTTTTAACTTGCTCAACAGTTTGCTAAGAGTGCCAAGAAATGATTTTTGCTTTCCACAACCCCTTTTTTTAGTTCCTGAAAGCCCTCATATATTTTTTTGTAGTATTTCTAATCTCTGTTGGCCTGCAAAGCGAGAAACTTGGCTTTAGGAAAAATAATCTCTTGTGTGGTAGGTGCATAGCATGAGAAATGAGGGGCCGGGGCAGATCGTTGGAGGTCTGGATCTACTAAGGCCGCATCCTTCCTTGAATTCCTGCATACAAGGCCAGTGATGCTGTTAGTTTTGTCTTTATGATCTATACATAAATAAATGTCATACACCAATGCAGTTCACAGTAGTTTGGAAGTGATTGCCTTTCTTAGCAAGAAATGGTTAAAAAAATCAGTAGTCGCTTTTGTAATTTTTTGTTGTGCTTTATGCTTGGAAGCTTGTTCATTGTAATCAAAGGCAAGGTCTTGATTCAAAGAAACTTATTGTAATTGTATGACCTAATTAGAATCAAACTCCTAATCATACATATTTCATAAATAAACTAAATGACTTCTCACATTCTTTTCTTCAACTTTTGGAGATGTATCCTGAGTAAAAAATTTAGGGAATGTGTTATTGCAAATAAATTACTTTCTTTGCCAATAACAGTTTTGCAAACATGGGCATGGTGCTGTCTCTTTTGCTGCAAGCTCTTTGTTAACCGTGATAAAAACTGGAACATGGACGAGTGACATTTTCTTTATTTACACACAGTTTTAATAAAAAACTGGAACATGGACGAGTGACATTTTATTTACACACAGTTTTAATGAACAAAAATGTAGCTTGTCATAATTTATAGGATTTGCGTGGTGTTAGTTCTGATTAGGTGCAGGGGGATGCATCGACATTTCTATTAACATAACTACCGCACAGTTGCTGCTATAAAGAAATTCTTAGAGTACAAATGAACACAAAAGGCCTTGGTTGCATCTCATCAAGCGAAGTAGATCATCTTTTCTGTCAGTACCTGGCCACAGCCTTCTGACTGAAGAACTCACGTGATGTATATAGAGTGACTTTGGATGAGTTGGCTGCTGAAAAATTTGATGCGAAGCTGTATGGCAACATTTTTCCAAAGTGACAGTAACTTCTCATTACAAATTCAAGAATCTCTGATTCTTAGAAACGGTGGGCTTTTCTTGTTGTCAGCACAAAGCTGTGAGCACTGCTGCCAGACCCACGCAGCAAACATGCCGAGATTGCCAGCACAGAGAGATTTATCTATCCACAGTTTTGGCTAGCTATGGAAAAGCTGAGATAGTCTCAGGTATGTCATTCAAAGAGAAATCCCAGAAGTAACCTCTTGTTGCTGTGGGTAATAGGTTTTCGTTTATATTCATTACATTCATGTCATAACCTTTATGAGGTGGATCCCCCCTTTGTCTTATTTACGAAGGCTCCCTTTCCTTCTGTTTCTTCATTTGCTACTGTCTAAAAGGGCCTTGTAAAGACCAAAAAAAAAAAAATAGTTCTGAGCAGTATCAGCATAACAAATTTCTCAGACTTGCCTGTCAAGGTCCGACATTAGCCCTTTCACTCACATGGCAGTTGGCAGGTAGATGCCCCTCTGTTGTTTAAAAGGGAGCTTGCTTTGTGTTGCTCCCTGGCCTTTCACTTTTATGCAAAATTCTCTTATTTCCTTATGCTATTAATATTTTCTATGAATTTGAAGGAAGCCAGAAATTGCTCCCCTTTCATTTCCTTTTCACAAATCCCCTGATTCTTTGTTGTGTCCTATAAATACCGTCTGACTGTTTCCAGTGCTCTACCCAGATATCTTAGCAAGCTGAAGAGCCGACTGAGGGCTGCTGCCTGCCAGTCAGATGCCGTAGAAGGATGTGTCCACGTGCACAGAGGCAAGATGAGAGACGTCCCGGCAGGGTCAAGTGTGCATGTTCACTTTGCCAAGTGTCAACTCCAATTACAGAATGCTACCTGCCCAACATTTTAAAAAATGCAGCCCCTTCTGAAAGTACATTGAGTACTTCTTAATTGCAGGAAAACTCTCTTTCTTTTAATTTTTTATAAAGTGAAGCATAAAAAATTTAAATGAAAACTTTTAAAGGGTATAGCTTGAAATGTAAGAAGGTTTGGAGTATTGCTGCAGCACATCCGACTCTAAACCCGAACCTGTAAATTGGCACAAGTTTTATTGTGCAGTAATTTAATCTCATTTCCATTATATATCTTCTTAGGCTCAACATGAGGTGGTTATTCCTCTCTTTGGCTAGGCAATGTAGCTCTTGACTATTACAAACCGCAGACTTGAATCAAACTCCGAAGTCATTAGACAGAGTCCAAGAAAGTGCTTCTAATGACCCTCACTGATGCCAGTGATCTTGGGACTCAGCTCTTTTGTTATAAATGGTACAGTCCTTTTCTATCCAGAAATAGATAATGTACAAAGTTAAAAATGTGTTTAATAGTGAATACAGAGTGGGAAGAAGGTTCAGGACACGCAGTGCTCTGGAGTCAGATTCACCAGGTTTAATGCAGTCCACTGAGATGAAATACTTTTCTGTGATGTGTAATCTGCCACCAGACTATAAGCACTAAGGGAACCTCTACTGCAGAAGACCCAGTGAACTTGGTGTTTATAGCAGCCCTGTGCAGTATGATTTCAAGTCCCTGTTTTGAATTAGGGATTTGGACATAGTGCTGTAACCCTATAAGCATTAACTTTCAGAGTTTATCACTTGCCAGTGCACTTTTTCACACCACCAACTGGAGGAAGCAGTTTCTTTCCAGTCAGACTTGAGGCAAGCAGATGATCTGGACAGAATTTAGTTCCCTATAATCTTAATCTCCCCAACTTCTGTCTATGATTTGTTCCTATTAGTTTAAATTGCTTCCTGACGAGCTGATCTCTGTGGCTCCTTCCTTAACCCTGCCCCTGGGTGACAGGAAAGAGCCTGTGGGGATATACGGAGATGACACTGCCTCTAAGCGGCAGAAGCCTGAGATGCCGCACTGCCTCGTGTTGAAGTGCCCATGGGAGCCGAGCCTTTGTGCCAGCAGTAAATGCGTTTCTGAAGCTCCACCAGTGACTCAGATCTGCTTCTCTGTAGCAATTTTATAAACCATTGTGCTGATCTAGTCAGCTGAGGTTAAATGTCACGCTTGATGGAAAAAATCTGAGTGGAGGCTGGCATTTACACAACCGCTCTTCTTCACCAGCTTTCAAACACCTCCTCTGCACAAAACAGCAGGGTAACCAAGAGGGTTTTCCATCAAAGCCTACTCTGAAATACTTCTGAAGATTCTCTGATTAAGTGACAATATGCCAAAGACTTACCACGTATTTAGAAACTCGAAACTCCCACATGCTTTTCTAAATGCATTTATAAAACATGAGTCATGGAGGTCTGCATTTTCAGAGGTGCTCAAGGGTTAAACCTGAAATCCATGGGAAATATGGGTGCTCAAATATTTGGAACCTAGGACCTTCCCTTTTCTGTTCTTGTAATTACTTTGTCAAGCCCAGCTGCCTCTCGCCCTTCCCTGGTGCGATTTATTTCACTGTGCTGGAGAATTGCAGATGCATACTAATATTCTGTCTTTTCTTTCTCCTGGTTCAGTTTTACCTACCAGATTGTTTCCAGGTGTGTGAAACCTGGCCACTGGTCGGTGTATCATACCTAATTTATTGATCATTGCTGATGGCATACATTATTGTCACACATGAAGTAAGACTCCTACGCAATATTTCTAAAGCCATGAATGATGGCTGTAGTGCCTTTCAGAATTTAGTGTAGAAGAATTTCAGGTAGTTGAGACTCCATTGAAGAAAATACCTAAAATGTTATTTTTTTATTTTTTAATTGCAGCCTAGTAGAAATCACTTTGGAAAAGGCCCAAATTAAAAAGGGCAGCAATAATCACTTCATTAAAGCTTCTAGTCCCAAGCTGGAGGTAATCTCTTCTTACAATGTGTTTCCAATGTTTTCTAGAAAAAAAATTAACACCTAGATCTATGTCAAATTCTCTGTGTTGACAAAGTAAGTATTTTTACTGTAGTGAACTGTCAGCTATAGCTTGGAACCCATCTGCAAGCACAGAAAAAAATGTTAAAACTTACTAATAACAGGATTATTTTAAGTTAACAAAGGTGATCTTTTTTTTCCCCCACCATGTATTTACACTTCAGAAACTAAGGGTAAAGGTGTCTTCAAAGTGAAAGCTCTTGTGTTTGGAATTAAATATTTCTATGTGGAAAATTTTGTATAACAAAAATTTCACAATACCTCAGTGTGCTACCAGAAGTGGCAAAATTGGTCATCAGCATCATATACACTTTAACTTTGTGTTTGAAGAGAGATGTCAGATATAACAGACACACTGAGTACCTTAAAAAATAAAAAATAATTCAGAGCAATATATTTAAAATAATGAAGCTCAACTGGTAACAGCAGTTCATCATGTATTTGTTTCATATTGGTTTTTAGTCTGCACAAAAGGTTCTGAATTTTTCAAGCTGAACATCAAATCATAATGGAAAGCCTTTAAGAATGGGAAGTGGGATGAGAAACATTATTGCATATTTAGGTACATGTTGAAGTCTGCAAAGCTGTTTCAAAGAAATAGAGAGTTAATTTTTTGACAAAGTTGCCCACATGTTAAAGCTGAACTGCTGGGAATGTTTTTCAGTAGCTTGTAATAACAGGTATAAATTGTAAGCTCTATGGTTATAAACAATATGTACGTGGATGTGTTGCATCTATTATGCAGTACAGAAACCTTCTCTGCGCTTCTGCATGTGGATATATGAAACATTTTGGATTTTGTAACTGTAAAAAGCTGTTTGTTTGCCATTTAAAGCCAGTATCGCTAAGCCTCAACCAGCAAGATTATGACTCTCCAATCCACATTAATAATTCAGTGTGAAATATCTTCGACACTTGTAGCCCTGTCAGAGATCAAAAGTGTTTATATTTTCTGGATACGTTATATTAAAAGCAAAAAGCATTAGTACGCTGCATGCATTTACAAATTCTAGTCATGGTGGATGTGCTATGATATGAAACCTATAATTTTAAACCCAGCCCTGCATTATCACTCATGTTGATTTCTGTGTGCAGTACTGATTTGTAACAGGCGTCTCATGATAAAACTGCCCTGTCTGGGCAGGCGTTTGGGGCGAGGGCAAGCGGTAAAACCTGAATCCCAAACCACATTCACTTTTGGTCTCCATATGGGGTGTGAGGTTCTTCAAACATGTTGGTTTTGGTCCCTCTTGTTAAAGTAACTTTTGGTTTTGTGTTTCCATCAGTCCTTCAGTTTACATTGCATCTCCACCCAGTGACCCCTGCCTGGCTCTTAGGGTGACACGGGGTACATGCAAATGTTTTTCCAGTGAAATCTTCTTTAGCCAGAATGACTCAATGAGAGGTGGCCTAGCTACTGTTTGTCAAACTCGTGCATGTCATATTTGCAACACAAGCAGCCTCTTGAAAGCAGAGGCTTATGTGATCAAGTCTTCCTTTGAACTTCTGGATTCTCGTTAGCAACACAAAGCTTTGTCATGCTGTTGCAATAAATCATATTTTAATAACTGTTAAACCCTTTGAACATAAAGTTTAATAGCAACACTTGCAGGAATTAAATACTTTCATTGAGTGTCGCTGCTTATGGCCTAAACCTGTTAGATGCTCACCACCTGCCACCTATCCCAGTTAAGGTGGGGACTGGGATGCCTTGGAACAGGGTCTGATTGCGTCGAACATGGAACAAATGCATTCAGTAACAGTAGAAAAAGGGGGTTTCTATCCCTGAGTTTACAGTTCAGAAACACAGGCCTGAAAAGGAGCGTGGAAATGGGGCAGAAAGCACCAGCCATGCCGTCGAGAGATTCCTTTCCCATCTCATGATAGTTGCTATTTTTTTAAGGGATGGGGCTCTGTCTCAGGATTCACCATTGGTGGGCAAGGATTAGAGAAATTTAAAGACAACTAGAAGAGAAGGTGTGCTGCAGTTAGACTGGAGGAGGAAGTGGGTAGCACACACAGACCAAAGCTGCAAAGAAATGGTGAGCATTAGTGGAACGGGAGGGCAAAAAGGGCAGGGAACTGAGAGGCAACCTGTCTTGCTGCACGGCTAGTCCCACCAAATCACCATGTTGTGTTTCTGCTCAAGCTTCTTGCTCTGCTGAGTCAGGAGTCTTCTCAACCTGCTGATCTGGGTTTGTTTAGAAACCACAGCCCTCATGGGGGAAGGATTAAGCAGTATGGCTGTATGCCATATGGCTGTACTGTCTTAGAAGTGGCTGACCATAAGGGGCTGGAGGATGCAGGAGTTTATATGGTTATGACTCTGCTAGGGCTGCATCTTTCCCACAGCACCCTACAGTGGTGTGAGGGGTTGCTTCCCTGCCTGCTCACACGTTCTCTTCCTAAAATGCTGCTTCTCAGCTATCGAGGTGGCACTAAGCACCTAATGGGTGCCATTAGTCACAGCCCTGACAGCATCAGGGGACACGCAGCGAGACAGCAAGCAGGGACAGCTGTCTCTTTCAGTGATTCTTCTGCTAATAAGTTATTTAGGAGCAAATCCCAAGTCCCACCGAAGCCCACGGCAACGCTCTTGCCAACCTACTTCAGAGCTGGAGTTAGTGCTTTGAGTGCTGAAGCATCTTCTGTGATTTGAATCAATAGCCTCCTTCTACTTAAGCTACCAAAACTGTATTTTCATGCTTGCTTCTGCTACGACTGGAGTATAATTGCTGAGGGTTTGTGTATGTAAAGGACTCTTCTTTTTTTTTTTCTTTTTTTTTCTTTCGAGTGGAAGATCACCACAGACCAAGTCTAAACAGTTCACAATGATCAGCCCTAATTCTGAGGAGAAATATGGCCATTTTTATTACTAAAGACAATGATCCATGTGCAAAACAGACTATCAGATGTCAGTGAAAAAATAACCACTTTTTTTTCATGTGTATAATTTTTTTTTAAATGTGCACAGGGATAAACTAGAAGTTGTAACCTTGACTTCTGCCATACATGCCCTAGCAGCTTTTTATAACTGGTAGGCTCAAAGGGCCATATAAGAAGTGGATTTCTTGTAACTAATTGTAAACATGTGGTGAATTAGATAACATTTTCCTTATAGTCAATAAATAACTGTTTACAGTCAGTAAGCAACTGCATTAGAGTTTCTGACACTGCACATCTTTTCAGATCAACCAGTTAACTAATCAGAGACTGGAGCAGTGTGTGCACACATTGGGATGTCTCTGCAATGAGCAAAATAGTCTTTATTTTATTGTTCCATGACACAACATGAAAAAGAATATAGCAGGGTGAAAACTTATTTTGTGTACAATGAACAAATGAGAAGGGTTATGTCACACCTAAATGTGTAGCAAGTGTGATCTTGGCTGCAATGAGCTAGTAATGCTTTTCCTAACATACAACCACAAAGGCGAGGCTGTGCCTGTGCTGACCTCTGTGCAGTCATTTAATGGCTGTAGCGTTCGTTTCCACTAATGCTTTCAGCGTCAGTGGAGGATGAGAGCAGAATCTGGCTTTCTGCTGGCAAAAATTCTGCCTGAGAGCAAAATCTCTCCATTCCAAGACCTTTCTTGCAGTGTTCACATATACTGCATTATGTCGGTTCTTAATACTCTGCATGCTTTGTGTTACATACTTCCAAACTGCTTAACCCTTTTAATACAACACCCAATCACGTCTATAAGCTCTGATTCATAGTTTTCTTTAATTTATACCTTATATACAAGGAAGGGATAACCTCTCCTGCTCATACAGTAGACCAGTGGCAGAGACAAAGCCTGAGCTCATGGTTTTCTACAGCATTAGTCTATGTATTTTATACCGGCCTTGTCAGTAAAGTTTTGTCAAAGGGGGAGACTGTAAGATGTGTCTTGGGATAGTCACGCAATGGTAAAGCAAGCCGGGTGTGACAGGGTTCAGAACTGGAAGTTGATGATGACTGGACTTAATGTGATGTGCAGTGGGTTTGTATAGTAGCTGTCAATTGCTGTCATCATTATAAAAGACATGATTGTTATTGGAGACCAGTGGCATAACGGCGAGTAACCACACACAAGTGGACTGGGGGGGTGGAATAGGTGACCTCCAGAAGTCCCTTTCAACCTCAACTATTCTATAACTCTGTTTCTTAAATAATTTGGGTAATATGAATAACCCATTGCTTGGTCTAATAAGCCAAACAGGCAGGGTATTATTTTTTCTCTTTGAGCAGAATCACCTTTACTGCATATTTGCAACTGGTAGAGATCCTGCCCGCATTCAGCGCTGTTCAGTTGGTTTGCATACAGGTAGGATGTATTAGAAATACAGTCACAAAATGTGTTGGAGGGGACAGAGAAAGGTTACACAATCCATGCTCCTGCCCCAGGACAACCTTTTCTTGTTTGCCAAGCTATCTGAGAGCTGGTGTTAACAGTCAAACATTAATTACTTAGAAATATTTTGCTGATCATCGGAATGAATTATTATAGAACCCCAGAGGTTGGAAGGGACCCCTGGAGGTCTCCTGTCCAACCTCCTCCTCAAAGCATGTTCAGCTGGAGGAAGTTGCTCAGGGCCATGTCCTGGTGGGTTCTGAATCTCTCTAAGGATGGAGACTCCATAGCCTCTCTGAGCAATGTGCTCCAGCGTTTGATCACTCTCATGGGAATTTTTTTTTCTTTTAAACTTATATCTAGTCAGAATTTCTCTTGTTCCAGCTTGTGTCCACTGTCTTTTGTCCTTCCACCAAGCATCATCTTCTCTATACCCTATCATCATGTAGTTGTATTATGGTGATACTTTATTATTTGCACTGAATAAACCCTAAAGAACCAATACTGCAGTCCCATTGCTCTTCTATAGAGCTGCAAGAGGACAGCACAACCCCTTTATAGAGAAGCATATCGGGTTTTGAGTTGTTTGCAAAATATTTGTGCAGAGGCTATTTCTTCTTGTTTCTTATAGTGCTTTTAAGTAGTTGCTACAGAGAAAAAAAAGCATTGTCACAGCGCAGTGAAGGAATTAAAAAAAACTTTTTTTTTTCTTTTGTAACATCTTCCAAGTAATGGCAATGTTACAGATTAACATTTACGAATCCAGAAACCTACTAACTAGATTACCTGGAGGCATTATTTCACTCTGCTAAAACCTGGAAAGAGCAAGTTAAATTGCTCTGTTTCTGCTACTGAGCCTTCATTAAGGAAAGAAGCTGCAAAACTGCGTGCGTGTGTGCATGGGTGGGGGGTTAATGCATGCAATGCGTGTGCCCAGCGCATGTGCACAGTGATCCTTTCGCTAACAGCATTTTATCACTTTACAGTTTTGTGAACGTGACTCTCTAGGCAATACCTGCCCACCAGTGTATATAATTCAATTAATGTGCTTACATGGACTGATCCCCTGGCTTCACTTGATAACCAGAGAAGAGGAAAAGTTACTCTGTAACTATGAATCTGCAATGTGCAGATGGAAAAACTATAGTTCCATGTGGAAATTCCATGAAATCTCCAGCTTTTACCTCAGAAATAGAGCTAGCAGTAAAACCTAGTTAGGCTGATTTTCAAACACAAAAACTTCTATATTGACACAGAGTAACCTTAATGCCTCTTGTTATTTAGAAGATTCTGGTCGGCCTTTATGATGGATGAAGATGAACTAAACCCTGTACTGGAAACTGGTAGCTCCCCAGGGATCAGTGATCATCGCCAGATTACATGCAATGTGCAAACAGAGCACATTCCCAGTTAGTACTATCTCCATATGTGTGTTGCTTCCAAAGGGCTACTCTTCCAAAACCAGCAGAAAAAAGGAAAAAAAAAAGATGGAAATTGATAGTGAGAAACATTTTTTAGATAAAAATGTTATAGATTTTTATAGGAAATTAGATCTTTAGAATGAATTTATTGTAAGATCAGAAAGCTGCATTCCGTCATCAAGAAAAAGGACTGTTTTGGTGGGGAAAACTAGTCTTAGTTCAATAAGGAAGTGAAAACAACTATTTGGCATATACAATATATGAAAATGGTGCGGGAACTATGCATAGCGATCAATATAAATAAATTGCTCTGGAAATTCATAACAGGAAACTAGAAATATGAGGGAAAATCCATGGCAGGTATTTTCTACATTATACTTGCAGCAAAAAAAAAAGTCATAGTGATGGGATAGGCCCTTCTAAATTTCAGTGCAGAAGTTGTTAAAGTAAAAAAAGGCATCTGGTGCAGGGTTCTGCTTTTAAAAAAAAAGTGACTTCAGGAGATCAGCTAAAAACATTCCTCCACTTGATGGCAACTGTTCTTTTTCAACAGAGGTGTTTTGTTCACCTCAAAGGAAATGCATAAGGCATAGTTCATTTGGTAATCAGTTTTGGTGAGATCATCAGCTAGGCCAAAAAATGTATTTTGGGCATGTGTTGTACCTGCTAAGCATCTCTCTCAAAACTGTTAGAGAAGGAAGACTCAGGTCTCCTTCTCCTGTGCAAATTGAAACTAGTTTGGGACTCAAGTTTCCAGCTGAGGTCCCTTGACAGTCCTGAGAGTGCTACATTTACACACGAGACCATCGTGCTTAGTGAGGATTGCACTGGAGCTGTCTTCCTGAGTAATCTGTGTAATATAATGAGCTCCTGTTAGGTAAAGTTTATGATGAAGTTATGGTGTGCGTACTTAGTTCTTTGGGAGGCGCAGGCTACGTCCCAGGTGGTATCTATGGGGTGTGATGCAAACTTTCAGGTGAACGCGCTGGCAGAATTTCTCTGGATGTGCAGACAACGTGAAGGTGTACCTGAGGTAGCATCAGAAACTAGTCTGTAACTTTTTAATAGCAGTGAAACCACATTTTCCATGTGAAAAAACACAAAACAAACCCCTTTTCCCAAAAAGCATTTTCAGGTTTGTGTGCAACTCCTACTATTTCCTGAATGGACTCAATTTTTTAAACTAAATTGTTGATTACAGTGAAGAAGACACCTTTTGATTTTTGCATTTCCTTCCTCCTCTTTTTCTTTCCCCTTTGCTTTTGGCCCCATCAAAAGAAATGACAAAAGCTGTGATTGTTATTCTGAATGTATTTTAAAATCCTGTGTTCTGTGAACAGCAGGACAAATAAAACCTGGTTTTGTACGGATTTGTGCCCTTTTATTCCAGCTCCCCCTCTCTCACACAGGCTAGCATAGTCCTGCTCGGCAGGGAGCGGCATGCCCAGTGGATATTCCCAAACCTCAGGTGCATGGGTTGCCTGGCGGCTGTCAAATGAAGCGTACGGTGATTTGATGACTGAAATGTGCCACTTTTAGTTCCCCCATCTTCATTAGTTCCCCCACTTTTCCTTCAGTGGGGGAACAAATTGAGGCTCCTCTCCTCTATCCACCCCCTGATGTTCGTGAAACTCAGAAGCTTTCAGGCCATCTTCCACACATGATTAAACGGGCAAGCTAGTTCAAGAATTAATTACTGATGGAAGGAAGGAAGAAACCCTTTCTTCTCTGCAAAGCCCACATTTCCTTAAAACTGAGTCTAAAAATGCACGTATACCAAAGGCAAGAGGTGAGGCAGTGAGGTACTGGTTTTGTCCACGTTAAAATCTAGTAACTCTTTGAAATTTTAGGCTGCTTTATGTGTGGGCCTCAGAGCGAAAGTATGTGTGTAACTTTGGACATTTAAAATGTTTACGTAATACATGCTAGTTGTTGTGGGGGATAGTATTTTAAATGGAAACATGTTTATATTACATTGATACATCACACCAAAGTGAAACAGTGGATTTTATAGATAATATGACTATGTCCTTGTATTTCTGCTTGTTTTGGCCTCTGGGGGGAAAAAAACCCACAGTGCAAGCAAAATGTAGAGAGGTACAGTATTGGCGATAATGTGAACATCAGAATATTAAGACCAGTCCTGCAGAAGGGGACTATGTCCAGGAATGAGACACAGTACTATACACCTGCCACAATCAGGAGTAGAGAGTCAGGGACAAACATATTCTTATAGCGTTACGGAAATATTTCTCAGTACCTCAGAGCCAGGGCTGTGTTCTTAAACTGGGCAAAATCTCCTAATATATAAAGTAGGGAGCATATTAGCATGTTATTTCATATCAGGCTCATTTTTAAATTTTCTACATGGCTTTTATTCAGTATCTTTTTGCAAGTGAAAAATCTTTAGAGTTCAATTTGGGCTGAAGTTTGTTCTTGGTAGTTTCCCATTTCATTGATAACCAACTGATAGTACATCAAACAATCTTAACTGAAGAGTCTGTCTTACCAGAATTTACATGCAGACCAATTCTAACACGTGTAGTTTTATTTTAGTATTCGACTGTGGGGGTCATTTAACGCTCTGCAGATTGCAGAGCTGCGAGTAGAAAAATTCATTGCAAATAATGTCAGTAAAAAAATTTTTTTTTTGAGAAAACAAAACAAAACCCAACCCCCCAGGAAAACATTCCTTTGCCTATGATTTTTTGTGTATGTGTATGGTTATAGTTTATCCTACAAAGCAAAGGCTTTTACATGAATGGCTGCCATTCTCCCTACACCTGACAACCAGCCCATACCACTCCTTAGGCTTTTGGCCAGCCATGGTCCTATACGTTGACCACATGGCACCTATGGCCAGTAGAGCCGGTTAAGCGTGATGCAGGAGTATCATACACCAAATACAAGGTGTGAGAAAGTGACTTCTGCTACCTATTAGCAGCAGTGGAAGAGGCATCATCTAGAGGAAATGAGGAAAATTTGAGCACCGAGTTTGAAAATTTTAGGGAAAAGAGATTTCCATGAGCTAGCCCTACTCTAAGTAGCGTGCCTCAATAGGAGGGGATGGGAGCAGAGGCACACTTGTTACTGTGAACCCAAACCCGATGTCCTTGTGCTCCAGGAAACTTCACGTTGGACTGGCTCTACTCGGGTCCGTGGGCTCGGGGACCTGCCTGCGTTGCTGTCTAGGTCCGGATGACGAGCGTGGGTAGGAGACGGCCCTGCTGCCGAGTGGGCTCCGGTCGGAGCGGTGCCAGGGCCGGTGCACGGGGCCCCTTCCGGACGACCAGACCGCTGGAGCTGTGCACCCGCCAACGCCCGCCGCTGCTGGCGCC
>NW_008795364.1:4521165-4525293 GCF_000699145.1 Aptenodytes forsteri | reverse complement strand
GGGGGAAGGCGGGGGGCGCTGGCAGAAAGCACCGGCATCACCTCGCCGCAGCCCCTTCAGCGACACGGCGCGGGGCCTGGAGGCCGCCCCTCTCCTTCTCCCTCTCCCTCCTCTCGTCTCCCTCTCCTTCGCCTCCGGCACGTGTGGCCCGGAGGTGCCATGAGTTCAGTAACAGGATTTAGTTACGGCGACAAGATGCAAAGCGAGGTATTAAGAAGAGGGGGGTGAAAGTCAAATTAAAATGGTAAAACAGCCCTTGTCTAGCAAAGGTTTGTGGTTAGACAGGTCTTTGTAAACTACTTTTGCAGGTTATATAGATTCCCTTCCCCCACTTTAAACGTTGCTTGAACATATTACTTCAAATCTAATTGTGATGGATATACTACAGTAGTTTATTTTACTTAAAGAGGGGTTGATGCCCGTGATACTAGCACTTCAAAATACTTAGGGAAAAAACAGAATAGAGAGCAGAGTAAATAACATCAGTTTGGATGTCCTGAACCTGTTATTTAGGCCACTCTTTCTGTTAAGAGTTTTGTGTTACTGTTCCTTTTTGTCATTTCTTTGAATTTTGGTGATCGAATGCAAGAGCAGGCTTTCTCACACATGGGTGTTTAGTAAAGAATGGAGTTACACTTTGCCTCTAGAGGGATGTGGAAAAAACTTAATTTCAACTAGCAGTTTGAGGAACTTTTCTTTAAGATTCAGTAAGTTAATTTCACAGTTTGGTATTAGTCATGTTAGTTGCATCAGTGAAAATTTGATAACAAGAAACTGCTTGTCCTAAATTCAGGCCAAGATTCTGAAAAGTGGGTGTTTTGTAACTGAAACATTGTTTAGACGTTTAAGCAGATGACTTTTCAAAACTCTTGAGAATCAGGTTGGTTTCTCATGAGGCTTCCCAGTTTTGAAATAAAGCATATCTGCTAATGAATGATGTCTGGTGGATCAGTCTGGGTTCCCAAATGGAGGTCACTGCAAAGGCAGAGCATTAGGAGTTTACCTCCCTTTGAAGATGTTTTGCTTAATGTAGACTACAGAGTTACACTTTGGTCATGTAACCTACTAAAATAAGATGTGGATGATAAATAATTCAGAATATTTCCAGAAAAAGATAAAAACAAATACAGGGTATAAAATAGAATCTGTCATAATATTAGCTAATTGAAATCACATAATAGTCTATGGTAAGGTGACCTAGGTTGCAAATTCCTTCTGTCCTTTGTTTTCCCCTTCAGAATTTTAACGTGTTATTCATTTCATAAATTGTCGTCCATTCATCTTGAAAGCTTGTCATGTCCGTGAGGAAGATCAGTGTCCTTAACTGATCGCTGTACATACATGTGGTGTCCTGTCTGGGATTCTTGTCTTAAAAACAGGAGCATCTCTCCTCTAGTCAAGAACTTGTGCCTTCAAGTGATGCCAGTAGTGCCAAATGAAAGGTGTCTGGGGACAGATTCCTAGGCCAAGTGTGTAGGGGACACTTGGCCTTATCTTACACATCTATTTGTCTCAGAGCTGACTAGTTGGACTAGTCCAGGACAGAGTCCAGGAACTGGCTGACAGCAGAGCAGCGTGGATAATAAGCACATTGCTTGTACTTATTCCTTGGCCTCCTTTTATTTAGCCATGTAGCTGTATCCCCACTTGCTGAAGGTCTTGACTCACTGATGTTGATGTTATAAAATGGCTTTTAAAGCTCTAGGTCTTTGTTGCCCTGCTGAAATAAGGTGAAGGAAAGGTGGCTGATGTACAGGTTAGCAGCAGCAATAGTAAGTAAAGGGGCCTTCTCCAAGTGACTTACAAAAAATTAGTGGGGCTTTCAGGCATTTAGCTATTTAAGCATTTTCAGTGACCTGCGAAAACATGCAGGTTGGGGGATGAGGTAGAAGTTTTTACATCTCTGGTGACCTTGGGTCAGCTTTATGGGTAAGTCCTGATTGTACAAACACTGATTCACTAAGGAGCCTGTAGCTGTTCATGTGGTTGATCTCTGCTGCGTGTTTCCCAACTGCACAAAGGTGCTGCAATTTAATCCCTTCTAGTAAAGAGCAATCTTAACTAGGTCCACTAGGCACAAGAGAATGATCTCTATTTTTAGGTCATTAACAGTAATGTCTTGCTCTGCCTGTTTATTTAGGGCATGCCTCAAAGACCTTTCCATCATTAAAGTTGGATAAAAATCCAGATTTTGCTGTTCACTTCTTATGTGAACAGAATTTTTGGAGTCCCTGTCTAGATATCCATGAATTAAGCCTAATGCTCAATTTTGGAACTGTCATCTTCTTATGAGCAGCATGTGATAATAATAATTATTGCATGTCAATGTATTCACTTCTTCCTGATTGCTGATACTTGGTGGCATCCGCTAAGGGAAGGCAGAAACCTTCTCTGTGTCGTAAACCTTTGCCTGTATGGTGCTAGTGCTTCTGTTGTAGCTCTAGTATTTACAGTTGCACAAGTGCCTGTTGAGAAGAAGATACAACAGATGTGTGTAGAGAACACTGGCTGCTGGACATACTACAACACCAGGATTTTTCAAAGGTGGTCTACCTGTGGTCCTATCAGAGTCTGTGGGAGTTTCACTCTTGGCTCCATCAGAAGGAAAGTTAGGCTCATACCAAGTGTGTTGGGGATTTCCCTTTCAGGTTTTGTGGAGGGATAAAAGGAACTACTTTACTACCTTGAATCAGCAGGGGTCTGTCTGTTTTGGCACAGAAGCCTTAAATTTTACCTTTTAAGCCAAGGTTTATCTTCACTTTTGTAATTCAGGGGCTGTTAGCTGATCGCTACAGCAGCCCCGTCTAAAAATATACGTGGAGTCTGTGAAACGGATCCCTGTTTCACAGGCAGCAGCGTATGCGCAATATGTGACCTTGACTTTAATCTTGTGAGCAGCGTACCCTTATCTGCAGTGTAGGATTGTAAATTGTGCTTTACAAATGGATAAAGAGATCAGTGGCAGTTTATAGGTTCTACTGTTAAGTAATGGGGATGAATATGCTTCTGTGATGTTTATCATAGCAAAGAAAATATCAGCTTCAGTTTGTATCGTGGTTTTAAAAAAGAGAAAGCTGACATATGATTTGCGATGCAGCATTTAATCCCAAGATACCTTTCCAGTTTCAGTTGCGTGCCAGTATTCTCCTCTAAGATAGCTGTGTCTGTTTCACTGTGAGCTTTCCAAGAGCGATAAGCAGTGGATACCCATCCCCCAAATAAAAACCAGCACGTATTAGCACTCACGTATTCTTTAAGGGCTGCTGACTGTCTGAAGAGAGTCTTTAACTGATGTAAGATGCATTGTCCCATTTAATGTCAAATCGGTCACTGTCCCGTACTTCAACAACAGTCATGTGACAAATCATGTGTTACCTTAGTAGTATGAACATTTGTGATACGTGTGATTGCATACAACTAACAGTAATAACGTAGCTTGCCTGCTAAACAAAAAGGAAAGGCAAACTAAGCTTTGAGTAACAGAACTGGCCTTTGTTTCTTTGAAACTCAAATGATGTCACATGAACTGGTCACCTGTACGAGAGCTTATTCTATTGTTCAGTTAAGGAATAGATGGGTACTGGATCTGACCTTACATAAAAATAAGGCTTTTTACTGATATTGCTGGTAATTATTTGTACCGAGACTTTTCCTGTAAGTAGGAGAATGGGAAAAGCAGGTCGTCTCCGTGCATTTCAGTTAGTCCTTAGTGGCTCGGTTAGCAAAGGTCAGCTCTGTACCCCAAGAACAGAAAAGCCTATCTATTTTGTCACATTTGGGATAATCTGGTGTTTTGGCTGAATTTCAGAAGTAGGAAATGCATTTTGGTGTGTCAGCTCACAGTAATTTTGTTGATAGGTAGCTGATGCTCACATTTTATGAAACTTGTGAAGATGAGTGTACTGTGAGCCTGAAGAGTTGTGCTCACCTCTTGATTGCCAATGTAGGCCTGACCTCAGTTTCTCTACTGCTATGCCAGTTTACTTGCCTTGTCAAACCAGAAATTCCACCAGTCTTGTGTCTGAGGTTTTTTATTTTTCTTAAAAAAAAAAAAAATTGGAGTAATTTTTATATCCTAAAATAATTGGATTTTTTTTTTTTACATCTCCAGAGGTTTTTTGTTTGTTT
>NW_008795364.1:4520643-4521117 GCF_000699145.1 Aptenodytes forsteri | reverse complement strand
CTTCTGCTTCTGCTTGTGTTTATATTGCTTTCTGCAGATTTCCTAATTATTAATAATTTTTATTAATAATTTCTAACTGTGGATGAATCTGTTCTTTTTAATCTATTTTTCTTGGTGATGACTAGGTGACTGTGTGTGTTTAGCAAAACCTTTTCTAGTTAGCTTCTTTAAGCAATATTGTTCTTTGAGCAAGTTAGCAATATGCAAGTCTGATCATGCCATTTAAAAACCAGTTTGATGATGAGGGTTGTTGTGGTTTAACCCGGCAGGCAGCTAAACACCACACAGCAATTCACTCACTCCCCACCCACCCAGAGAGATGGGGGAGATAATCGAAAAAAAGAGCAAAATTTGTGGGTTGAGATAAAGACAGTTTAATAGGGCAGAAAAGGGAAAATAATAGTAATAATAATGATGAAAGAATATACAAAACAAGTGATGCATAATGCAATTGCTCACCACCCACCGACTGAT
>NW_008795364.1:4432342-4520499 GCF_000699145.1 Aptenodytes forsteri | reverse complement strand
AAAAGTCCTTGACTAGTGTAAGCACTGCTTAGCAACAGCTAAAACATCGGTGTGTTATCAACATTATTCTCATCCTAAATCCAAAGCACAGCACTGTACCAGCTACTAGGAAAAGAATTAACTCTGTCCCAGCCGAAACCAGGACAGGGATAAGTTTATTTTGATTCGTTGTTGCCTAAGGTCTATGCTGAACCAGAAGCAAGGCATGTGCCATTTTATGGTCAGATGCAATACTTAATTGTGAGTTCCCTGAAGCCCACCCACCCATTGCTGGCCAGAGTTAAGCTAGGCGGCTACAGTCGTGGGAGAGACAGCATCTCCCGGAAAGGTAAAATGATTTCACCCATGTGCTGAGATTGGCATACATTAATGTTAATCCAGTGCTTAACCTCTCCTGCCCAAAGGCAGCAAAATCAGTGTGTAGGGGAGGGATGAGGCTGCTTTTGTTGTCTCATTGGGAGATTCTGGGTAGCTAGAAGAGCTGCTAATTGTGCTGGAGAATAAATCTCACTGAGTTACCTCATCTCTAGCTCATCCTGAACAGAGAAGAAATCTTCTAAACGTCTTGTTTTGGTGTCTAAAGCTGAGAGCTCCTCTTCCTTCCACTGCGCAAGGCTTGTTTGCTCACTGCTCAGCAGCTGTGAGATCTCTGGCTGGTAACCTGCTCCTGTCCTCTGTAGCCCCTCTGTCACAACGTGATTTGATTTTGTGAAACACATTGTTTTATTTATTTGGGGGGGAAAAGAAAGCAAAAGAAATTATATTTATGGAAGGAGGCTGCTGGTGAACAGTTTGAAATGGTAGAAGACATCTGGGAAGATGCATTTAGTGGCTGGAGAAGATACCGTAAAAAGAAGCTGTGGTATGGGAAGTGTAACTGCACAACTATGTGACAATTGTTTTGTAAAAACCGATATGTATGCTCATGTAAAGCCTTAATGCTTCCTGTCGATTTCAAGTCAGTAGTAGTTATCTAATTAAGCTGTTACCTAAAGAATTGATATCAAAGAGGAAGCATGTGTGGGACATAAAGTGGATTTAGTACCAAATGCAGTAACAGCAACTGTGTGTTAGTTTCAGATGTTTTCCTCGGCCTATAGAGAAGTAACAGGTACTGTTAAGGAATTTCTTACCTTGCATTTCAGGGTTCAGAAGGCTGTCGGTGGTCTGCTCTGTGCAGGACTGATCTTTCAATTGATCACCCAGAGCTGGGTGATCTTTTGCTCTTCATGATGGACATAGCTCTTAGTGAAGAGTAGTCAATGGTACTGTCATTGTAATATTTCAGCACTGAATAAAGTTTTAGTTACTTTAAAGTTCAGTTAGAGGAAAAAATTCCCTCAAAGAAACAGGTAATGTCTTCTCTTTCTGAATTGTATTACTCAGAGTAATATATATAATTCAGTCTTAACTTCAGATTTGGTGTTGTAATACCCATATAAAGATGTTCACTGCACCATTACACTGGCTCCATAATCGCCTATGCCACATAGTACAAGACATTTAAAACTGTCTGGAATACAGAAATGTTGAGCAAAAAAGCAAAGTACCAAACCCTATAAACCTGATAGAGTTGACATGAATTTTCAGGTGTATGTTAGAAATGAACATCGATCATTTGGGACTAGATTCTTTACAACAGGAAATAACCATATCTAGACATTAGATTTTTTAAATCAATATTTAGAGGTTAAAAAAATACTAGATTTGGAAAGATACTTTATGGAACTCCATAGATGCTACAGGGTATCAGCCACCCATTTTAAAAAATTGCACTTTTAATTAAAAGATACGTTATCTCTAAAATTAGTGTCTGTACAAGATGTATATTAGTGTATGAAAGTATTAAAACAGGCAGATGTTTTATTTAGAAAAGCACAAGATGCTTTCTTATCTCTTACTCAAAAATTGGAAATGCACCAAAATCTTATTCCTACAGAATCCCACCATCAGTGTTGCATCCTTCCTTCCGTTTCCTTTGCCTCCTCTTAGCTTCTACTGTTGTCCTCCTCCGTCATTATGAGGTTGCTATATGTGAGATGTGTATTGATTTCTTCCCAGCATATTCTGTATATTTCCGAATGATGTTTATGTGATTTGTTTTGTTTTAAATATGAAACCTAAGATGATTAATTAAAGAGTGTATGTAAGCTTTCAGACAGATATGATCTGCTGCTGGTGTCCCTGCACTTATACTGGAATTTCCCCTGCAAAATCAGAACCTGGCAAGTGAAGCTCTACCATTATATGTTACGGTAGCAATTCCCATATCTGAGCTGCTCACCAGAATTCAAGGGTACTCCCAGTCTAAGGACAAAAAGCCAAATGGAGAGGTGAGAGGTCAGTTTTTGTTGATCAGCTTGATTCATTGCATACTTGGTATCAGAGAGATGCTGCTGAGACGTCGCTTGGGTGTGAAAAGGCTGTCACTGAATTCAGGAAGACCAGAGTGCTGCATAGTAAAAAGCACTGATATGAGAGGTTGATAAATGGGGAGACAGCACAATATATTTGCAGACCAGGAGGCTAGTGGGATGCTTCACTCAGAGATGGTATTTAGGCAGTAGGATGCTGAGCTCTCAAATGTCTCAGGCTTTTTATAATAGGTTGTCTTGGCCCAAGCCACAGGAATATTCAATGCAGGTGTTTTCCTTTGTGTGACACTGAAATACTTGTAAGGTGGTTTTTTTTATTATTTTTATACCTCACTGAACTCAGAAACTTAAAAATGGAACTAAAAAAAATTCTTCTTATGACTATGTCAACTTGGGGTTGGTATAATTTTTTTTATCTTCCTAAGTTAATAATGCTGATAGTGTTACCACATCCGTGTACTGATCTGCACACAAAGTATTTGCATCACAGACTGGTTCCTGTCACATTTGTTAGGAGACAGAGATGCGGTTTCTGGAGGTATTATGGAAAAGGTGGTGTCGAGACCTGAAGGTGTGGGAAATGGATGTCAGAGTTATGAAGAAACAGGGGTATAGTAGGGCAGAGAGGCATAAAGACAGGCCACAAAGCAGTAAAAAGTCAGACTTCATTAGTTTCGTTGCTAATGAGGCAAGTCGTTATGTTCCTGGCAGTGTTCTTGGCAGCCCAGATAGATCCTGTGCAGTGATGCTCTTTGCCCCTTCACCTTCTGTCCTGCCATAGGGAAGCGATGCTCTGAGAGGTGCCTGCGATGGGGATGTGACCCCTGGCAGGCAGCTGTTGTGAGAGTGTCGTGCAGGAAAGTGTTAAGTTGCTTTTTTTCTGGTATGTGAAATATACATATAAAATTGGAAGGCAGGTCTTTGGAAGAGAAATCTTTCGCTCCCCGCTATTTTATTTTTCCCTTCTTGCTTTCAGGATTATACTGACTCACTCCTCCTTTCTTGTAGCAGCCAGGGGAATATGGCTTTTGCAAGAGAAGTAAAAAAGATGTGGTTTCTGTGCTCATTCAGATTAGTCCTTGGAGCAACAGAATCTAAAATGCTTTTAAAAGAAAGCTAAGAAGGTGACCGGACAGGATTTTTGTCACTTACGGTCTTCTTAAAAGAGAGAGCTATCCGAGGATGTGATCTTTTGGTGACGTGGTTAGCTGGGGAAGGATGATTACACCACTAAGCTTACTTCTGGCAATATGCAGAATAATGTCCTATTGGAAAATTTGGAAAGACGACAGGAAGCTCATTTGAACAAATTTTCATTAATTAAATTAATGTGTGAATTAATTTCATTAATGCACAATTAAACACCAAATATCACTGTTCGTACCCCTTTGCAAACTTATGAACAGGTCAGGTGAAGTTACACAGTCATCAGAAAGTTTGTCCTGTAATTTATTCCCGAGGAAGAAATTGAAGCCCAGGATTTTCCACATTTTTTTGTTCATGCCACACAGTGCATTAAAGTTGTCGTAATTCAGTAATTTGGAACTGATGGTATCAGTAATGGGTACAAACGTATGTTGCCTTTCTTTAAAAAAAAGAACGTTGTATTGCTGTTGAGTAAAATACACTGTTCATCGCTGTGCCATTCATTTCCCAAGTAATTTATTAAGGAGTGTAACTTATTAAGTAACTTATGAAACCTGTGACTGGGAGCCACATTTTTATTATTTGTATATCTGCCTATAATTTCTTTAAATAGAAACAATTAGAATTGTCACAAAACAAAATGTTACTCAGCTGCTCTGGCAGTATGCAACTTTTTTAAAATCTGTCATTGTCTTTGATTCATCCCACACTAGGAAAATATTCGTTACAGATTTAATCAATTTAGGGGTGCGTAAGCCCAGTGAGCAGAATGGGAGACTCTTCTTAATACCCCGTCTTACTTCAGTTGTGATGGATAATGTGCTTTGATAATGCATGTTGCCTTCTCATGAGACTGGATAAAAGCAGATAAATAAAAGTGGTTAAGTAGCAAGAGCTCCCTACCTGATGGACTGAATGGAGTAAAATTGAAGACTCCATGAAAAAGGAGCCTTTGCCAGATGCAGACATGATACTTCCCCCCTTCCCCCCCATAAACTTGCTAGTATTGCATACCTGGGAAGCTGACCGAGTTGATGTTCAGACAAAACTGTGCATAGATTGTTGCACTCCATTGTTACTTGATCATAGTTTGTGTTCACAAACCAATGAAACATTTGATTAATGAATAACAGCTTTTAAATGCCTTCCCTTAAGAACGTGAATGTCTGTGAAGCAGTGTATCGTGGAAGGTGGTCATGAAGTGTAGCAATATGATAATAATCGTCGTCTTATCACATTAGCATAGATGTTTAGTGACAGGTACGAGGCTGCTGAGACAGCCCAATAATACACATGTGGGATGACTGGTTGCCCTTCTAAAAAGCGGATAATTTAGTAGTACTAGAAGTGAATAAAAACACAGGCCATTTAAATTCATTAGAAGTGAATTGGAAGACTCACAGTACGTAAGAGATACACTAAAAACCATGTAAGACATGTTTTGTGTAACATGACATTATATGCAAGAGACATTAAAAATGCAAAAATAACCTTTAAGGGATGGCTGCAAAGGTGTATTTTGAAGATAAAAGAGGGAAATAAAGAGAACAACGCATCTGAACGGCACTGCAGCTGACTTTCCTTGTTCCCTGGGACAGAGCAGCCCCTGTGAGTGGGACTCACAAACTCCTTTCCATTCTGTTGTTTACAACTATTTCTGATTTGACTGAGGCATATGTCCATGCCAGGTTTTTTCCATTAATGAAATTAAGCCCTCTGTTGTAAGGATTGTTAGCTGTCCAGTTAATGTTCGATCAGTGAGCTGTCTTAGTATTTCTCCAAGCTTGCCAAGAGCGGAAATATAGAAGGAAGGGAGAAAAACTATGACAGGTTTTTTTCAGTTTGTAACAACAATTTAGGATTTGATACCGTGAAACACTTTCCTTGAGAAGGGTTGATCATGAGTGATGGTTCCCCCTTCAGTTGCATTCAGTTGCATTCTTTAAAGCCTCTCGGTGTCTGTAAAACACTGAGCTGAAGAAGAGGATGGGTGTGAGTAAGGGGGAAAGGAGACATGTCTGGGGACAAAAAGTAAGCTTCTTTAGTATTCCTCTTCGTACCACAAAAAGCCATTTCAATAGTAACTTTCATAGCTCATTACCAAGTTTAGTTTTAAACTTTCTGTCTTCTGTTTCTTTAGAGGCCTAGGGGTTTTTGTTTGGAAAACAGAATTTAAAGTGATCTTTGGGTGATAAACTACTGCTTGGATAGAAATCAGACTCCCGGGAGTGAGGAAGGAAGTAATGATAATTTTGTTAGGAGCTGCCTTATGTTCAGGCTCGGTGAAGCTCATCTGCAGAGCACAGAAAGCATCACTGCACCGCAGGGCTGTGGAACCAGGACTGTCTTTTAGTGTGCACTGCCATGGCCCCGGCTTCATCCGACTTGCTAGGAGAGTTCTGGGCACAGAAGATGAAGCCTTCCTGTGGCACTGTGGGAATCCTCCTTGAGATGTAGGCTGTGTAAAAACAAACCCTCCCTCCACCCCCTGTTTTTCAATATCAACTTGCCCAAAGGGTGGGTCTAGTCCAGTGAAATGCTCTCTGAGGGGCAAAGTCATCTATTTCTCCCTTTTATAACTCGCCCTCTTGGTTATCCTTAGAAACCTGTAATAGTATGAGGTTGAGTACTTCGTGAACGATGAAAA
This sequence comes from Aptenodytes forsteri, assembly GCF_000699145.1. Taxonomy (NCBI): domain Eukaryota; kingdom Metazoa; phylum Chordata; class Aves; order Sphenisciformes; family Spheniscidae; genus Aptenodytes; species Aptenodytes forsteri. Next base: position 4,514,331 of record NW_008795364.1, on the reverse strand, counting down.
AGTATGAATCCTGAGTGAGTTACACGGAATTTTTTTCTACTGAGTTTCCTTTCCATCTGGTGTTTTTCAAGGGTTGGGAGAAATCTTCCCCTCCCTTCTGCCCGAATGTCAAATTTAAAAACACCTGCTTTCATTGGAATATTTATATTCTGATTAGCTCTAATGAAAGGCAAAGCCAGCTTTTTAGCTCATGAGAGCTGAAGCTACCCATTAAAAAAAAATTATGAAAACCTCCATTCCTTTAAGTGTGTGGACTGTTGCAGAGTTTGCAGTGTGTAATGCTTGTTTGGAGGCACTAGGTCGATTCTCCGAGCTTTTCATCACTGAGCGTGACAGCTCCTGCGAGGTTAAATAGCTGTTACCATCCGAACTTTAATCAGGTTTTCTTCCATTTCTGCAAGTACAGAGAAGGATAGGTGTACTTGTAAAGTGTCATGAGGATTACACTGCAATGCTTCCTGGACAAACTTCAGTGCCACTGAAGTGGGGCAAACAGTACCAAATAATCTCATGACAGCTGTCATGTTTCCAAAAGTGCCTGATCGAATCTTCAAATCTGAATGCTAGATACCTTGTGGGTACATCCAACATCTAGTATCAGTCACTTCTGCTTCTCCTTCCTTCCATGCTCGTAGTAGAAATGCAATTACATACCAAACTGATCACATAGCAGTTAATTTACAATGATCTTCTTCAGGTTTTGTATTTCAATGCTACATGTAAAACTATTTATAATGAGTGGATGTTAGGAAGTTAGGGGGAAAACCTGCCTTTGGCTAGTTCTAACCTCTTCAAATGCCTCCTAAGTTACATGTTTATAGAACTTACTGTGGCTTTAAGACTTATTAAGTTCTTACATGGATTGTACTGAAAGAGCATGAGAATTTTTCAAATGAGTAAAATTGATATTTATAATATAGTTATAAAGAGCTTCTGGACGTGAGAGGGGGGAGTGGAAGGGAGCTCTTTTGTTTTTTCCTTTAGGACAACAGCTTAATTTTTATACTTTTTTTAATAATCTATCTACCTGACTTGTAGTCTTTCTAGTCACTCTGCATTTCCATTTTTTGGGGCTGTAGATTGAATTTCCCCATAGTTTGGGAACAGAAATAGCTGAATCCGGAGGAGAAACCTTACTGTTTAGGTTCTTAATGTAAGTTACCTATGGACAATGCTGTGTGCATTGAATCTACTTCACTGCACTATGTATTCCTTGTGGAATGACACAGGAGAAAACAGCAGTCTATTCTAATGTAGGCCTCTGGATATAGGTTGGTTGGGGTTCCCAGCTTGTAGACAGGAATATGATATGAGAAAAAATGAAACACTGGAGAAAAAGTCACATAAGCAAGAACCTATTCCTATCAAAACTGATTGTTTCTTATTGTCTCTCCACTGAGCAGTCATTACAATAGGTGTATGTAAAAATGTAAACATAAATAAATATACATAAATGGGTATAGATATATAAATCCAGGAATTTTAGTCTCACTGTGGTGAGAACACTAAGTGCCTAACAGTCATCTCCCTTAGCAGAAAAATAAAAGTGTTTCAAGCTGGGAGGGGGAAAGGGAGAAAACCAGAATGGGGTAGGCATGCGGAAAAGTTTACGCTCAGTGCCTTTCTTATATCCCTCAGTCAGCACAAGCTGGAGAAGGGAAGCCTGTATTTTGCTCATGTAGGGAAAAAAAAAAAAATCTGTGTACACTGTGCAATAACTCATCTCATGAGGTTCACTTTATCCTGACTTTCTGTGGAGATAAAGTACCAGATATCTGGTATTTATACAAAACATTGAGGAAGGCTCACTGTCCATCTGCAAACAAACTTCGTCAAAGCAGTTATCTCACATGAAACCTGCATGATGTTCTGTGCAGCTAATTGCCTGGGTTCGTTCTAGGTTGACTATTGGGGAGCCATTAATTGTGTTACAGTGGTGACTACATGTCATAATAGGGATCATTCCCATTCTGGTATTTATGGCACAAATGTGGAGAGCAGTTTTTAGAACTGAACGGATCTGGAATGAAATGTGTAGAAACAATTGTTGTATGCAGTGGGTTAGATGCATTCTTTGAGTTGTCACTGTGTCAGAATGTTTTGACCAAGATTTTTTTCCCCCTTAATTTTTTGAATTTTGGATACTCTAATTTGAAAGGTGGTGGGGCAGATTGAGACATCCGACTGAACCAGATTTATAATGGATGTGATCTTACAATTCTTTGAAAATCAGGTCCTTCTTGAGGTAACTGTAACTAAGGACACAAATGAGGGCACCCTAACATACTAATTTTAAAATTTAAGTTTTTATTTAAACATTTGATGTTTGCTTCCTTTGCTTAGAGTTACAATCTTTTCCCTTACATTTTCCAAACCCCTGACCCATACCTTCACCTTTCTGTGCTCCACTGGGAACCTTTACTAACTATTTTAGAAGGTGTTTTTGATATGTTTAGGTGTTTCATTTTTACATGTCCTGGGTGATCCTTTTGGTGAAAAATGTTCTTGTAGTTTTGCTAAAAATAAATAGGAATTACAAATGAATTTCATCTTAATGACAAATAAGTAGCTTTAAAATGCAAGCGATAAGAAGCAGACGTACTATTGTTGCCTTCAACATACTTGCTTTGGGGGAATATGGTAATATGCCCACAAGCAGAAATTCAACAAAAACTAGAAATTTTCAGGATATAATAAGAGCTTATTACAGAAACTCAATAGTATTCTGTCATGTTACTTCTAGTTATAGTTTTAGACTAGTAAGTCTGAGGAAGTATTGGAAAATTAACAGCACAGAAATTAGCTCTGAAATACTAGAAAATTACTGTTACTTTTCCATTTATGAGAATACTGTTCGTTATTAATTTGATTATTCATTGTCATAAATAATGTTCACCTCACTTAAAATTCCTCTCCATCCTCGCTTCATGTTACAGAATCAATTCCTGAATTTCTTAGCTTGCTTAACTCTCAACTTGCCACCTGACATCCTTTGCCCGTGTACGGAATAGGTGCGTTCAGCAATCTCTGGCTTGTGCAACTTCGGTAGAAGTGGTCTATAAAGAAGGACCGGGCTTTAGCATGGGTAGGGAACTCCAGCAACTCCAGCACTGCAGCGTGTTTCTGATAGTTATGGAGACCCCAGATACGAAATTGGTACTCGTGTTCAGGATCCAATCCTGTAGTCAGTACTGGAGGCAGAGCATGCTGTGTGTATTTTTATCTAGATAGTATTTTCAAGTATCTTGTGTCATAAACTGAGTAACATATGTTGTATGGATGTTGTGTCTGATCTTGTCCTTTATTCAAATATGGCAAGACTATACATTTTGTGGGGGAAGACCTTCATTTTTAAGTGCATAATGTTTTCTCAGCTGCCTTGAGGCAAAACGCAATAGCTGGTGTTATGGCAGTGCTGATTTTAAGCTCAGAGTTCAGAGATTAGGGAAACTGTGGAATATTTGTTTTTCCATGCATAATCTTTTGTTAATTCTCAATGCTAGTCTAGTGTTAATGAGGCCATTTGTATTTAATGCTTTGAATAATTTATGGCAAAATTATAATTCTCTTTCATTTCTAATGTCATTAGTATTGAAAGAAGCCCTTTAATTGAGAGGAATTATACCGTGATTTAGTGAAGTGCAGCAAAATATTCCTTAGGTATAGGGTTATAAAATTGGGATAAAGTTGTAATTTCTTTATTGCTGGGTCCGTAAAAAAAGAGGAGCAACTGCGAAACTCATGTTTGTAGGCAAAAGTATCCACTGGAAGGTTGTTACCAAACATGAAATTCTGTACGTTTGTATCAGTAGTGTCAGTCTATTATTGGGTTCAAGATGTTCAGACATTTGTATTCTCTTAGTACTAGCATAAATCAGAGCTTCACAGGTCCCCCAAGTCCTACTTTTACTTAAACATAGAGCACCCCAATAAACAAAGTAAAGTTGCAAAGGAGAAGAGTAGATGACTGAATGGACTTGCGTTGAGCTGAACAGCATTAGAAGTCAGTCCCTTGTACTGAAATTGTCTAGTGAATGCAAATTAATTCAAGTTAGAAGTGTGCCTAACTCTTTTCAAAGATATCCACCAGTAACTATGGTTAACGCAGATATTTTAGGTACTTTTGTTTTGATCTGTCTTATGTGGGGGGGGCGGGGAGGGGACCCTTAAGGTGAAGTATCTTTTCTTTCTTTAACAAAGGAAGCCCTGACAAAAAACCCAACTTTGGTATGTTACCAAAAGTTGTTACTGTTTTTGTTGAGTGTTGATGCTGTTCTGTAGACCTTAATTTTGATTAAGTGAGACTGAAAGCAGGTGTGATGACTTCTAGGTTATCTGTTTGCCAAAAATATCAAAATGTACAGTTAGAGAAGCGGCAGAGAAGAGAAGGTAGAAAAGAGCTGTAAGGGAAGAGAGTCTCTGGATTCACATCTGCTTTTCCTTATGTTCTGCTACAAGAAGCAACATGAAAACACTAATTATCCTCTTAAGGGGATACTTATGTACATATATTCATATACCCATCTCAGTACTGCATACACAGGCATATTTGTGCGTATTTATAAATAAAGGTGTATAGTATGTGCTTAGGGGAAACACTCAATCACCTGGATGTCTTGAATACACTTCTGGAGCAGTTCTTCGTTTGATGTAACTGACTCTAGTAAGCTGATCTAAGTAATTTTGAGATTCTGTTGCTGTTGCCTCTGTTATTGTAGCCCTCCTACTCCTTTTGTTGATGGATTATTAAAAATGTTGCACTTTTTTGACTGATACCTGGACTTCCAGAGAGAGCATGCATACCCCAGAGACTGAAGATGTCCTGTAGATGTCATATGAGGAGATAGCAATATGAGCAGCCCAGCAGATCTTATTCAAGAAAGGACAATTTCACTTGTTTCAAAGGTCATTTAAGCTTCTGTGCAGATCATAACCCAGCTCTTTAACTTGGCCTGGAACCAAAAAAGGTAATTGGTGCAGTATGTTTAGGAAGTGCTGATTGTACCGTATTCGTTAACGGTTTAACTCATACGGAGTTCAGCACAGCCTCATTATTACTTCAAAGGCTCTGAATCAGACCTTGATGCATGTTCTTATGTTTGAATGAAGCCTGCTTTTCTTCTGCAAAGGTGAGGTCCTTGTGACCTGAAGGCAAAGTTCTGCTCTGGTTATTCATTGTAGTACAGTAGTACAGTACTGAATCAGGCTTCACTTGGGTTCCTTTTTACTCACCGGACTTTGGAAAAGACTTTTTTTGTCCTATTGCAGCCCTTCAGAGGTCAGAGAACCTGACCTCTGAAATGATAATGTCTGCATCCAATGCAAGGTAATGTCTCTGGAAGAGCCACAAACTCCTTCTAAACAGCTGTATGGCAGTAACCAGCAGTGGATTTTTGCTGTCCAAAGTTAGAGTCAAACTGATGACCAAACCTCCAAAAGCTGTGTCCCATGGTAACAGTCCCTTAGAAAGAGGGTCATAAACTATGTGCTTGTGTCAACAGCTCAAATGATTTTTAGTCTTCTTTTAGTAAGCTGTAACATGCCAGATGTTAATGAAGTTAAAAAAATAGAATATCTGGAAGCTGCATGCTGTTGTTCCTATTAAAAGCAGGCTTGTGTTAGGTAGGATTTCTCTCACATACTGCTGCGTTCAGGCCTAGTCATTAGGAAGCTGGTATTTTGTTACTTTTGTCAGAACTAGTTAACAATACTCTGCAGTTGTCATACTGTTTCAGAATTAAAAACTGTGGTTTACTAAAACATTATTTTTTGATAAATGTACTCTTTAATTCCTAGCATATTCCTGGAAATGGTTGTTGAAGACTTTGAAGCTATGCTTGGGAAGACCCCTAATAAATGGAAAATAATCTGTAGAAACTAAGTTAGGCAAGAACATTTATGTTAACAGAACATTTATGCCAATGTATAATTACATTCCTATTAAATTATTGACAGAAACCTGTGAGTGTCTGTTACATACTTATTTTTTTGCGTGGGAAAAATCTTGTTTTCCAATTAGGTGATGGTTTTTGTACTGAAGTATTACATTGTTTGTGGAGGTATTAGGAAATTACAGTCAGTCCTGAAAAATTTTACAAAATAATTCTCATTTAAAAAAAATCCAAAAATAAGAAATAAATTTATTTAATGAGTAATATTACTGACATCTGTATATCTAATGCAGTCTGTGAACTTCAGTAAAGGTAAAGCAATTGAGCATAATCTTATCATTTAGATTGGTCTGTTTATAGTTGAATAAGTTTCACTTGAGGTAGCAGCTTGCATCAAATTACTATAAAGTAGAAGTTAAACTGGCTAGCTCTGTGGGGAGTCGGTGCCAAAAGATTTTATGATGGAAAAATGTTTAGATTAATCCAATACATATGCACTAGAAAAGTTTATACATAGTTTTTCATGCATACTTCCTATCTCCCTAATAAAATCTCAGTATTTCTGTGTCTTATTAAAATGAAATTCCCACCATACATTATATTAAATCTTAAGTATTTACTCAGAAGCGATACTGGAACTCCTATACTTAACATTTTTTATCACTATAGAAAGCACACTGAAAATTGTTGCTTGTGTCTTATTAAAATGAAATTCCCACCATACATTATATTAAATCTTAAGTATTTACTCAGAAGCGATACTGGAACTCCTATACTTAACATTTTTTATCACTATAGAAAGCACACTGAAAAATTGTTGCTGTCTTCTGTTTGTGGTTTCAGTTTACGTTGGTGACTGGTTACTGGTGAAAAGGTGATACAGGAGATCTTGGTCAAGCCTTATACATAGACTTTTCAAGCATTAAACCTCTCCCTGGTTTAATAATGCTGTTTTTGTCTGACTACTAGAACAATTAGGAGTGTAAACCAGGTAAGGAGTAACAGTTAGGAGTGTAAGCCAAGAGATAGGGATGTATTGGTCTGAGAAGGTACTTGTCCAGTAAAGTTAGGGAAAATTATTCTAGCTTTCCAAAATTCTGAGATCTTTTTCTGGAATGTGCATTCTGCTCTCCCACCCCATGCTTTTCAACCCTCTATACCCCCCAGAGACAGCACTTCCAGCTGGAAGAGGTGCCGCTGGGACTGGAATGGGTTTTCAGGTTTATCATGCATTAGAAATAAAGGAAGATGGCATTTTTAGCCAGATCAGGTGGAGAGGTGCTACTGGTTTGTCAAGGGAGAAATACCTGTTGAAGCTGGGTGGGTGAAGATAGGTATTAAAGCAAAAAGATGCCGACATGGGAAACATGAGAATACACTGACCGTGAAAAAACATAGTCTAGAGGTTAAGATGTAGTTTCTTACTAGGAGGATGCTATTCTGAAGCACCGTTCTGGTTTGAGCAAGGTAGAATAATAACCTACCAATCTTTCAGAGGGAAGTAGCTTGGTTGATAAGTGTTGTAGCAAAGGACTACTCACTGTGGGCCAGGAGAATCTTCTCAGACCTCTCGTCTTACAGGAGTGGGGTTCTGGCCAACAATCCTCGCTTTCTTCATTTCACGGCCTTTGAATTTACATACAGTTCTGCTTGGTAACATGGTCATTTGGTTTTACATGTTTTGTCTCTGAAAGGTAGTCCTAATTTATGCTGAAGGGAAACATGTTTCCCTTATGCTTAGATTCCTGAAGTTTATCCTCACTGCCTGTTCCTGGCAACAGTCCGTTTGCTGGACGGTATAAATAAATCGAGGGCTGTAACTGCCTGTGGGGAACCGCGTGTGAAGAACTTCCACTGGAGCATAACTTTATTACTGGTTTGCAGTAGCAGCCTCTTCTCTTGGCTGGAAAAAGCCAGCAGAGGGAGGTACTGTTCTGTTTGCCAAACGAGGCATTATACATCATCTTGCCATCGAGAAGAAATGCCAGTTGGGAAGTACTTCTGTAGGGCCTCAACAGTCGGGATAACCGATTTTTGCTGTCTGTCATTCACTGTTCATTGCATGTACCAGTTCACATGTGGGTGTTTAATTATTACTATGGTTGCATGTTCAACCCGAGGCTCTAGCTCCCAGAAGCGTGTAGTGATTTGAATATTTCTGTGTAACAAAATTAGTTTTAAGAGAAAAGGGAGAAGAAAACGGTTACTTTTTGGTTTTCTGTTATGTTGAACTTAGTTTATCTTCTAGTGTTTTTGGAAACCCATAAAATAATTTAAAAGGCCGCCTGCTATATGTCACTGCACATTTCATTAATTATTTTGTGCAGGGAATATTTAGAGTCACCAATTTGTTCTAGATTTTATATGAATCCAATTAATTCAGGTCACAGAGCAAGAAATAGAACTGACTAGAAAAGTCAGTTTCAAACATTGTCTTGACATGTTGTTGTAATCCTGTGGCTGTTTTATGGGAAGAATGGGAAGAAAACTAGAGCAGGAGAATGCTACTAGAATGTTTAGCTAATGACCGCTATTATAAACAATTATTATTGAGATTCCTTAAACACTGCTTTTTACCATCATGTTTTCATCTCCAGTGGAAATTCTGAATGTCTCTTTCCTACGCAAAAGTGCACGTTTCTGTGAAAATTTCAGCAAAACCAACAAAAGCATTTTCCAGTAATAGAAGAATGGGGAATATGTTCTCTTTCAACTCTTCTTTCATTTGATCAATTGCATCAGAGAGAAAAAAAAAAAAGAGACTGAAAGATGGTAGTGTGTTCGCTAGGGAGGTGTGAAAGCTAGTTTTGGTTTGAGTGAGCTACAGTTGTTTGAAGACTTGCATAAATATGAATCGCTTGTGATTTATATTTCATCCAAAGATGACAGGACGGTTGGCTGCAGTATGTTATTCACATGTAGCTGAGGTACCTCTGATTCGTGCCCACAAGTAAGGCTGCAGCTGTTCTGGAGCACAGGCCTGTTAAAGATGTCTGTGGAAATAAAATCACTGACTGCAGTCGATATTTAATCATGCCCTAGTGAGCAAAAAGTGAGCACTGAAAAAAGCTGTGTCTTACAGGTAGGTCACGTGGATGAAGGTGGGTGCTGACTAATCCCCTTACTGCGGTCTCATTTAGCACAGGAGCTGGCAAATGATGAAATTTCATGGCATGTAATTTTTTTTTTCTGCAGCTGTGAAAGATACATTTCATAGGGTTGGATATGACTTCTTAATAAATGTGAAATCCTTGCTTTCTTAGCGCTCACATAGGCCTCAATACCAGCAAGCTATAAACTATAAGCTGCAAGTAGGGGCTTATGTACATAGAATAGTGCCAGTGCTTACTGGAATACCCCTAGACACCTAAATAGCTTTTGTGGAGTCGGTATGGCCCCTGCTGAGGAGTACGGCAAGCAAAGACGGTGTACGGTATTGACTGTAAACTGTTTTAATGTTCTGTCTGCTTTGCTGTAGGTAATAATGCAATGAGAGCAAATAATGCAAGCCAATAGTACGTGGAGAAAAATAATGGGAACTTATTACGCATAAATGTAATTGCACATTTCATGCTTTGCTTTTTGTAATCAGTCCGTCAAGTCGAACACTAAAACACATTAATTAAACACCAGTTTCTCACAGAACTCAGTAACTTGTTAGCGGCCCTTAAAATACTGACACCATTATCCAGGTTGCTCACAGTCCAGTGCGGATCAGCATTTGGCAGTTGGGTTGAGCTGTGATTACTTGAATTGATGAACTCTGGACTGGCAGCGGGAAGCAGAACGTGCCCTATGGCTGTGGGCTGACTGCTGCGTTACTTCACCTGGCCTGTAGCAATTAAGTCAAATCATGCTGAGGAGCAATGTCTCCTTTAACTGCATGGTAACTATTCAGGCTTTGGGCATCTATGGCCTTGCCCATCAAGCACTGTGCTTTTGTGGTCTTTTGAAGAGCTCTTTGGCCCTAAGCAAGGGAAACAAAACATTACCTTGTCTAGCAGAGCAGGAATATTTAGCTGAGACACACGTTGTTATTCAGAAAACACTCTGGTTTTTTTGATGACTTTTGTCTAAATTGATGCCAAACATGAACTGAAGGTACAGATAACTATTCACTAAATGTTTAATCCAGAAAATATCCAGCAAATGCAAATCTTAAGCCATATTAGGATTTTTTCTTTTTTTTTTTTCTTTTAATGTACTTTATTAATGGTTTTGCAGAACCATGATCTTTATCTGTCTATACAGTGTGTGGGTATATCATACCCTGTATCATCGTGAGATTTCAGGCACTTTTATAAAGGTTATATGTATTACATAGTTAAAGCTACTTTTGACATTTAATTTAGGAGCATCCCTGGGGGGAGCTAAGTTCTTATGCAGTCAATGGAAAGAGGGAGCTGCCTCTAAAGGGCATCTGGCTTAGATCACTAAAATAACCTGAGGTACCTGATGTGATACTACCTGTTAAAACCTCACTGTGTCCAAATGATATCACACTTGCCTACAACCTCTGTAGAGCCCTCTCCTCCCTATTTTGTTACTTGGTTGTTCCAGTTTTCTCTTGCTTTTGTTTTGGCGTATGAAAATCTCTCATATTTATCTTTTGACAGATAATGCTTTCTTTTGCCTTCAGCTTGTTTTCATATAATCTATTTCATACTGGTTTTCTTAGTATTACTGTACTTAAGATATATACTGTCTCCCCGGGGCATTGGCTGTTATCTACTTTACAAGTAATATTGTGTATATAATATGATCCCACTGAATTGCAATTAATCGCCAATCAAAATTCATGACTGTACAGTTGCTGCCTTGTAACTACACATTTCGTTCTTCATTATGAAACTTTTGGCAGTGTAACTGGCAGCCTGTGATAAGCTGGAGTGCAGGAATTTTGAAGTGCTGGGGCTGTGATAAATAATCTGTGAAGCCACAGCACAGGTCGGCTTGTTTTGGTGACCGTGGTAGAATCACAGGATGGCAAAAGGTTAAGGAGGTGGACATGGGGCAGCCACACGCAATGTAGGTAAATTGGTTATTTTTGGAAGTGATACTCAGTCAAAGTTCAGAAATGTATAGCACCAAGAACAATTTCAGGGATTAAAAGAGGAGATTACATAATACCAAAGTAGTATTAATTTAGCCAGGTAGGAGCCGGGTGACCAGGCATGGGTTTACGGGTGGGGTGTGAAAGAGGAAAAAGCTTACTCTCCATGTGCCAGCAGGCCATTGTAAGGAGTGCATCCATGGTCTCTCTGTGCTTCTCTCCCTCTAGACCGTCCTCTGGGTGGTAGGCTTATACGTAGCCTAATAATTACTAAAAGATTTAATAAAGACGTAACCTCCTTATTCTACTCTCAGTTCATCACATGGTGTCTTTAACTTTCTTCAAAGTTAGGTGGAATCACCTTTTAGGAAAGCGTGCTTTTGTCAGAAGCAGGTATTTTGGCTCCAAAAGGTTAATCCAGGTAATTTCCTTTTGCCTTGTGTGTTTTGCAGGCGGTCAGACTATGTATAGTTCAGTGTTCTCCCCTGCTCTTAAACTCTAATTTTAAAATGCTCCAAATTAAATTGTGGTTATCTTTTTTCATTTAAAAGATAGGAATGTTCTGTTAAACTGAATGGTCCCCTGGTGTTTCTGAGGCTGTACCTGCATGTGCACTCCTGAAGTTTTACAAAGAGCCAAGGCAGGCACGCAGAGATGGTGGATGCTTTATCAAGAGATGAATTGTAGCACAGAAGGAGCGCAGAGAGCTGGGGCTTTCTTCAGCAGGACAGACTGGCCCACGTTGGTTCCCAAAGAGTTCCCCATGTAAAATTAATCTGCAAGAATATTAGCATGTGAATATTACAGTTTATGAACCGATACTCTTGCTGAATAACTTTCCATAACTAATGCTGGCACATTGAATAGTTTTTGATACTTCTATAAAAAAAACTACTTCTGAAATGTGATTTTATCAAATAGTTGGTATATTGTTAGATCAATGAAGTCAGTTACACATTCCAAACATAATAGTATGTAAATTAAACTAAAAGTTAATTTTACGTTTTCCCCAAGCAATGAAACCATGTCCTGATAGATAGTGCATTTTAATTTTCATTTGGTTGATGATATTATATTTTCTTTTTCCTGTTACTGTCCGTAAACAGTATAATTTCATAGTACTGACAGCCTATATACTAAACAGCACAGTGAAACAGGGGTAACTATATTATTCTGTATATTCTGACAAATCTCTTTCGTTAATGTGTGTTCAATAAAGTTAAAATAGCAAATGTTATTAAACCAGGGGAAAAGCACAATGAAAGTTAGTAACGTTCTTTTCTTTGATGGTGTTATACATGTGCCATATTTTTTTTCTTCCCTCTAAAAATACAGTTTTATTGAAATAAGACAGGAAGAAAAAAAAACTACAGCGAAAGTGCAGACAGGAAGAAAAGAAACCTACAGCATGAAAGTGCAGTAGCAGTAAAGATATTTGTTCCAGAGCAGTCTCAAATGATGAGAGAGCCTATTTCTTTTTTTCGGGCAGTCAAGAGAGTATTAAATGCTGTTCTCTCTTTTCAGTTAAACAGCAGCATTAAAGATAAAATAAAAGTTTCAGAAGTAATAATTTTTCCTTCCTCAGCCAAATGTCCTCCCACATTTTCAAAGTAATATGCCCAGAGGAGGAATTTAAAAAATGACCGGCTGGTTTTTTGCCTCCATTTCACAGAATCACAATATTGTACTTTGTAATTAGCTATGTAATGAATCAAGTTCGAAAAACCACTTGGGGGCCTTTACCTAGGACATTTTAGTCCCCGTTGCTTCACAGGAGCATCGGTCGGGACAGAAAGCGCCCGTCCCCTTGTCGGAGGATGGTTTGTGTTTGAGGAGCCTCAGCTGGTTGCTTGGTTTTTGCTCGTGCTGTACGGTTGCGTTATCGGTTTGGTGCTGTCAACCTCCTTAGGGCTGGAAGAATCCAGAAAAGGCAGTTGTCTGCCTCCAGAGGAGCATCACTAGGCTTGTGCTTGTGGTGCCCGTAAGAGCTAATGAGCCAAATGGCATCTCTGCACAGGCTTTGTTGAGAGAGAGTGTTGGCCGGGATGGTCGCCTCCAGGACAGCAGTCTTTCCCCCCTGTTTCTGTCTCAGGGCTGCCTCTTCCCTTTCCCACTCTAGGGCTGCCCTTCCGAGCTCTCCCAGCTGCAGCCGGTGACCGTGGGTTGTTTATCGCCCTGACCACTGCCGTCGAGCTGGGCCCCGATGTTGGTGGTTGTGGCTGTTATTCCCCGCTTCAGCTCCACCTCAGAGCAGAGGTGTTTGGTGCCAAGCTGCGGGCCGTGCGGCAGGCCCTGGTCTCAGGCCGGCAATGCGCCGCAGGGCGGCCGCGGTGAGTGTATGACCTGCTGGAGGGAAAGCTGCCGTCCCCTTGCGGTGTTCCCTTGCTGGCAGAGGCCATGCCGCTCTGCCGGGCAGGGGCCTGACTCTCTCCGTGATGCAGCGTGCCTCTCGCCCTCCAAACTCCCTGTGTTTCGGGGGTGAGCCAAGTGGCTGTAACCTCTCCTGTCAGAAACTGGGCTGGACAGACCCCCATATGCATTTTGACCCCCGTATGCTTGTATGTGCCACTTCATACTGCTTGGGAGAAACTTTCTAGGATAAAAAAAAAAAAAGTAAAAACCTTAAAAGTCTGTACATCTAATAAATCAATCCATTTTTTTCCACCCTCCTCCCTTCAAATCACCTCGAAACACTTTTCCTTGACTAACTTCAAGCCATCATTAAAAATTCTGCTTTTGCTAGACACTGTAAGTGGGGAAATTTTAAGGCAGGGGGAGGGCTTTTCTCTTTCGAAAATAAGAGAAGGGATGGATGTCCAGATTCCTTTTATCATTAGCACTGCCTCACATCTTTACCTACCAAATCACTGCTACAGCAACGTGATGTATAATTACATATATTTCCAAGTGTCGAGGCTTCTCGTTTAAAGCTTAACTCAGTTTTAAGTCCCCATGGAAAGGGAAGGCCTTTAAAATACTTAATAAATTCTAATCTTAATCATATTCATCATTATTAAAATTTGAAATAGGTTGAAATACTTAAGGTAAGTGAAATGAAAAAACTAATAAAGGGCATGAAACACACTGGAGAAATGGAAGAATAATTGCTGAAGATTAAGAAATCTAAAATGGCTAAACATGAAAAAGCCTTCGTTTCCAATAAGCTTTTAAATAAAAAGTTTTGCAATAGCTTAATAACAAAAAACGAGATTTTAAAAATGAATTGAATGTTAAGTGCAGCAGAGTGGCAAGAAATATTTAAACACATTAAAACTTAAACTAGTACTGTCTTTGGGCTTCAAGGATGATTCAGGCCTTGTCAGTTCTTGAGAGAGTTGCTTCATCTGTCAGCAAGGAGGCAACGCTACTATTGTTGTTGCTATTAATGATAATTACTATCATTGTGGTAATAGTAGTTTTCATAATAAGTAGTGCCTAGGAGTAACAAGGTACGGTGGCTGAAGTCACCATCTTGCTCAGTCTTGTACAGGCAGAACAAAAAGATTTTTCTCTTCCATTACAGAATGTACAATCTAAACGTGAAAGTAAGGACCTCTTAAAATATTTGGTTTTAATTAAAAATTATAAGATGCAATCAAAATGTTGGGCTTGTATTGTATCCTCCTTTTTTATTTCTCCTAGTGAATGAAAGATGCCTTGCTGTGAATATTGCCTGACCATTGGAACATATTTGAGAAGTGCTTTTCGAGAGCTGTAGAGACCTCTAAGTCAGGCAGAGAAATATCATACCCCAGGAAGTTTGCGGAAATTGACTTTCTGTGTGGGGTACTGTGCTAGGGGTGTTTGACTGCTGCACTTCACAATGTAGTCTGTGGGAGAAAATGGAATTAAACATTTAAAAAATTAAATCTAGTAATTTTTTTTTTTTTTTTTTTAATAGGGATTACTTACCTTGACCATGCCGGTTCAGCACTTTTCCCAGAGAGTCTACTTAAAGCTTTTACTGATGATCTCAGAAACAATGTTTATGGTAAGTGCAAAACAGTGTTCCCATTAGTCTTCTCAAGTTTCCATCTAAATAGATCAAAACTGTGCCTCTTGAGTTGTTGGAAGAGTACTTTTGCGGGTTTTTTAACACTACTATAGAGTAGCTGGAAGACCAGTGATTTTACAAAGGAGTCATAGTCCAGTTGTGTTACCCCTAGCTTTGTTCTTTGGTGGCCAAGGATGTGCCTGTGTTGGTGAAGAAGAAAAATCAAAGGGAGCATGACTGTTGCCCAGGGGTTAGGGCACCATGCTGAGGATAAACAAATACAATGTAGCTCTGAGCACTGTTTGTTTAGTCCTTTTTTTTCCACACAAAATGCAAAAACAATTTCTTATGCAAGGACCAGAATCCAGAACCACCCCCCTTCTCAGTGAGAGTCATCACAGGGAACTTATACTGTGGCGCAGTATAAGAATTTTATTTAGAAGGTTAGCTCAAAGATCCCAAGTGAATTTAGGTAGGGAATAGGTGCTATACCTCTCCCAGACTATTAGACTTAGGTGCATACTCAGAAAGAAGGATGCGTATCACCAAAGCAATCTTGCACATAAGAATGTGAGTAAAAATATCTACAGAATTGTGCAATATCTGGGTGGAGATTTAGCTATTGCAGCTGTGGACATGGGCACTTCAGCACCACCTACAAGTACTTAGTCCGCAGATCCTCTACTTAAACCTCTCATCTCTTTCAAATGTTATCTAGCCAAGAACCGCACACTGAATGTGCTTTTATACAAAGGCAGCAGCATCCATTGTTTAGGAAATGTTGTTAGTGTGTGAGACAATTGACATTAGAGTGATTTATGCTCAACCAGGAAAAAAATATACTGTACAGTATTATCTGTATATGCTGTGAGTAGTCCCACTGAAGTAATCAAGATTTCTTACTGTGTGTTACTATCTGTGGGCTATGTGTCCTTTCTACTAGTTTTGTGTCTTTCTTGTGCTCCCTGATACATAGAGCAAAGTGATTCCTCACTTGGGAACTACGTACCACTGCTTTAAAAGAAAACTGTTCACTCAAGCACTGGCACACTTGTGCTTATCACCTGGGCAAGCCACTTGAGAGTTCTGGGTAGTTTTCATTTTCAGTGTGCCATTGTATGTGTCATTTCCCGCTCTTTTGTTTCCTGGCCAGGCCAGGATCCAGAGCGTGGATTTAAGTTCCACTACAAAATAGATGTTGTTCTCAATAGGGATAGGTTTTTTGGCTGTTATAACAAGATACGTTGATTTGATGATATTCAAAATCTCCTATTCGAGTGCATGTCAGTGATATTAAAATTAATGTTCTGTCACTACAGCCATTGTAAAGTGAAATGTATGCACTCTGATCTTAGTTATTTCAAACAACATTGGGCTCAACCCTTATAGTAAGTTCCATCTGTGGCGGAAAAAAAATTAAATTTGTGAATCAATTGAGTGCTTGTGAATAGAAATAGTAGTGCTGCCAGTTTGAAGCATAGTTCCTATAATGCTATGGGAGAACAAATTGTGTCTTTTTTAATACTGCTTTCATCTAAAATGATAATGAGAGCTCTAGTATGGTCAAGTCTTTTTTTTTTTTCAGTTATGCCTCTGATAACTCTGAGGGCAGTAACCGTTGTATAAAAAGAGTTCATTTAACAGACACAGATGTGAGTGAAGGGGGAGTTTGACTTGCAGCCTTGTTTTTTTTCTTGGTGGTAATCCACAGGCCTGAAGAACTGCAGTCTAGCTGTTGCATGTGTAAATGAGGGAAAGGAATGTAAGTAAGAGAGATTCTCACTTCTAAATTGAGAATATTTGAATTGGAAATTACAGAAATGCAACATCAGACATGAAAAGTCTAGGTACTAGATTTTGGGTTTGAGCTCTAAACTTACTATTCTTTTTAGCACCTTCACTCAATAACTTTCAGCAGGGTGATTTTGAAATTTTAAAAAGACAGTAGCTAATATCGCAGCCTACTGCAAAAACTGTGTTAATATAGCAATTTTTTTCTTGTTCTCTTTCCAAACTGTTTAGGCGTGTTCTTTAAGCATTTACTAATAGGAAAGTGTGCTGTGCCTGTGTGGATATTGCTGTAATCTTTTTCGCTCAAGAAGATAAATTCATGCCCTTCTTACGTGCTGTCTTAATTGTTAATGCATGTCTGTGCTGAGTGGTGCTAAGGTGGCTACTAATTTTGCACTAAAATTTATATTTTCATGAGCTACTTGAATTTCAGACAGTAAAAACCCCAGGGTTAGTCCTGGTGTCCAATCATGGATGTCTATTACCTCCAGATGCTGTCTCTTCTAAATTGCTTCTTAGCTAGTGTGCAAATATATTTATGAATGTGCATTCTATCTGTAGTTTTTCCTCGTACATTTGTGCATATGCAGTTGCATTTTCTTTTTAAGGGAACTGCCTAAGTATTAGTAAGAGAAGTTTCAAGGTCTGTCATAATTGCTTTCTTCTGTTACATGTCCCTTCTTTCGACTAACTGCTCTAAGGAGCTTCAGGGCATTGCTGTGAAGTATATGTTAAATCTTTCTTTGTCATCTTTTCAGGCTGGCTTGGTGTAAGACTGATAAAAGAAAAAATTAATAGCAAAATTGTGATTAATGATTAACTTCTCTATCTCTGTTGTCTCCTAGGCAACCCTCATAGTCAGAATATCAGCAGCAAGCTGACATATGACACAATCGAGCATGTCCGATACAGGTAGAATAATCTTTCTTTCAGATGTTGTATGATGCAATTCATTGTTTTCATTTTGATTAGGCCTGTGCTGTTTTGATGACTTTGATGTGATGTCATTTTCTGAGTGTTACAATCAGTCACATCTAAAGAAAACACCTCACTTAAAACACAAGGTACTTGGACAGTAAAGTGTTGGACAAAGTCAGTTCTTTTTCTCCCAGATGCCCCAATTCTCAAAGTCCTGTAGTTAAATTAGTGCTGTAATATCAGTCCACAGTTTTAATTAAGATATAGAAGTTTTGATTATTAGTAAGATGGTATGGTAAGATAGTAAGGTGGAACTAAGCACAAGGACATGGTTAAAATTCAGATGAAATTAAATAGGGCATAATGGCTTGTGAGAATTTATAAAAACCTTATGGGAATGTGTACGTTACTCTGTTGGAGTAATAAAATACCTTTTAAAGTAGTTTTAGTGTAATTTTTAAGAGCAAAAAGAAAAGGTAAAACTGAGTGTTGGGGCTTCTGGGTATGGGCCAGAAAGTGAACTGAATCTCTAAATAATGTATCCCCCTGAAGTTCAGGACAGTGTGTGCTGAAAGTACACTTCCTGCCATTAGTTTACATCATGAAGAAATACACAACTTAGGTACTTGGTTATTGGTTTTAGGGGTTTGTTTTAGGTAACTCTTGCTATTTTATAAAAAATGTCTTTATTGAAGAATTTGTATGCTTTGAGTTTATTTGCCTGCTTTTAATGGCACTCTGTGCAAGGAAAGAAGTGTCGTGGATTCCTCTTTGTTTTATCATCTTCCTTAAGAGCAAAAATTTCTCCAAAACACATCACAGAATTCAGATCAGTAGCAATGGAACTATAGCATTGTAATGTTCACAGTTGTAATGAAGAAAATCTGCCTTACTGCATTTTTATAAGGGTGTAAAAAAAAGCAAGCTTTCTAGCTGGCTATAATCTGTTGCCCCTCCCCGCCGCCAACTTTCTGGAGAAAGTATTTATGTTTGCTTCTTCCGCTACCCTCTCTTATGCTGTGCATGGTGACAATCTATTAATGTAGGGCCAAATAAAACGAAAGCAACCGTCTATGAGGAATAGCCGTTTTCAAAGGCAGACACTTACAGCCAGGTACAGCAATACCTACAGCCCTGCAGAGTCTCCTGAGCATACCTGTGTGCTCACATGCAGCGTTAGCATTCTGGTTTCCATTTACTCTCAGTGATATTTCAATGTTGCCATTTAATCGTTGTTCTTACGAAGGCACAGTAGAAAGTAGCTGTTTCTATAATAATTACTATTGTACTCTTGTGTTCTTCATTGGTAGGGAGTAAGGAAATAGATTTTCACCGTGTAACTTATATAGATTACTTTAAAAGAGCTGACATCTTCAGCTTGTTTTATTTTGGATCCTGCTTTAAAAAAGTGTGAGACTTTTATAAGAGCAGGATGGGAGATGACAAGAATCATACCAGTGTTTGTATTGGGTTTTTTGTTTGGTTGGTTTTTCTTTTGGGGAAAAAAAAAAAAGCTCTCTGCATCCAAATGAACATTTTCAGTATTCCATCTAATAGAATTTGTCATCTATCCCTATAGAAATTTAGCCATTATTCCCCAATAAAAATTTAAAAAGCATAGTCACCAAAAAGGCATAGTCACAAAAATTCAGGAAGAAAATGTCCCAAAAACACTGTCAGTATGTCATCTATCTAAAAGGCAATAAAAGTATATTAAAGATCTATACTTCCATGCCATTGCAGCTAATCAAAATAAGCAATGTGACAAGACAGGGAGACAGGCAGCTCTGTCCTGCATCACAGCGCATAGGCTGGATTTCCTCAGCAAAAGAATAATTCAGGTAGTTTCAGAAGTCTTAAAATGAATTGCTTGCTTATAATTCTGCTTTTGGCACATGGCTGCAGCCAGAAGTACGGGTTTTTTTCAGTGTTTGTCTCCAAAACAATATGATTTGTTTTTAAAAATTTTTTAATTTGATTTTCAGATGAGATTACACAAGCAAGTAATTAAAAATAAACACAAGGCTTAATTTCTGATTTATATTTATCGATATTGGTGATAGCAGCATCAGAATAGACTTTCCTAATCTGGCAGTGTACACTGTTCCACAGTACAAAGCTCTATGATTTGGTTTTGCCTTCATATTTGCTTGACAGACAGAAGCCACTCTTAGAACATGGATTTGCAAGAAAATAACATAAATAGTTAAATATTTGAGTCAATGGATATTTTCTATGATTTACAAAACTACAATAATCAAAACAGCTTACCTCTTGACCAACTCAAGTACAATAAGAGTAAAAATAACTATTCTTAAAAACATTGCTTCTCTTTACTTGAAATGAACTGCTGAGAGATTTTTAACATTGTGCGTATCTCTACATTAACCATGAATGACACTGAGAAGAGGAAGCAAGAACTGTAATAAACCTTACTAAATGTATTAAATGTATGCATCAAAAGATTATAGATCCTTTTTATGACTTTGCGTACGGATGTATGGAAATGCCATTGCTCCATTTCCATACGCTAGAGAACATTAGTGCAATATCTCCTTACGATGCTGCAGAGATAATGCAACTCAGAAATTCATTACATTGAGTATTAAATAACCCTTTTCCCATATGCAAGCGTTTTAAAATACTAGCTTTCTGAATATTTTAAAATGCTGTCCTTGTAGATCTTACACTTGCAATATCAAATAGTGCAGCAGTGTCTTCTAACCAGAGCCAGACTGAAGTTTTAGTGTTGTTTTATGTTTGTGGTGTGTTTAAGATATGCAACAGAATGCCTTTTTCATTTAAACACAGTGTTGTTGAATTTAATAGAGTTTTAACGTTCATCCTTGAACTTTCAGGTACTGTGAAATGTTAAACTTAAGCATACTTTGGGAATTCAAATATATATTAAAAAAAAGCAAGAAATTTCAGCTGGGACTTCAGCACCAGGCATCTCCTAGACTGTGGCAATATGTGTATTGTAGAACTTTCCCACTGAAGCTAAAAGGATTTGGCATTGAGCTAATGGGATGAAGATTTGGCATTGAGCTAAATGGGATCAAGTTTAAATATAGAACCAAAACCTGTATTTCTATAAAGGCCTCTCTCAAAATATGCCATCTAAGTGACCTGTAAGAGGAGAATAATCTCTGTGGCCTGAGCATACGAACGAAAAAAGGTGCAGCAGGCATGCACAAAATGAATGTAAACGGCTTAGTATTTTAAAAAAAAATAGTTGCTTCTGTGGTAAAACACACAGGTGGTACGGGATTTTGCTAAGGAAGCAATCTCATAGATGCTGTTTATAATTGCATTTACATTGTGTTTGTAGAGATCATTTCATGATAGCAAGGTAAAGCTTTACATTCCTTCTATAAGCATCGTACCTTGCTTATGAAGTAAGTTTCCATTCTAAGTCTTTTTTTTAAATTATCACGTTATGAAATGGTGCTATGCACAGGATAAGGATTTTTTCTTTATTCCCAGGTTTAAGCAGTTCTGTGTCTGAAAACAGTAATGTTAGAACTGATATATACATGAAAATTGGTTGACCTTTCCTACACAGTAAGAAATGGTAGATACAGTATCTGCTTAGTATTGATTTGTCCTTTGCAAAGGTCATCAACGGGAGACTGTACGGATGAGTGACATCTGAGCGCTGCATCCTGTCCTCCTTAATGGTACCTATCAACTTGAAAACCTTGTTTCGAAACTAGGATGGTTCAGCCCTTTTGCATGCTTGTTTTATAATGCCGTTTGCAAATGCTGCTCTTCCCGATCCCGCTGCTCAGCTGCCAGGGCAAGTCTGAAATACCAGAGTCAGTGAAGTCTAGCAAAAGGAGACAGTGCTCACTGGGGTGATTCTGTACGCGGCAAATGGGAGAAGCATTAGAAGATAATTATGAATAATGGATAGTTTTTTTGGAAGAGCTTGATAATAAGCAAGAGGGGTGATCTTTTTCCTCATGGTTCATGAAATGATTTTACGTAGGCGTGCAATGAAACAAT
Organism: Aptenodytes forsteri; assembly: GCF_000699145.1. Classification (NCBI taxonomy): domain Eukaryota; kingdom Metazoa; phylum Chordata; class Aves; order Sphenisciformes; family Spheniscidae; genus Aptenodytes; species Aptenodytes forsteri. Next base: position 4,492,676 of record NW_008795364.1, on the reverse strand, counting down.
CCCAGCGCGCCCACAGTGAGCTGGCTGATATTCTGACTCTGTGCTCTGTTATGCACTGAGCAACAACAGAGCACTGGCTTTGGTGCAGATGTTTCTTGTTTTCTCCTGGCCACACCTATCCTTTTATGCAACTGTGGGAACTTATTTTTTTCTTCTTAAGAAAAAAGCTAGTGGGATGGAAGATAAACTTAAAATGAAGACAAAGGACTCCATTTTATAAACAGTTGTCTCTAGGAGTCAATCCATTACTTTTGGTGGGTTTACTCTTTGCAATCCTATGCAAGGTAGTAAAAAGCTTCTGAACAGGGTAACAGGTACTGTTATTTTTTAATGAGTTAGAATACTGGTTTAAGAACCAATGAAATCAGTCTGGTTTACTTTGGAACTTTGCTCCTGGACTTTTATCTCTGTTTTAATAAATTCATTAACCATTAACTTGATAAGTTTATCAAGCTTTAGAAAGGAATTTGCTAATGCTGTCTGTTACTCTTCTGGTAGTCAGCTTTATACCTTCATGGTTTGTATGAAGAGATTGCAGTAAATAAAATTTGTACATTCATGGTCATGCTCTTTGAGTAATCTTTGTTGCAAAGAGAGCCAAATCTGGAATGCATCATTTATTGAAGGAAATAAATATTTCAGTAAAATAAATTACAATCTGGAGGTCAAGATTACCAGTTTATGAACAAAAAGGATGAAATGCTTCTGAGCAATTCTGAGTTTAATTTGTATGGGTGGTTAGAGGGTGTTTTGCAAAGAGGTCTGAAAAAAGGTGGATACGACCTTTAATTTTTTTTCCTTCCCAATTCAGAAAAAAAACCTCAGGAATCTGCTTTTATAATGTGTCTGTGACAAAGAAGCAATGGAGAATAAGATTAAAAGTGATCTTGCTGTGCCATTGCTCTCTAAATAACATTCAGAGTAGGGAGAGTGGTACAGGCTTACTTAGATTCAGGCCACCATGTTAGTTCATGTTTTTTAAATGCACACAGCCTCGCTGCCTCCTCAGCTGCTCTTTTGGCAGGGACCTCATGGCCTTTGTGTCCGTGGGGAAGCCTGCGAGAGGGCACCTGAGCTGGTGGATGAGATGTTCCAATTGGAACAAAATATATTAATAAAAATAGTGAAATTTCCCCAATGCAAATTCCATTTTCCCCTTCTCTTCATCTCTTTGCCTCTTTCAGGGTTTATATGGAAGCTTTTTTCCCTCCCTAGGCTGTACAATACTTGTAGAAGAAATGCAGTGTTCCTCCCGCTTCTGGATTTGCAGTTGCTTCCTAAGAAGCGGTACAGTGAGACACTGCTCTGTGACTCTTCTGGTAACACTTGTTGCCCTAGCTGTTTAGTGAGTAGTAACGTAGTCCTGTCTAGCTGTTGGGAACCGTAGCAGTCCCTTTGCCAGCTCCAAGGGAATCTGACAGCTTCATTACTGGCCTTGATGATTATTTGTATTTTAAATACGGCTTTTGGATATTTAGCACAAAAGTAATTTCTGCCATCGCCTGTGTGTACCTGTTGTGCTTGACAACTTTGTTTTGACTTCAGTGCACTTCTGTTTCTCAGCGTAAGTTATGTAGCATTGAAGAGGTGCTCCATTTGCTTCAAGTCAAGAAATTTTGAATGCCATCTTGAGTTATGTATGTTGTTCAAAATTCATCTGATGTTTTTTCTCATGTCTAATTTTTTTGAAGACTGCAGACACTTTCTGTTTTGCTCCACCATCTGAAACTTACTCAATGATCCTCTACTGAGAAGTGCACGACCGATGACAGTTTAACCTATGCTGTTTATGTCTTATGTTATATTTAACATCATAACTCTGGGAAAGACTAATTCATCTATGATTTTAGGAGCACAGAGATAATTTATTACTGCACCATTTTAAGCAGTCCCTAATAATCTTTCTGTGAAGTTAGCAAACCCAGTATTGAGCACCATTTTGAATCTCATTCATTTCACTTGTAAAGCAACCTGAATACTTCATCTGTTGTTATAATTAAGCTGTTGAAGAGACACTACAACATTCCCAAGGGCTTCCCTGGTGGCATCTGCGTCTCAACAAATCTGAAATTCCTGGTGTCACTTCTGCTGAAAGGCAGAGCTTTTTGCACTTATCCTTATATTTGCTACCTGAGCCCCACCGTGCTGCAGTTTTAACCAGCACACTTGAGTCCTTAAACAATCATCATTTGCATTTTGAGTCTTTTTTCCCCATCCAAAAGCATGCCAATTCTGACTCTACTTACTGTTCTGTTTCCTCAGCTCTTTGATACTGTTTTTGTTGCACACACTTTATGATCCTGTCTTGATTTTTAGCACTTTAAACACTGGTATCCACTGAAATGATTTTATTATAAAGTTCACCTAAGTGAATAGCTATTAGCGTTGCTTATATTTTTTTATCATTATGAACAGGGGCTAGCTAGTTCATGGCATATTATTTACACTTTGAATATATATATATATATATTTTTCTAAACTACTGGTGAACTTCCAACCTCCTGCATATAGCAATGTATCAGGAACTTCCATTATTTTTTGTCCAGAAGCAGATATGATCTGCAAGTAGCGGTAACTTTGGGGGCAGGTGACTCTGCGGTATTTGAGTGATTTCATTAATTTTTTTTTTCTCTCAGTTGCGATGTAGCCTGAGAATTATTTTCTGTCCCTGTTACATCAAGTATAACTGCATCTGCCTTCTCATCTCTAATAATGCCATTGGCTTTTATGTGTTGTTCCAGACTATCTGTAGCTCATCTAGTCTTACAGAGCAAACACATTTGCTTTGCCAAACAATGGCACATGCCTTTAGCTCACTCTTTCTCTGATTTTATTTCTCTGCGGTTATTTACAGCACCCATGCTAGATGCTGTAGTCCTAACAGTGTTGTTTTTTTTCTATTTTGCTGCCCTCTGCAACCTGCTGTCTTGCTGAAATTCTCAGTTAACATCTCACGTCTGTTAGTGGTTGTTGCCTTTGTTTCTCCCCTCAGCACTGAGAACCCACTTGGCCACAGGCAGATGCCGGCTAGTGGTGTTCATTAAATATTTAACGGCTTGTTACTGAGGTCATTGCTGCCCTGCTGAAAATTTGAACCTTTCTGTGGCAAAAAGCAGGGCAGCTGCACAGCTTCCAGGCTGCCCTGGTGATGTGTTAAACACCAGCGGGAGCGGAGCCAGAGGGAGCATTGCAGCAGCAGTGTTGAGCAGAAGTAACTGAGTAAGCAGAACAGGGAGTACGGGAGGATAGGCGGTGACTGGCATGGGGTAATGACATGCAAACCAGCCGCCTTAGCCTGAGCAGGGATGAAATGACAGCGTGAAGGCCCAGTAAGGGTTTTAGGGTGCCAGGTTTCAGGAGAGCCAGATCATAAACACATCCCAGCTGGTATGGTTCAAGAGTATGGGAGTGTACATGACCTTCAGGGTTTTTGTGTCTCATCTCCTGCTATTACAGGGTACTTTTCATCTACTGTTGATGATCTTTCCCCACTGGGAGGGCTAGAAAACTCCCTCTTCCACTGTCTCATGAGAAGCTGGTGTCCTTTTGTTTTCTGTCCTTTCTGTTACCTATAGGCTTTTGTGGTCTTTTCTGCCATTAACCTCTTCTGATGCATTTATGTAGAGGAGACCTGTCCCATTCTCTTGTCTTCATAGGTTCAACAAGATAAGCTCCGCTACATTCTACTTCTATTCTTCATCCCCCACTCCAATCCCATTGACCCTGTCTCTGAGCTTGTTCTGGATTGCCTTCATCTTTCTGAAATGTTCAGCCAAAATAGAATGGGATGGTTGAAGTAAGTCCTGCAGTATGGCGATCAAGGGTGTGGTAACTGAGACAGAATAAAAGATTCTTTAAATGGTGATATGACCTGATCAAATGTTCTGGATGCTAGGAGAAGACAAAAAATATTGTAATGATAAGGAAACGGCATGGGCATTTCAAATGAATAGAGGAAACCTGCAGGCACAATGCATTTCCAGGATGAAAGGAAGCACTGTTTGTGGGGATTCTTCTAGAATGTAATACATTTGTTGGAAGACAATTTTTCCTGTTTGTTCTGAAATTTCATGCTAGGCTGAAAGTGATAATATGGTCCATAAACTGGTTGATACTGATATGAATGGAGCAAAAATGAAAGAAGACTGTAAGATTTTGTACAGATAGGTATTGTGTAGGAAACCACATTGGCTTGAAGGAGAGAAAATTATTTAATTAACTTGATCACTTTGAGCATCTAGTTCTTTGAAGCTAAATGTCCTAGCTTTCATTGGTAGTTTGAAAATACGCAGCAAATAAGTGCCTAAAACTCAGGTAGACCTTTGTAGTATATGCTGGCAATATTAATGAGTTCCTTCTAAATTTCTTTATTCTTTCTTTTGTTTGTCTGCTTATTTCATTGATTCAAGTTTCTCACCTGGTTTAAACTTTCTACTTCTAACACGAAGGTTGTAAGCAAAGATAGTGTCCTTGAAATTAAAGGGTGTCTTTAAGAAGCAGCATGAGCCATGGTAAGATACAGGAATATGAAAGATAAATGAAGCAAGACTTTGAACAGACCTGTCTCCTTTATATTAAGGTTAATAATGTCTAGTGAATCCAGGTTTAATTTGCTAGATTTTATTAGTATATTTGGTATGTGTCAAGGCAGAAGAAAATTGCATCATTAGTATTATTGAGTGCCAGCTCAATAACATGTTGCTAATACTTTAGAATTTATTGCAAGCTTTTGGATGGTGAGACTGTTTAGAGGAGTAAGATGTGTATGCTTTGGATTTTATGAAGACTCCCTAGGCTTGTAATGAATCCAGTGTTCACAGTCAATAGTGTTCAAAAGAGCTTTTCAGCACTCAGGCTTTTCTCAGCCATCTTCTTACCACTTCTTTTTGTTTGTCTTTCTTTACCTTTTTAAAGGTGTTTAGTATTTCACTACATTTTTTGCACAATACCTGTTATGCAATAAAAGAGGCTTTAGAGATAGGAATCGTTTATTTGGAAAATGTGTTCACAGACCAGATTTTTCTGACTTGTGAGTAAACGATGTATGAAAACAGTGTTGTCTTGCAGGAAGCAAATAAAAACCACCAAAAGACCAAAGATGATGAACAATACTAAAACCAACTTCTGGAATATAATGCTGAAGCTTTTGTGCTAACAAGGGAAGCACTCTGCAGGAGAGGTGTGAGGCAGAATCCTAGTTACTTTTGCCCTGCTAAGAAAAATTTCACTGACCCGTTGGTTACAAAATCCTGGTGCCAAAATCCTGTGTGGTGTCCCACTCAGCCGTCTTTTAGGAGGCTGGCTCTCTGGTGAGCCTACTGCGAAACCTCCAGTTCACTGGCTGTCCATGCCAAGTTCCTTGCAACAGGAGAATGAGATCTGCCTGCCAGTAAGAGCTTGTCTGAAGATGCTTACAATCTTGCTGTAAATTCATAAAAGCTGAAGCTTGTTTTATTTCACACGGATCTGTCTTCCTGTGGAAAGTGAAAACTAGAATCCAAAAGTTCTGTTAGACAAGAGCTGCTCTGCTAGCCCTGCAGGGCTGGAAACCCTTTAGTCCCACACTGATACGCTCCAAACCCTGAAGTCCACTTGCACAAGCTTACTGGAAAGTACGTGTCTGGCCTTCTAAGGACTGAACAGCAGGCCACATAGATAGGATTTTTAATTATGCCAAAATGCTTAATGTGAACTCCGTTAATATCATATACACAGTATAATGTGTGTTTTTGAGTAACATACTTGGAAAATGTTTCATTCAAATGAAGCAAAAAGTATTTATGGATGGTTGTGATCACTTGATTTTTATCTGCAATCATGTAACGACACATTTACAATAACTGTTATTACAGCCTGCCTTTTTAGCTCTTTGGGTATTACCGTGCTTTCAAACTGAAGTAAGAAACTGTACAGACCTCTGAGGAGTTGTGGCTGAGACAGCGTATGAAGGCAGTGACTGAGCCTGGATTAAAACAGATCTCCTAACTCTACTTGGTTGTGTTCCTCCTATGTAAATAGTGTGCTACAAGCAGATAATTTCTGTATTATTGTCCATGACTGCAGCATAAATTTTGCCTGTGTTTATTTGTGATGAGTTAAATGTGTTGCAGTAGTAGGTTGAAAGGAGTTTGTGAATCTGTCAGCAACAGGTTACCTTAGCCAAGGAAGAAGCCTAAACAACCATGATATAGGCCAGGTAACCAAACTTGCCTGAGCCAAAATGGGTAGGAGCAGTGCCTCTCCTCCCTCCTACTTGGCTGACATAGCTGCTCAGAGGAAAGAGGGAGGCCTCCGACTTTCCAGTAGCACTTTCCAGCTGTCTTGAGTGGCTATCTCAGTAAACGGGATGCGGTTGCTTCTCTTCAAGTCTCCCTCTTTGTCCTTTGGGTGAGAGAAAATTTTACCAAGTGCCAGCCTTACAGGGCACAGTCTGGGCCATGTGCATTGTCTGAAGGCAGTGCACAAGGGTAAATTTCTGTCAATCAGTGAGAAATCCTTGCTGTGTGGGATATAGTCCACTAATGAGTATAATATGCTGCTTCATTTGTGAGAGGAAATTAAAATAACCTGATGTACTTTATGGGCACAGGTACAAGCAAGAAAGTTCTGTAGTTTTTCAACACCTTGAGCCATACCTGTGAAAATTTAAAATCAAGGCTACATAATGTAGCTCCCAGTAGCAGGTCAAATACAAAAGACTTCATCTGAAAAAGTATAGAACATTCACAAGCTGCTCCGTTTATTTGACCATGTTTGCCTATTTAAACATCCAAATGGGATGGGATCGCTATAGCAAATAGTACTGGCATTTAGCGTTTGTAATGAACTTCAGAATGAGTTTGATGAAGTATGCTTTTAGTATAAATTGGAGTTAAGCTGCACTGCCAAAATGTGATATTACAGGTGGTATTCTTAACAATGAAGTGCAAATGAAATTCTGCCTGCTTTTAATTAAATAAGCACACACTCCACTGAGTTTTGGAAATTTAATTCTCTTAATCTGAAGTCTCAGGCCCTGAACGGCTATTGTACTTTGAAAGATAGTGCTGATATGTTTCAAGGCTGTTTATACTTAACAAAATACTCATGCTGTTTTCTTTTGTAAATTTGGGGCCCTTTTGATTTCTTCATGTGTTTTTTCTATTGTGTGAAAAAGAGCTAAGATAACCTTCTTCCTGGTTGTGGCCCACAAAAGTCAGAGCTGTAAGCCCGAGTGTCAACGAAAGGGCTAAAGCACCTGGATTCTGGTGTTTCTTCTGAGGGGTTGTTGGTTGTGGTTGTCCCCTGGGGACGGTGTGGTGAAGTATGTTGCTGTACGTGGGGAAGGCACGCCTGGCGATTCAGAGCCGGCACAGGCCTTCCAAAGTGGGAAGGAACTGACCACAAATTCTTTCTGGGAAGGTGCCCTGCTGTTTTTAAACAGCACAGCCTTGATAAGAGGCTGGAAAGCCAGGTCGCTGAAGACGTTCCTATGGACAGGTCATAAGGCTTGGAGGAGAGAGAGTCCCTTGATAGAGGCTCCTACTAGACGTAATAAATTTACACATACCAGTGCTAATTACTTCATTCTCAGTGTTGTGAGGAGATCTGCAGAGCTGATTGGATAGGGGAAAAAAGGAAAAATAACTGTCAACGTTCATGGGATACCGTGCTTTGAGTTATGTGCCATTTGAGAGAAATTAATACATGATTCATCCTTTTCCACTCTCTCTAATTTCATTATAATACGATTCAAGTTACTACAAACTAATACAAAGATGGATATAAATTCATTTAAGAATGAGAAATACACTTTTATTTGACAAGGGTACATGATATGAAGTAAGGTCTGGTTAATTAGCTAGTGTGTAACAAGCATTGATGTTTCTTGAGTTTGGTATAGTCAAATTTAAATGTTTTGATGGTGGTTTTCGCATACAAAGACCTGCATTCAGACCATTTCAGAACCACATATAAAAGATGGCAATCTTTTTGAAAATTTTTGTATGTGGCTTATAAGTTTTGGAGTCACCTCAGTTTTATTTTCACAGCCTAAAATATTTTTTGACCTCCATTGTAAGTAATTTAAAAACAGTGGCGTATACCATTTTCTATGTCACTTGCTTGACTTTCATTTTCAAGTCTAATTGAGGTTTACTTGCAATGAATTTGAGCTCTCAAATCACTTAAGCCATTACTGTAGCAGAAGCACTCTGCCTTTAGGGTGTACTTGTATTTCTACATTAGCAGAATTGTGTTTTGTACCTGTACAATGAAATTCTCCATATCAAACTCAAACAAGAAAAGGAAATTAAATCCTCTTTTTTGCTCCCTTTTTCTACATGGGAGAATTTTGCTGGCGTGGCTGTATTGATTTGTTATCATATACCTGACCAATGTAGTAGCTATGGCAGTAGAATTAGGTAAATACGGAATTAAGCATTTGGGGAAACTATATTCAACATAACTTTTCAAGAAATCAGAGTTATAGTGTGCAATTAACAGCTTAATGGACCTTTACCTCTTCTAGCAGCTCATTTTAAATGAGACAGATTGCTTGGCAATGTTTAATAAAAAGTTTGATTACATACAGTGTGTAAAATGAAGACTTTAAAATTAAGCATATTCAGAAGTAATTTCTCTCAAGCACACGTTGGTCGCTAGAAGAAGAGAGCACATGTGAACTTGATAACTTAGAATATAATTACTGAGGTGCAAAGCACATTGTAAGTCATATAAAATTTGTGAATGGCAGCTCTGTGGGAAGGTTCAATCACAGCATAATATAAATGTTGCTAAACTTGTTTTTACAACCACAGTGAAAGAAATTGCCCTGGTGATTTATTCAGTGTAGCATACCGATCAGTGCCACTTTCTAGAAGGAAAAGAAAAACCAGCAAAATACTATTTGGTGAACAGAGGCCATCAGACTTACCTTTCATTCATTCTGATGTGGTAAAGCGTTTGAAGAGCGCTTTTAAGGGAGCTGTGAGATGAGTTGTGACATAAATCATGCTCTACCAGCTTTGGTCGTGTGCTGTTACTCTCTCCCACGGCCTCCTTCCATGCCTCTTCTGGAGATTCACCCTTGGTACCAGAGCCAGCAGGCTGGAGCTGCTGACGACAGTCATTTTAAGTCCAGATGCTGGATGTGGTGCTGAAGCAGTGGAGACACGCACGTACACTCAGTGCCAGCTGTGGCAAAGATGGCTAGTTCTTGGCAGGCAGCAGGGCAGGCAAATGGAGATGGTCAAAACCACTGCTGCCAGACTCACAGCAGCTCATAACAATGGCTGTAGTGTGAGGCATGCCTAAGGTCCCTGCTAGGCTGGTGTTCTTTCTCTTAAAGTGGGTATGTAAGATGACAAGTACTCCCCTGGAATGTGCCCTTCTGTCAGTGCTCTGAGTAGATGCTCAAATTGCTTGAGACTTGCACTGACTTGTGGATCTGGGGCTGGAAAGTCCAGGATCCTGGGTATCACTTGGTAGAGAACAGCTTTCAGAAGGTTTTACGTCTGGGCTCATAGTTCTCACCTGTCTTGTATATTATTCCCACTGTTAATGGTGTCGGGCAAGTTGTGGTAGATGGTTTTTGGCTGTACATAACTTTTATGCTTTTGGGTCTAGCACAAGCAAGTGTGTTGCCCAGGAAAAGCTACTGATACAATATGAAGAAGAAAATGAGAATCTTAAATTCTTCCTAGCAAATTGAGAGAAGATTATTACTGTGTTATGCAACATTTTAGGGTCTGTTAGACCTATTAGAAAATGAATACACGTTCCCCCCGGTGCATTGCTAGTCACACTGCCACTGAACTTTCTGAACCTACAGTGTTTATAGTTTGATAAGCACGATCTGTTATATGCTAATGGTATGATATTTACTTATTTATGTAGGTAATTTTAAATGGAGCCTCTCACCATTGTATTAGGTGCTTTGCAGAAAAATTAAAAGCATAAATTACATAAGCTACCTGCAGTGGGTACAGTAAACTAGGGCTGCTGATAAAAATGACCACCAAAGCACATAGCTGACTTATCTGAAATAAAACTAAAGACAGAGAAAGGGATGCAATTCAGGAGAGAAGAACTATTAGTCAGATGCAAAATTAAATAGTGGGTCTGCGTGCTCTGTTCTAGGTCCCAGCAGCAGTTTGTACCACACCAAAATGATTAATGAACTGGAAATCGTGTTCTAGTAAATTTAGTCATGTATTTTCTACATTTCTTGAACAAATGTTTCTTCCCTTTTCCTTAGCCACTCTGCTGTAGATATTTGCTCACAGGTTTATCTGCTGATTTAATAACAATGCAAAGGGATTGTTACATTTTCCTTCTGCTGCTGTGGGCAGGTGATATGGCTACAGGAACGAGCTTTGCAAGGCAGAGCAGCATTGAATATAGAACCCTATTTTTGTGCTCTGCTATACCTGGGTAGTCCCTGTGATGTGGCTAGAAGGCTGGTAGTGTGAAGGGGGAAAAAAAACCCAAATTCAAACCTGTGGGTGGTAGGATACTGAGAGAGAAAACTCGTTGGTCTTTACATATGCAATTTGTCTATTTCTGTGGAGCAGACTGAGATGAGGGGCCCTAAAATAATCTTGAAACCCCAGAAGGCTCTTACACTGTTATGCAGCTGCCATGATTTTATTTTTATTGCTTACATTTTTCTCCACTCCCCTAGTCCACTCTTTAAACCCAAGTTTTAGAAGAAATTCTGGTTGAGAAGTTTCTCAGCCATTTTCACAACTTTTTGCTGCTGAGGTCCAGATTTTCAGACTTTTTGACATTCTTTTCTCTCCTCTAGCTTCATTACACGGAATAAGACTGATCTCATATTATTCTTGTCCAGGGAAGAGTTATACTTTGAGGAGAAAAGGCATACTGACATTCATCACCATTTTCTGTGATCTTAAATTTCTTCCTGCGTGTTTTCTATCTAAAGTGTTATTTTCTCACTTCATAGGCTGCGCTGGTTTTACCTGAATGTTCTAACTCCTCAGCCCCTCTTCAGTGATTTCACTGCCAGCTGCATCACTTTGAGACATATTTCCCATTTGAAAACAACAATATGATCTCGTTTATGGCCTGATATTGCCTATCTAAAATAGATCTTCAAACCAGCCCCACTGCTTCTGAAAAGCTGCTAGAAAAGCAACAGCCCTTAGCTTCTAGCCAGGTGCCTCCCTTGAAAAGATTTGAAAGATTTGAAATTGTATAATGGCAGCAGGCTTTTAAAAAATACACTGCATTGAATAAACTGCTAACCAAATAATAACAAAACAAACCCAAACCCCAGAACAGAATTTAAGATTCCTGCATCTCTACCTCTGCGGGACTCTGGTCCTGCAGCTGGGCCTGTATCTTACGTTGTGCAAAGACCTGGCACTCTCTTGTCAGCAAGAGGAAGACTCCTTGCACTGACTGTGAGATTGTGGGTGTTAAAGCCCACAGCTGGGACTTCTGCTCCCAGGAGGAAACCTGACATGGTAGCTGTAAATACTGGGAGACTTGCGGTATCTCCCTTTTCATTTTTGAAAGCTTCTCAATTGACAGTACTAGTGAAGAGTACAGTAGCCTTGTTAGTAGGCTCAAATGGGCATTTTGCTTGACTGCCTGGTGCTTGCGTGTGGCTTGGCTCCTGACGGGTGGCATGCTTCGTAGCAGCAGCCTGCTCACTTTTTTCCCCACCAGAGTTGCTTATTTGGGTCTGTTTCAACTGCAACTGATAAACTCAGAATCTGTTTTCCCCTGTACCAGAGGTCTCTGAGCCCTCTTCCCATCAGTCACACTGATCTGAAGTTTGACAGCATCCTCAGGAGGAGCTTGAGGTAGAGATGCTACCAGAGGTTGTGTCATGGCATAAAGTTACTCCTCATCCCCCCTAAGAGGCTAAAATTATCACTGGGGTTGGCTTTCAGATCCTCTGTGAGTTTTTACTGTGACAATTTGCTTGCAATGACAGGATAGAGAAGTTGCACCAACAACAGAGAGTTGAGGTTGGATAATCAGAGGGCAGAGATGTATGAAGTAGAAAAATATAAAGTAGATCCTATGTGTGCATGTCTAGCGGAGGTCACAATATTTTCCTAAGCAGTCTTTTCTGCCTGATTTGGGCCAAGGGTTTGAAACTTCATTTTTTCCCTGAGGATGCCACTCATCATTGGTCAAGAGACTTGATCCCTAAAATACTTTTATCCAATTAATATTAGTTATATGGGAAACAAGTGCAAAGTGAAGGAAGAAGATAGATGCACATTCTCTCTCTCTCTGTGTCACCTAGATTGTGTGATACTGGACTTTACATGAGCTTCCTGGTCTCAGTCTTGCAGACAAGGGAGTCAAAGCTCAGTCTCTTGCATAATAAACACTATGGTTCATTTTGTAATGGGGTTTTAGCTATTCTGGGATTTCCTTTTGCCTCTCCTAGTGTGTTTGGGTTTATCCCGTGTGAAACACGGAAAACAAAATCACAAACGCTTGTGGGTTCATGAAACCCTGTTCTCCCCAAACCCTTTCCTGTTCAGCATTTGGTTTTGTAGAAAACCTGGAACAATTACCTGTGAAGTTTTCTTTCTTTGGTAGCTGCAAAGAATCATAATATTAGCTGGAAGACATACCCCTTGGCAGCTGTTGCAATATCACAGTTAGTTTGTTTCTGCATAAGTCACTGGCATTGGTTTGCTGCCAAGCACAGGAAGATGTGCACTTGTTGTTCTGGTAAAATGTTAAAGCCCCCAAATGTGCCTAATATATAAAGGTGTTTTTAATAGTGGATACGTAAATTGATATGGTCTCTGGGTTTTTATCCAGTGAGAACTGATCCAAACTTGTCTTTCTTTTGTCATTGATTTTTAATTTAATTATCTATAGGTAAGCATCTCAGATTGATGGCACAATATGAATGTCATGCAGCTTTGAGCACAAATGATTGGATGGTAGCAATTGGACTGCTTACATTATTTGATAATAGCTGCAAGTCTGTGTATGTAAATTATGAAGGATCCACACACTTGATGAGAAAAGTTCACTTGAGTTTTTATAGTCTATTCTCTATGCACAAAACTAGAGAGACTGTACTGCTGTAAGTGGCCTCTAATTTGTTTTGATAACTCATGTGTTCAGCTGTCAAACAGTATTTCTTTGTTTATGTACCCATTGTAGTTTGGACATGCTGTAAGAGGCGGGATGGGCTATTTCATTTAGCTTTTGCACTGAAATCTGTGCAGATGTTATGCAATGGATTGTCTCACAAACTGTGTAACTGGCAAACTGTTGTGTTGCCAGTACCAAATATATACTAATATCCTTTTCCTCTGGTCTCCTTATCTTTCATAAGCTCCATGAACCAAGAAGGGGTTTCTTTTTGCAGGAGAGCTGAAGCATAAGAGATATTATAAATTATAATAATTAATAATACTATTTAAATGAAAATGGCTTGTTATTACCATAACCAAGAAAGAAAGCAACACCACATGACGAATGCGCAACTATATGCATTATCTGAAAATACTTTCATTTCCTCCTTCCTGTACAATATTTCAGTTGATTTGAGCAAGGAAGAAGACAGGGAATATTTAGCCTTGTGGAGCAGTACTGGAGTGTCTGGTTAATAATTCCTGGAAATCTGAAGCATGCCAAAGTCAGTTCTTTTTAGAAGGTTTTCTGGGAGCCACAGAGAGCTGTGGAGATAGGGGTTGGAGAATCCCCAGTTTTCAAAGAGGATTTTGCAGAGTAACAGGAAGACAATTCCATCAAAAGCAACAATATGGTTCGTTCTTCTGCTTACGGAATTCAAAGATAGGGGATTGGAGGAATCCTGTAGATTTTCCAAAAGTGGTTGCTAATTCATTACTGAATCTCATACAGTTTTGGCATTATTAGGGTTCGTGTTTCAGTGACAGAAACTATTTTAAAATTAGTATTGCCAAAATCTCTGCCTTGCTTAAATTCACGTATGGTAAAGGATGGGCGGTCCTTGATTCAAATAGCTTAGCATTCCCTTAACACTCAATATTTTAAGGCAGACAGTGACAGAAGAGGGGAGATGCTGTTTTTTCCCTTAGTTTGCAGACAGGCAACTGTGGTACAGGAGAGTAGAATGACTTGCTCAAGATCACGCAAGAAACTAATGTGTGAAGTAGATCCGCAGATCTACGAGTCTCACTCAGTAGCTGAATCTCTAGACAGTGTTTTGTGTTGTACAGAGTGTGTATACGCACAAAAGTAATTCTCTTTAATCAAAAACCCAATCGATATACAATACCTGCATTACTTCCGTCTCCCCACCTTTGTTGAATTTTTGGTATCCAGTTGGTATCGCTGGATAGCCTTCCAAGAACAAGGGAGAGACAGGGTCTTCTGCATCCCCTCTTCCTTGTAGTTCCTGGGCATGTACCATCCTTCCCACCCCAGTCCTTTAGCCTATCAGTATGTCCTCGGAGTTGCTGATTATAGCTGTTCACACCATCACTTGGGTGACAGCAGCAGCGGAAATCTGGTGGTTTTGGCACTGCCTTCCTAAAGACATCTGGGTTGTGTCTTTCTCTGCTGTTTAGATATCCCTGCTTTATATATATATATATGTCTGTGTGTGGGTATGTGTCTGTATATAGATATGCAGATATGCATAGAAATTGCCAGGGAATTCGTACAGTGTTGTTACATATTTGATGCTTCTAATCAATAATAACTTCAGGTGATTTTATTACCAAATAGTTGTGCTAAGTAACTGAAATGGTTAAATCACACTGTATTCATATCACTTAAAAGTATAAAATGCTACAATGAAGACTCGTATCTTCAGACCATGTCCTCCTGCGGGAGAAAGAATTGCTAGACAAGTAAAGTATAGGTTCCCTATTCTTTTGGGGTTTGGGGTAACCAAACATCCTGGCCTAGATTTCACTTCTGCCCCTAAATCTTGAAAGATTTAAAAACTGAAAAGAAACAGTGTTTGGATCATTTGAAATCATTTGACCATTTTTTGTCGTCTTAAAAGTGAACCCGAAGATCGTAATTTTTCATTTATGAAAGTCAAAGCATTTCCTACTCTCTCCAGACAGAACTTGACCTTGCAGAGTGCTACGGCTAGATGGAAAGAAACCTTCTGTGAACTTCCCTACTTCTGTTGTGCACAGAGCTAGCAGCAAACCTGCCCATTATTTGTTGATTTTTGTGTATGCCTTTGTGTACAAGTGTTCCCAGTGTACACTATGTTCCCAGTGTACAAGTATGTGCTTATCTGCCATCACCTACCTGAAACATGAAAGAAGTAAATAAAAAAGCTTTTGCTTTTTTCCCATCAGAACATTAAAAAAATCAAATTCATTTGGTACAATTAAATGCTGGGGGGGTTGTGGAAGTGGAATTAGTTTTTGTCAAATGCTGGTATTGGGGAATTAATTTTTTATGTGGTGATCTGATATAATTGGACATAAATTGCTAAAAAAACTGTTAATTAAACTGGTCACATCATTTTGGCACTATTTGTGTACAAGCCGATCAGTTTAGTTAGTTAATTTTAACTATCTCAAGTTGAGATTGGTATCTAAGGTAGGTAGAATAAATCACTTCTTAGGGGTGACTAGTGTAGGTTTAGATGTTAAAGTTAGGTGAAGTGAATCCAGTCCCAGAATCTAAAGACGATGATTTACTGTATGTATTTCTGATGGTGGAATTGCATTTATTGAAGAAAATAGACATTTTATTAAATACCTGGTCCAGAATGTGGTAACTTTTTAAGTACGCGGAGCTTCAGTGCAAAAGCAGGACGGTGGAGAGAAAGATGATGATAAGAAAGGAATTTTTTTTTTTTTCCCAATGACAGACAGAAATGATTGAACCAAGATTGAAATTGGCAGCTGTTATTACTGCTGTAATTCTAAAAGTGGCAGAAATAGTCATATTACCATACTGCAGAAACCCGGGTGGAGCAGTGGCTTATGTAAAACAGTCTACATCTGAGAAAAGCAGGGAAATGTCATGGAGTTTTCAGTGCCAATCCCACCTGTGTTTGTGGGAAGCAGTCAGCCCAGGTCCGTTACCGCTGGTTGGGCATCAAAGATAGCCACTGCATCTCTGTCAGTGAAAACTGTAAGTTGGTAGCTTTGGGGTCAGTCTTTTTTCATGGGGAAGGAGGAGGATAAAGCAGTGCTGTTCTTTGTCACTGTATTTCTTTCTCTTCCAGCTGCGGGGCAGTAAGTTTCCCATGATCAATATAAACAACTGTGGTATGGTCCATATCAACAACTATGATATGTGTGACTGGAGACAATATGTAGCAAATACTCTGTTCTTCATGAATTACAAGATTGGCACACTATTTAATTTGGAGTCCAACCTTAAAAAAGGGATAGATTTTACTCAGAAAAAAGCAGGTATGACAAGGAGGGTGTAAAACCAGAATTTTGTTCCACTTCACAAAACCTACTTAAAGCTTACTTTTGCAGAGGCTGTGAAATAACAGATTAGTAAGAGACAATATAATTCTCAGTGCAGAGCTGATGTTTTAAGTAGCTAGGTAGGAATTTATGGCGTTACCATCCATCTCTCTGCTGAATAAGTGAAAATGAGAAGAGCTCTTATTTGCAGAAGCCTGTGCATTATTTTTGTCTGTGCTATAACCCCTTTAGGGGGGAACAAGTGGTGATAGCAGCGTTATCTGTGTGTTTCACAGCCTGTTCTTTAGCTTCTTTTGAATTTACAAATTTTTGGAACAACTCTAAATCATTGGAGAAATAAAACTATTTATTGAGTGCATATTATTAAAAACTTGTAAGACAATTAGATACATAGTTATTTTTATACAGAGTTCAGTATAGCTGTGAGGCTTTCCCACATGTTGGAGTTGTGGAGAGAGTTTAGGATACATTAAAATGTTCTTCCCTTGAGAGAATATGCTAGACAGTTTTTTAATGGTGATGTAAGATGAGGCTAAGGGCTGTTGTTTTTCAGTTGCCCATAGCTGTACAAGCCATGAAACGGTAAAACTTTTGCCCCCAGCTCTCAACAGTTTAAGCTGGACTTTAGTGTTAAAAATTAAACCAAGAGGTCTGCCTGCTCACTTCTTATTTTCACAAATGCCTTCCTCACTGCAACTCGAGCAAGCAGGTATGAGAAAGAGGAAAGACGACCTCGCCTGTACTGGGACTCCCAACATGGTCCTTAAGGCTACCGCTCAGCCAGTGTTAATAAAACAGGGAAAGCTTCAGCTGAATCTTTCATTTGCACAGGACAGTTGTCTTATCAGAAGCAAAGAAATTGATATATGTAATGAATAATTTTTCTCCCTGTGCGTGGGTCTATTTAAAGAGGAGAGAGTAAATTTTATTTTCTGAGAAGTCTGGGAAGGAAATTTATAGAGGGAATATATTTCTCACCTAAGAAAACTTATTAAAGGAAAATATTTAGGCAAGTGAGTGTGAAGGGGCCCCAGCTGCAGTGGTGAAATATAGAATAGGAAATGTTGCAAGGAATTACACCCTTGTCCAGTATTCTGCCTAATTAGCGTTAGGCATGTTTGTGCATGTAAATACAAGCTTCCCTTGTGTATACTTTGCTGTTCACACTCAGAGTTAAACTCAACCATGGGACAGCTGCTAATGTGCCAGCTGCATCATTAGTACATTTAATACCTCTTAAAACATTGTAAAGCAGGAATGTACTTCAGTGAATAATAAGTACTGGAGAGGGAGGGGAATATGTTGGTTGTAGTCCTATTAGCACACTCCTGTCTGAGGTGCTCTCCTGATGGTAGTAGCAGAGTGTAGTCCAGGAGTATCGGTGGTGATCCACAAGCTAGACTATTCAAAATACAGGTTTAGGCTATGTCTGAAGTTGAGACACAAACCAGAAATATGATACTGTAGGAAATATACTCAACACAGCAGTGCAAATGAAATTAAACATATTTTAATTCAGCAAGTGTACAGTTCACTGAATTGCTGAAATTTAATTCTGTTAGGTTAAATTCTCAAAACCTGAATAACTATTGTGCTGTACGATTATAATACTGTCTTGTTATATTCTTAAGTGAGGTTTCCATATTGAAGCAGCCTTGCTTTCTGTAGCTTGCTAGGTCAAACTTTTGAGTACTCTGTTTCTTCAGACCTTTTTGAGACTTTTATGTTACATTGTCCCTTACATGTAGCACAAGATACTCAGTTGAATATTACTGTTATTGATAATATATCTTAAAAGTTTGCAGTTTGTAGATCTCTGTATATGTAACCTTGTAATATTCCAGGTATTACAAATTTTCTGTGAGATGTTAACAAAGTTAAAACATTAGTTATATTAGAAGTTGGAAAGCTAGATTTGGAGTTTGCAAGAATTAGAATTCTTCCTGATACACCAAATTATGTGATGCTAGGTGTCTGTTTTAACTTTTTAGAACCTGTTTCTCTCCATGTAAAATGTGAAGATAATATCTCTCTGAGTTACAGAGGTGTTCTGAGGCTTAATAAGAGGATACTTTTTATCATTTTCAGATATCTGAGTGGAAAATAACATATTGGAACAAATTACTTCAGAAAAAAACCCCAAGATTTAAATTTGGAAAGATGTGCAGCCAAATTTTATAACGATCAACTTTACAGAAGGAGTGTGTCCTTTGTCTTTGGACAGTTTGAGACCAAGGTTACAGATTGACATTTTCTTACAATAAGTATCTCATACAAGCAGCACATACTCCTTTTGATGGTTTGCTGTGAAATAAATGCTGCTAAAATTCTGTAAGGTCAATACACAACAAGTGCAGTTAACAAGACCTAGGGCCTTGTCAGTACTCAGAATTGCACTCTAACTCATTTGAAAGTGTGCTACATCATTGCAATACATCACACATACATGGTTGAGGTTTAAGCTCTGTATTGATGTTTCTACTGTTTGTTCTTCTGAAATCTGGGGGAAAGGGGTGTTCGCAACCAGTAATGCTTTCGCCTTCATGATAGCCCTTCTGAAATATTTGCTTGAAGCAAGTAAAACAGAGTGTTGATGAATGAGGCATCCAGGAGGCTCACGGAAATGAACCACCGTTTTCTGAGTTCCCAACCAGTGGTCTAACTCTTGGACCTTGCTCCCCTTGCTTTGTCCTTTAAGCTAGCAAACACTAGCAAAGTGTCTACAGGTTTTACTTTATTTTAATTCAACCTTTTAAATAACTGTGTTTAAAGCTGTGTGTCTTTGAGTATGGACAAGATATGCAAAGTATGTTGGTGTTGGTTTTTCTTTTCCCCAAGGAAAAAAAAAAAAAAAAAAAAAAAAAAAAAATTCAAAAAAAAAAAAAAAAAAAGAAGGATGAGGACTTGTGCCCACTCTCCTGTATATATATATGTTCATTGGCTTTAAGGAGTTTGCTAGTTTACAGTGATGCTGACTGGGAGGATCAGTCTTGTTACTCGTGCCGCTGAAATGCATTACATCTTTTTTTACAGCTGCTAAGAGGGGAAAAAAAAACAGTCTGGAATGGGGTTTTTTGTACTTTTTTTGTACTTTTTGTTCTTTTTTTCCCGTTGTGTAGGAGGGAAGGGTACACAGTTAGTTGGGAACTATCTATGAAAACCTAGGGTTATGACTAGCAATACAAGTTAATAATTGACAGCCACACAGGAAGTCACAGTGGCTTCTTTGTGAACTAATTTGCATTGTCTCTGTGACCTGGGCGTTTTGGTCTTGGCAATGAGGTGAGGTCAGGCTTTTGTCACCATGACCTTAATTGTACCATGTCACTTGTACCTTAATTTCAGTTACTGAGTCCACTGCCCGGATATACTTTTTTCTCCGTCCATGTTCTTTCCCTTCAAAGGGTTAAGTGAGGCAGCTTGCATTGATAATTTCTAAATAATTCAAGTCTGATTGCACACATTGTGAAAAATGATGGATTTTAAATTACACACATTTGGAACTAATTTCTCCAACACACAGATGGCTTGGATAGACAAAAAGAAAAAGTGAACCTAATAACTTATTGAAGAGGAAAATATGTACAGTACCATTCTGACATTTATGTAGCTTGTTGGGGGACGCCAAATGTGTCATTTACAATGACCAGGCTTTGTACAGTTCAAAAGTATTCACTCCCTGTGAAGCTCAAGTAACTTTACACCAGTTAGCTTGACATCTGTACTGGAATATATATGAAAGATTCAATCAGTAAAGTATTAAAGGATAGCAACTTTATTAATGCAAATCAACATGATTTCACGGAAGACAGATCTTGTTTGCTTGAGACCGTTTTCTGAGTTTAATTGGTAGAGATAGCTCTTGACATAGTAGACTTCTGACAGGTATTTGACTTAGCACTGCACAGCGTTTTCATGTCTTTATTTATGTTTTAAAGGCTCTGCACCCAGAGATGAAGAGCAGATTTTCCTTCTACAGAATAAAAATCTGTAATTTGGAATGAGTGACTCAAAAAGGTTTGAGATGCATGAAAATAACTGACATATGTTGCACTTCTGCTGCTAGCATATATAAACAGGGGGGATTTTAATCAAAAGAGATTGTTGAGCCAGTTGAGGAAAACTGGCATGTGCATATGCCAGAAAGAAAGGATGCATATAAAAAAAGTATAGTCTACATTTTTGTTTGTTTGTTTTCAGTGTAGGCATATAAATAGTGGCAAAGAAAGTTGAGTTTACAGGATATGAGACAGTATCTGAGATGCAAAGGAACTGTGGCGTGGACTTGAATATACTAAAACTTTTATAAACATCGTGAAGATACTGCCATGGAACACACACATTTATAAAAACGTGTTTTCTAAGATGGGGAGGCACCTTAGAGACCCTGACACATCTTTTGTACTGTTTGCTTCCACTAATAGTTCCCACTGAAATCAATAAAAATATATATGGAGCAAGATAATACTCAGTTTAGGCTAGGGTGCCTTAACCTGACCCAGAACAAATACGTGCCAGATGAAACAGTGGAATGTGCAAAGCTTGTTTGTAAGTTTACTGAAAAGGTCAAAGTCTCAGATCACCTACTTAAGCCATGTATGGTTTTTTCCCCCTTGGCAAAAGAAGCCATATTTTATAATCATTCTTTGTTCTAAGTTTTTTCTTTGAATTACAATAAGGAGTGTATATAGAAATATACCACAATGCTGAAAGTCAGTCCTCTGAAATGAATCAATGCTGTTTTCATGTGGCCATCAACAAAGAAACTTTTTCACCAGGAAAGATGCTCTGTATCTGTTGCTGAAGGATTAATGTATTCTGAAAGTTGGGGAAAGCTTCTGGATTTAGTAAGGCTATCTGCAAATGGCTGTTGACAGGAGAAAAAATAAAATCAGTGACCACTGAAAGCCCCATGGCATTCTGTGGCGACTGATGAGTTATTTTTCTTAATGCCTTAGAGATCATTGGAACTTTCTCTTCTCTGACACAATGTACCTCTGTGAGACTTGAGGCTTGACCTGACTTGCTTTTTAATAGAGAAGAAGTAAATAAGTAGAAAAATACCATCTTCAAATGACACCCTGAAACCATTATTTAAGATCCCAAAAACACCATAGCTCTTTCCTTCACTTGGAAGATGACAGATCACAGTGCATTCTTAGGAAATATTTTCCCTCTTAACCAGCTATGAGCAGTAAGATTTTCTCTTGTTTTATTTCTGACAGACTGCTGGAAGTCTCTCTCTAGCATAATGGAATCAGTCAAGATAGAAGGAGGACATTGGCTAGGAAAGGGGAATAAGTCATATTTGAATTTCAGTCCAATTTGAATTTTAGTGGCTTTGGGCAGAAAGGTAAGAGGTAAAAAATTGTCATCTTTGCAAATGAAGACAATCCATATTCGTTAAAATCTTTTTGTTTTCTAATCAGGTCTATTTACATGAGGTAGGTTTTATAGTTTGCACCTTATGTGGTGTCCCAATTACATGTTGTGAAAATCACATTTTTTCCTGTTGCATCAGGAGCTGTAAGTAGTCAGTGTCTTTCGACACCTGAGGAGGACTGCCGTTATTTTAACTGGAATTAAAAACATCTTTTAAATGCTATGTGGACATGTCTGCTCAGAATGACACAGGACTTCCACTTCCTCAAAAGAGTTTTTAGTTCTGCTCTATTTGAGAATAGTGATTTTGAAATTCATGTTCACTCGCAACCAGTATACATGTAATTCATTGCCTAAGTAACATAGAGAAGATAAAATACCTTTGAAATTTGAAGAGCTAACTTTATGACTTGCCCATGTCATGAGATTACATTTTATTTGTATGTACTGTTGTTTATTTATTTACAGCAATGTAGTGATCTGTTAGTGCAAGGAACAGCCACATCTCCATCTTTGTGCAACACTGAAGTCTAATTGCTGGTG
This sequence comes from Aptenodytes forsteri, assembly GCF_000699145.1. Taxonomy (NCBI): domain Eukaryota; kingdom Metazoa; phylum Chordata; class Aves; order Sphenisciformes; family Spheniscidae; genus Aptenodytes; species Aptenodytes forsteri. The sequence continues at coordinate 4,470,369 of NW_008795364.1, read as the reverse complement.
ATATGAGTATTAGATGTTGAAAAGTTCTTGATTTTTTTACTGATCTGGAAATAAGAGTTCAGAGTTACAAGTGGTATTTTCAGTTATAAGCAATTGTTTTTCCACACCTGCAGTGAATGTCAAGACACTGCTCACTTTTCACGATGATCTGAACAGCCACATCTCCATCTTTGTGCAACACTGAAGTCTAATTGCTGGTGATATGAGTATTAGATGTTGAAAAGTTCTTGATTTTTTTACTGATCTGGAAATAAGAGTTCAGAGTTACAAGTGGTATTTTCAGTTATAAGCAATTGTTTTTCCACACCTGCAGTGAATGTCAAGACACTGCTCACTTTTCACGATGATCTGAATAGGGATTTACATCTGAATAGACTTCGTTTTTTTTTATTTTAACTTAGTTTTTTTATTTTAATATAAATTATTAAATTTATTAATTTGGGGGTTAATAAAAGCTGCCTTTTGTCAGTGCCATGAACTTCAGTGATTTTTGGATCTGGCACTTCGGCAGAAGTCAGTGCCACCATTCTTACTGATGTAATAGTTAGATGTGGCCTTGCAACTATTTATAGGAGTACAGTCTTTTTCCAAAGAGGGAAGGATTTAGACACACATCCTCCTTGACCTCATCTTAACCATTTACCATAATTTTCAAGCTGCAAGACATTGGTAGTGTTCTGAGAGGTTTTTACATATTGAACAATCACAGAGAATGTGTCTGAGTTTTTATCCAATTGAAATCAATACATCTTGTCTAGTTTTCGTCACTCGCTAGTATTTAATTATCTACAAGCAAGTCAAATTGATTACACAATATAAGAACCTTACAGCTTTGAAGCAAAATGATGGAGCCTTTAGGTTTGGCTAGGATAGCTATCAATGCTGGTGGCAAAATATAATTAATACAATTTAGTAATATTTTTGATTGGGAAGAACAACTTTTAATAACTTTGAAGGACTTTATACAGCTGTAGCTTAGAATTAAAATCCATCATAAGACTGAAAATCCTTGTTAGGGGTTGGGGTTTTTTTTTTGGTAGATCTTCTGTCCCAATTTCTTGGTTGTCAAAGGTGCTTGTTCACATATATATCTTCCTTATATTTTGGATTTAAAGAAAACAGTCTTACAGTTTTGTCCCTTATTTCAACTTTTGTGATTATTGGTGGAGGAGGTTTTAAGCTTGAGTCAAAAACAGAGCAAAGTATCTGTAAATATATGCCTAGGTAAAGGGTTGAATGAGCTCTTCTTGCAAACAAGAAATGTACAACTTGCATACAGTGTATGTACATGCATACCTTGCAAGAAATCTCTAGGTGCCGATAGAAATCCTTCAGCTGACTAGAGAAAAATTGTAGATCTTGTACCTAAGAAGACATTTCACTGCTCTTTATTTCATATATCTTTAGAATGAAAGTGAAAAAGAAGCCTGTGTAGGGTAAAACCTAAACATATTGAAAGGAGAGAGAGAATAAAGGGCATCTAAAATGCCAGTGCAGCAAAGTGAAGGATATTCCAGAGGGAAACAGGATCTAGGGAAGGAAGGAGAACTCTTAGTCGGGTAACAGATGTTTTCCCTCAAGGATAGTGATGGAACAGACACCAGAGGGGCAAAAAAAAATCTAATGAACAGCAAAATTTCTCATTTCTTTTCTTTTTCCTTCTACTCCCAATGTCAGAACAATATGTCTAAAGAAGTGTGACAAGAACTTTCACCTTCTTTCATATTGAAGCAGGACCTAAGAAAACAAATAGTTAACTTCAAATTTCCATGTAGGAAGAGAGGAAATGCTCCCATTAATCAGATGACTAGATATATCAAGGGAACCTCCAGCACAGCCTAGTACTATGCATTTAGTTAAACCTCCTTCAAAAGGGAGTGTTGCATGGGCCAACATTGATAGCTTTCTCCTTTCCATTGCTGCGAACAAGAAAAGCAGCAGCAAAGTTCTTTACTCCCTAGAATGCTTACTAAAGTAGGATGTTAGTAGAATATTCATTAGAGATTTATCTACATGTTTGTCTTGTGCAGCATAGTTATGAATTTAATGTACCTTTGGTACTTGACTAATTATGTGCTTGTTCTCAGGCTCCCTTGCACAGGCTTTCTTACTGCAGTTCCTACCTAAGGTCAGGCTGTGCACTGACTTGCAAGAGAACTGGATAAATCCATTTAACATGAAATAAGAGACTTTGACATTTGGCTGGCACAGAGGTTTTTTAAAAGGACGTTGCCGACACATCAGTCAGTTTCCATGTGATAAATACATTGTTTCCAATATTTAAGAAATCAGCAATTTATCAGTGTTGTGGTTTAAGCCGGCAGGCAGCTAAACACCACACAGCTGTTTGCTCACTACCCCCCCTGCCGCCCAGTGGGATGGGGGAGAGAATCGGGGAGAAAAAAAAGTAAAATTCGTGGGTTGAGATAAAGACAGTTTAATACCCCCAGTTTATGTACTGAGCATGACATCACATGGTATGGAATGTCCCTTTGGCCAGTTTGGGTCAGCTGTCCTGGCTGTGCCCCCTCCCAGCTTCTTGCTGGCAGGGCATGAGAAGCTGAAAAGTCCTTGACTAGTGTAAGCACTGCTTAGCAACAGCTAAAACATCGGTGTGTTATCAACATTATTCTCATCCTAAATCCAAAGCACAGCACTGTACCAGCTCCTAGGAAGAAAAATAAGTCTATCCCAACCAAAACCAGGACAATCAGAATAAAAGGTCGTCACTGAGTCAGACACATATCCATAAGTGCATATGTCTTTTTCCCTTTTTTTTCCTTCTTCCTTTTTGTAACAGCAACTAGGTAATGCAACAGTAAGCTGGGAGCCAAATTTGCCCTTTGACACAGAGCTCTTGTTGGTTAGAAACCACTGGGAGCCATATGCTTCTGAAGTTAAAACATGTTTCTTTATGTTTATGCTGTTTTAATGTAGGCTATGATCCTGCAGTCATTTATGCAGTAAAAATTCCCATCAAATTCAACAGCAGCATGAGGATCAACAGTGGCAATTTTCTCTTAGTAGGGCTTCCAGCAAGAGGCTACCTGCTGCTTCCAGCTATGGCAGAATGCAGCCTCACGCTGCTCACGGGACTGAACAGCTGTGATCACATTACATCCACCCAGCAGTCTTTTCACTCACTGCCTATAAAATGACAATGGATCAATTTTAAACTGAGCCTGTTGACTTTTAAAGCCCTTAGCGCAGAAGGAACTGGTTTTCTGTAAGCCTCCCTATCCATTTGGCTCTTGAGTCCTCTTAGTTGTCTTCCAATCAGAGGTTGCTGGTTGGCAGAAATTCTGTTGTTGTAGCCGCAATGGTTTTGTAACTTGTTTCCTCTCAAACATCTCTGGTTTTTTTCTCCTTCCATCTTTTTTAAAATGTTGCAGGAATCCCAAATTCTGATACACCCTTCTGCCCCCTCTCCTCTAGCTCCCAGAAGTGTGTTCAGTTTCAATTGCTCTTCTACAAAGCAGCAGAAGTGTCCTGCCTCCTTACAGCATTTGTTAATGATTTTGCATAGTTTCACTTTTAAAATACAGAGTTGTACAACAATTCAGGTTGGAAGGGACCTCTGGAGTCCATTGGGTCTCAAAACATGGCTAGCTTCAAAGCTAGGTCAGGTTGCTCAGGGCTGTGTCCACTCAAATTTTGAGTATCTCCAAGGATGGAGATTACACAGCCTCTCTGGGAAACCTGTTCCGGGGATTGACTGCGCTCATGGGGAAGACTTTCTTCTTTATATTCAATCAGAATTTTCCTTGTTGCAGCTGTGATTGTTGCCTCTCATCCTTCGACTGTGTATGTCTGAGAAGACTCTGGCTCTGTCTTATCCATAACTCCCCTCTCTCTGATAACTGAAGACAGTAATGAGGTCCCTGAAGCCTCCTCTTCTCCACACTGAGCAAACACCATCCTTCAGTCTCTCTTCATAGGGCATGTGCTTCAACCTCCTGGCCATTTTAGTGGGCCACTGCTGAACTTGCTCCAGTTTGCAGATCTCTCTTATATTGAAGACGCAAAACTGGACACAGTCTTCCAGACAACTTTTGAGTGCTGGGCAATAGGAATAACCACTGGACCTGCTATTCTTGCTATTATTAGTACTGCCCAGTATGTGGTTGGCATTCATTGCCACACAAGTGCACTGGTTGCTCATATTCAACTTTTCTACCAGGACCAGGTCCTTGTCTGCAGAGCTACTGCCTAGTCAGTTGGTCCTCAGTCTGTGCTGATGCACCGTGTTGTTCCATCTCAGGGGCAGAACTTACTTATCTCTGAACTTTGTGAGGTTTGTCAGCCTGTTTCCTCAGCCTGTCAGGGTCCCTTTGAATGGCAGCTCTGCCCTCTGACATATCAGCCAGTCTTCCTACTATGATACCATTCATGAGCTTTGCTGAGGGTGTGTTCCATCCCATTCACCAGATTGTTGATGAAGATGTTAAACAGTATTGGTCCCAATATACTTTTTTTTCAGGTTTCAAAGTGTTTCCTTAGAGCTGGGAGCACCTTGGTAGGAGAAAAATGGTTTATTTATAGTAATGATAATCTTGTAGCAGTATAAAATATAATAAGTCTTACAAATGTTGAGATATCATGTTAAGATGTGTGTTGGAAGTATCTCCACCAAAAGTGATCATTAATGAGGCAAGACCTACGCTTTGGTAAATAATATATGTAGAACAGATAAAAAAGAAGGTTTGTCTGAATATTCCCGTTTTAGGGACATACAACTGAGACCAAACTTTTCAGACTGGGCCCACTTTGCACTAGAATTTTGTATTTACTTGTGGTTTAAAATGTGGCTGCTTAAAAATGGAGAAGGTGTCAATGATTCGTATTGCAGCCACAGATCTCTAATGCTTGGATTTGGAGATGGGAGCTCTGCTACTGTAAACATTAATGAGATATGTTCTACTCTCCACTCATCAGATAGAGAGTATCATGCTGACAATTGAGTAGTTTCTAGGCATGTTTGGGGGCAAGCAGAGAGAGCATGTGGTTTGTTCAAAGGCGCACAGGAAATGAAAGTTGCACCATTTGACCAAAATTTGATCATCTGAGTCCCAGACCAACACTTTAACTTTAGCATAAGGCATTAGCTCAGTATCAGTAGCAGACGCCTAGGGAAGAATAAGGGAATAATTTTTATGCTTTCCTTCTATAGTTTTCCAGCATCCAGTGACCTTTGGCTCAGGAACTCTTGGGCCAGATGAGGTATTTTAGAATTTTAATAATACCTTTTTGTGTTTAGTGATATCATTCATAGTTAAATAAATGAGTTGGTTTCAAAGTCTCAGCACTTGCATCTCCAAAGTCCTTGGTAAATGGCAAGGTACCTGGCAGTGGATTTTGAAGTGAGCTTCTTTCATTGGAACAGCTTACCTCGTAGGTATGACTACAAGGTCTCAGTAATAATGTTAGGTACCTGACAATTCAATCCCACTGAACTATCATGTCTCATGTCAAATGAAAATGAGTTTGGACAGATATTGACCTGTCTGTCTGTGCTGAATATCCTGGGTCTACTCAATCCAGTGTGTGGTGATGTGTCATTTAATCACAATCACAGCAAGCAATGAGCATTTTTTGTTGTTGTTGTTTGTTTCTCTTTTGCCCATACAGTCTCATTCTTTTTTCTGTCTTTTTAGTGGTTGTCATGAGTTGAATTGACTGTTTCTGTTTGCCCAGAAGATAATTTCCTCATGGCAGAAACATGAAAAGCTTGGGGCAATATTAGGGAGAATTACTTCCTAATAGCCTGGAAATTCATGTTGGCCAGAAAGAAAGGCAGCACCACAGAAAGGGTGTTGATGACTATTCTATAGTGTTTCTACCTTTATTTTGCCTCTCTGTTCTTGCCTTTGCTTCTTTCTTCACAGGGTAGAAATGCTGCCTGTCATGAATCTGACACTGGGTGACTAGCTGAGTTCTCCAAAAGCAGAACGTTTTGGAATTGTATGTGCAGGAAATTTAATTAGGCACTTAAAAAAAAATATGAAAACTTGCGCTTTTTGTTTCAGCATCTTGAAAGTGAATTTCAACTCAGGAGACCAGGTTCTGAGGCTCTCGCCTCACCATGGCTTCTAGGCCCTTAGGCTCTCTGGCAAGAATCAAAGAAATCTTGAGAGCCCCTGCCAATGCTCCATCAGAAATGAACCTACCTACTTGTATTTCCACCAAGTATCTAATGGCTAGGCATTTGCCAACAGGGGAAATGTTCTGGGTTGTTCTTTTTGTACAAATGGTGGTCAGCCCATGTAAACACAGCAGTATGTCCACAGACAAGGTCATAGACCCTGATTATTTTTTGTTTAGCTAGCTGATTCTTTTCTTTTTTAGAAGTTTAGAGCCACTGTGGTGGCTCAGGTGACTGAAGTTAATACACAGTCAAAGAGTTTATAAAATGGTAAAGAGAATTTTTGCCATTGACAGAAATTTGTTCACGTAAAGTATGCAGCAATTGCTTGCAAAAAGCTTCTGATAAGCAAAGTCAGGAATAGTTGGTAAACAGACTTTGAGGAGAAAATGTGTCCTGGTCAAGTGCTTGATTTGTAATGACAGATTTAGCTATATTTCACTCCAGTTTTCTAAGACCTTTTCTTAGGAAGGCCTCTTCTATCTGTTTAACTCCTGATCACCTTATTGAAGCTTCTAGGGCTGGAGTTCCAGATAGTACCAAAGAAATGGAAGCAGCACTGTGATGTGAAAGGTACATTTGTGCTCAGTAGGAACATTTCCTCCCACGGCTGCATTGCTTTGGGAGCCTGGGCAGGCTGAAAATGCGATTTGCATTTTCTTTTTTGCTTGGGAGTATTGGTGCCATTCTGTGTTGTGGGTAACACCACTGCTGAGTAGCAGGGGAATGGTACATCCCTCTGGATAGGGAGTGGGTAATGGGTAGATGCCCACAGTTCTGAGCAACTTGGAGGAATGGAGATCTTTTGACATAAGTTTAGGTAGTCCTGATGTTCTGGACAAGTAAAAGAGGTTTACCAGGCTGTACAATGGGTCTCAGTGCTGGTCAGTATCATAGGGAGGCAAGTCCATGGCTTGTTCTTTTGGAGTCGATTGCCTATACATCATAAAGTAGTCATCTCTAGGACACTTAATGGTTTGGCCTGTTTGGTTGCTGTGGAAGTTTTGCAGGACCCTTCTGGCTACATATACATGTGCTAAAATTGGCTCTACAGGCACAATAGCAAAGCTTAGCATCTTTATCAATCTTTTTATTGTTACTTGAGGGAAATAAATGGCTGTCTGTATTATGCAGGAGCATGCTGTGGTACTGCATTACTCTGTCTTCCATCAATACGTCTTGTTCTCTTCCTTTATCGGCTAATGCTCATGATAATTCCAGGGGTACATCTTAAAGCCCAACCAAATGAATATCATAACCTGAACAGGTAGAAGAACATGATATTAGGATGTTGAATATTCTAATACATGAAACAGCCAGCCATATAGTTATGTTTTAACAACATAATCAAAACAGAGATGTATCTGTGTAATAAAATTGACTGTTGCTATAACCAATACACTTAGAATGATTACATGATTATAATGAAAATGCGGTGGTTATTTGCTACATTAATTAGCTGTTGATTTAATGTTATACAAATGTGCTGCCTTTCAAGTAATCATATTTCTTGCTGACATTTCTGAATAGGACTACTAATTAGTTAAACATGGGTAAGTAGAGGTGCTGATTATAGGTAAGCTACAACAGAAGACAGTGGAATAGGGCTTCATAATTTTAAACTTTTAACATGTTACTATCCAAAGCATGTTGTTGTTAACACAACCTTTTGGTTGCATTAACACCACTTTTTTAAATAAGAACACATCTTTGATATCCACTACACAGCCAAAGTTGCTAAAGAAAATTATGTTGCTTCTCTGTGCTGAACTTTTCTGTGAGATCCTACATTCCTGTATCTCCCAGCAAGTCCAGCTCCCAAAGCCATTGGAGAAGTATTTAGTGGTTTACCTAGCTCCATCTCAAGGTGAAATCAAGGGAGGCTTTTAGTGTTTTGGACTTTATTGCAATGTCAAGATGTCTCTGTAAGCGTAGAAAATTTATTTGACTCAATGAAAAGATAAATAATATAGTCAAAATGTAAAAATGTGTACAGCTAAACTGTCTTCTTGAGTCAAACTTCCTTGAAGCTGAGAAGACACAGCTTACCCTGTCCTAATGGGGTTGTTTCATAAATCATCCTCATAACAAAGATGCTTGCAGAATCCCTCTGCCTCTTGCTTACCCGTGCAAACCAAAGCCACATCCTCAACTGATGTCAGTGCCTGCTTTCAATGGGGATTATTTCCAACAACTTGTGCTTGACTTGCTGTACCTGAGGACCGGACCCACGTGATTTCCATTTATAGTGATCCTGCACTTAGATAAAATTTATGAGTCTGAAAACTGACATGTTTAAACACATGTAAATGCTTCATTGGTTGAATCCCTTTAAAAAAAGTAGATTGCTTGATCAAAGTGCTTTTTCCTAGTGATTGTACAACAGTCTGAGCTATAAGCTGGAGGTGACTTGGAGGTTAACAATATGTGGTGTTTGCTCTAGACATTTTTTCAAAACTTTTCATGTGCCATCTCTTCTAATGTTTTCCTTAATATAGCCTGCTATTTTCTTGGCTGCTTCCTGCTTAGTTATATCAAAAGAACATACAATATTTCTTGTAGGGCTCTCTGCTACACGCAGATACAGAGGTTTTTTGCTGTTTTTGTATGTGTAAAACATTTCCCTAATCAATAAGCCATTAGTGCAATAAAACTGCAACTTAATGTCTTTAGAACTCTGCATGTGGGTTTTCTACATTTGCAAAAGTATAATTAGCCAGGAAATTTTTGAGTGGTATTAGGAGTTAAAATCAGCCAAGTGCATTCTCAGTTTGTTTGAGCAGCAACAAGCCAATTCAGCCAATCATGCCTACTGATAAGCTGTTTCACAAAAAGCTATGCAAAGTGCAGTAAATACATCCATTTTTTTTCCTTGGAAAGTAGTTAAAATATATAAAAATTGTATATCAGAGACTGATTAGGATGGGAACTTTTAATCTGTCCACAGACTACACAAAGTGACAAGCTCTTGTGGCTTCTGCAAATCTGTAATGGTCTGTATTTAAAAATTCATTTGCTACCAGAACTCCTCATCTTGCACATGCAAAATTACCATGATTTTTATATCTGGATTCAAATTTTTACAAGCATAAATCTAATACTCATACACAAAGGTGATACAATGAAATCTGGGAAACTGAGAAAAAAATACATTAAAAAGCTATTATACAAAATATGGATTGGTACCAGATTTTCTTCATTGTTTTATTAGTTCAAAACAATGATTTCCTCTGAAGGACTGACTGACGAAGAAAGATACACTCACACGCGAACCTCAGGCCATAGGAAACTTCATTCCAAACCCTTTTCCTTGGATTTTGTACTTGGCAGAGGGAGCTGAAGCCATCAGAAAGGAAGGAGGTGGACAGCAAGTGAATTATTATTTTAAATGCTTTGTTTTGGAAGGCACCAGTGGAAGACTAGATTCACTGGCCTTTTTGCTGCCTTCTCTTTTCTCCTGTAGGACTTGCAGGTAGCTCTGGTGGTAGATGCCAGAAAGACCCACACAGACATGGACAGATTTTAATGAGCTGCTGTTAACCTGCTTAAACTTCTCTTCTGGTAAATGGTGTCAGGCCTCCACTCCAGAAAATAATTCCTTTTATCTGTTGCTGTCTGGGATAACACGTAAGCATCGGTTAAAAGCTCAAGCATCTGCTTCAGTGGGACACAAGCCCACATTTAAAACTAGGCACATGTTTAACTGCTGTTCAGAATAGATTTATTTCTTTTTTTAAGCAGGCTTTACTTTTTAATTACACAAACACAAAGAAGAACAGCATGGGGGTGTTTGTTTTTTGTTTTTAATTTCTGACTTGTTTTATGTTCTGGTAACGTAAATATTTTTAGTCAAGTGGTTTGGCCATACCCATGGTGCCAGGGACTTCAAGCTCTTCTAAGTCACTCCAGCTCTTTGTCCACAAGTACTTCCCCCCCTACATGAACACAGTTTATTATTCCCTTTGCTAGTATGAACTGTGAGTAAAATTATCTGTTTTTGTTTTTAATTTCTGACTTGTTTTATGTTCTGGTAACGTAAATATTTTTAGTCAAGTGGTTTGGCCATACCCATGGTGCCAGGGACTTCAAGCTCTTCTAAGTCACTCCAGCTCTTTGTCCACAAGTACTTCCCCCCCTACATGAACACAGTTTATTATTCCCTTTGCTAGTATGAATTGTGAGTAAAATTATCTGTTCTTCTGCTCTGCATTATTGTGCTTTCTTCATATCATCTAACAGGCATAAGTCTGAGTGGATGTCAAGAATCTGACCAGTCTTTTTCTAGATATTGAAGTTGTCTGGCATGCTTGCACTATCAGTCAGCTTTGAAAAAAAAACAGCGGCACATCCAGTTGGAGTTAGTAGCCAGACTTCAGGTTCTTAATTATTTAAGACTTAACCCATCAGTCATCAGTCAGCTTTGAAAAAAAAACAGCGGCACATCCAGTTGGAGTTAGTAGCCAGACTAACTGAAGGTTCAATTAAGAACCTGAAGGTTCTTAATTGTTTAAGACTTAACAATTTTTATTTTTCTTGTTGTATGGCATCTATCAAACCCGTTTTCACACTTGCAAAGAGGAAGGCAGTGTCTGTTTTGGAGGCATTTTTGCTCTGCTTCTTGCTTTCTTGTTTCTGTAAAGTGCAAAGGAAAACAGCCAAAGATATCAGTCATCCCCTGTGCTTTAAATGTAGAGAACCTTAACTGAAGAATGGAAGGAGAAGGTGTTTGGTACATGGTGAAAAGAATGGGATCTATACGGAGGAGGAAGAGATAAGGAGGAAATGAAGAAACCTTATGCTGACTTTTTATTAGAATCATAAGATCACGGGTTTGTTCAGGTTGGAAGGGATCTCAGGAGGCCTCTAGTCCAACCTCCTGCTTGAAGCTGGGTCAGCTATAAGACCAGGTTGCTCAGGACTTTATCCATTTCATGAAAGCCATACCCATTTGAAAACCTCCAAGAACTCCAGATTGCACAATCCCTCTCAACAGCCCGTTTCATTGCTTTACTGTCCTCATGGTGAAAAAGCTTTTTCTTCTGTCCGGTTGGATCCTCCTTCATTTCATTTGATGTGTTTTGCCCCACATCCTCCTGCTGCACCACTGCGAAGAGCCTGGCTCTGTCTTCTTGATGACCTCCTCACAGGTAGTGGAAAGCTGCTATTAGATCCCCCCAAAGCCTTCACTTTTCCAGGCTAAAAAGCTCTCCCTGTGGGGCACGTGCCCCACCTTGATGTCCCTCCACTGAACTAGCTGCATTTGATCATCGTCCTTCCTGTGCTGGGGGCCCAAAACTGCAGTACTCCTGATGTGGTCTAATGATCACTTAGTAGAGGAGGATAATGGGCTGTGCTTCTGGTAATCCAGGACAGGACACTGCTTGCCTTCTTGGCTGCCAGGGTGTCCTGCTGGCTCATATTCCCTTTTGTAGATTTGTATCTTTATCTGAAAGGGAATGTTACTTGATTGTCGGAGTTTCCCTTTGTTCAGTGTCGACGACGGAGCGGGAGTTGCGATTCCGGAGTAATGACAGATCTCAATATGAGTATGGTCATTCTCCTTTATTTACACTTATAACAGGGCTTATATAGTTAACTGCTATGGACACGCGCTACCTGCAGCTTGCAGATAGGTTACAGCCTTGTGTTCACGCGCATCTATCCTCTAGCAGATTGGCCCGTTCTTTCTGATCATGCGAAATGCCTTCATGGTCTTTATCTTGTTTTTCTCCTTCCAGCTGCACATTCCTTTCTCCGTTGTTTTCTGCTTAAGTGTCTTGTTATGCCGGGTGGTGCAGTGTTTGCTCATTAAAATCAAACTCAGGAATGTCCGTTAGTGAGACTCCCATTCCCACACTTGATTACTAAAACTTTATAGAGCTAACCAAGCCCCCGGTGGTAGGAGCTGGTTAACTGCTTACATTTGGCAGAATTACCTTGGCCTCACTCAGAAAGTGCTCAGTTATTCTCGTACGAGACTTGCCTGACCCTGGAATGTGTAAAGGCTGTGGAGTTTGGTCTGTCTTATATTTGGTGAATTGTAAATGTTCTGTGCTTGTTTTTTCCCAGATGTGATCCCTGGTGACAGTGACCTGCTATTTTGAGCATGGGGTTGATGCATTATTGAATAATCCAGGTTAGACTGCGCTTAAAGTGGTTGTACTTTAACTACATTTAGTATCTAGGAATAATAGCTTAGCATTTCAGAGGCTCCTTGGAAGAGATGGGTTTTTGTGTACTGCAGAATGTTTCTTCTGATGGCATTTTTGTCTTATCAGAAAAAAAAAGTGTATCTTTTAATGGAGTATTCTTTTAATCTGGTTGCTTTTATATTACAATAATTTATCATTAGTAAGCTTCTTTCTCCCTGTGGATGTCTTATTTTAGAAGTACAATTCGTTACTTCCAAAGAAAATAATACATCACTTGAAACCACTATGCTGTAATCTCAAAATGAAGCTTCTTTATTGAACCTTTTCCTTTTGTGTGTGTATGTGTGGTTTTTGGTCAGTTACTCCTGTTTTATTAATGTTGAATTCATTTATAATAATTTATCTTAATAGTTTCTGGCTGTGCCCATTAGTATACTCTCTTGCTTTCTGATATTGAGAGCAAAAACTAGATGATGTAGCTAAGTTTCATGGTTTAAAAATATTATAGGGGTCTCCGGGTAGCTTTCACATAAAAAGGTTCTATTTTCCTTTGTGGGTACTAATAAGTACCTCTTTAGCATCATGCTGATCGTGAAACATTTCAGATTCTACTGCTGACAGAAGCAGGCTTTATCTAGTAATTTGAAGAGAGGACATCTACATTTTCACACATCCTTTGTGATTTCTTGGGTGAATCACTTCAATAAAATTATCAGTTAAAATAAAATCAGTCTAAAATATAATCAGTTATTGATTAAAAAACAGTTAAATGTGTTAAGCTGTTATCAACATTAGTAGGTGCTAGAGGTACGTTGCTTGAGCCTGAACTTCAGAGGTGCTACCAAATCAGGCATCCAAAATCTTCATGGTTTATGTGCATTTTGGATTGCCTTCAAACATTTAGGGTACAAATGTTTACCATGGCAGGGGTGGAACGCAACAAGGAGGACTTGTAATCAAATATCCATAAGTGGATATTCCGCTAATGGATGTTTGCTACAAGATTTTCTAGAGCAGAAATGGGACCATTTGAAAATGCATGAGAAAGCGGTGAGGTTTGTGGCACAGAGTCAAGAGTCAAAACCTTGGCAGTGGATGAGAAGTGTTAAGACGACCACAATGAACCTTGAGAACAAAATACCATTTCTGGTTCAGTCAAGACTGGAGAGAGCTACTTGGGGGCAACGAGTTGGTCAAAGTGCTGAAGGAGGAAACTGTTTCTCGCAGAAGAATTTGGAATAGAGGGGAGTGGGACAAGGGAGTCACGCCAAAGACAGAGGAGAGCATATTAGAAACTTTGCCCTTGTGGACAGATAGAAGCAGGCATGCCTTGGAACATTATAGTAAGTTGTGTAAATGTACTTTATTTCAAGCTCAGGGGGATTCAAAGCAGTGATTTATTTATTTATTTATTTATCTTCAAAAGACTTAGTGGAAAGAAACGTTTGAAATGAAATAATATTGGTAATTTGTTTAGGAGAAAACCTAAGAGAAATAAATGCACTTGCTAACTTTTTCTTATCTTAGCAGTCTTTATTTGGCGCAAATTTAGTGGAATTGCTAGCAAGAGGGTCAATTTGCAGGATCTGGCATATGACACTTAGTAGCATAAATGCCTGAATCTTACCACCCATGCAGAGAAAAGGCGAGGAGTTTAGCCTGTGTAAGGACTTCAGATTGTAGATTTCTAAGAATAGCAAAGGATCAAAGTGCAGCGTACCTTGATTGCTGTATATAACAGTGGAGGTACAAGAGCAACAGAATATCTGCGAGTACGTTGTAATGCTTGTGTTTTTCTGACCTGGGTTTTTGAGCATCAGTTACCAAACATTCTGCCAAAGCACAAGGGGAAAAGAGAGATCAAGGGGAGAAAAAACCCCTAAGTTGTTGAATTCCCTCATTGTTCAGTCGTTACTCAATATATTAGGTAAAAATGCTTATTGATGTATTGTACAAAATAAATAAACATTTTTAGCACCTATGTATCATGACTTAAAAGCAAACCTCTGTTTGGTTTCTCATTCAGAGTGAAATAATAGTACCTCTGTTGATCATAAAGGAATGCAACTTTGTGGCAGATGTATGTTTTTTTCTTCCTTTGTAATGTTGCTGAGCAATATCTAAGAATAACAATAAGCTTAATCCTCATGAGAACAATAAGGACAATAAAGCTGCAAATGATCTCCATGTGTCCGTATGAAGTCTTATGCACTGAACAAAGTAGGTATCACAAGAGTGTAAGTTTTTTCTTTCTCTTAAATCATCGGTCAGTTAGCTTTGTCTAGAGAGCACACAGAAGCTCTGTTCCTTTGCATAGCTTTTCAGATCTTGTAAAGCTTTACAAATATTCTGGAGTAATTTTCTTTCGATTTACATGTGTTTCTCCCTAGCTTAAAGCATTTTTTGTCTCTGTGCATGCACACAGACATATATCTAAGCAAAACAAGATTTCTGTTTGATTTTGCTTCGTGCAGTCTGCCTAGTTGTAAAGTGTTTTTCAAGGCTCTGCTGTAAACCTTGTCGATTCTGCAACATACGCAGGCTTTCTTGGGAATCGGAAGGAGATCAGAGCCATCCCGAAGTTCTTCAGGGAATTTAGTTTGTACTGTGCGCATACAGCATCTCTCACAGTGGGATCCTGTGGGTGAGCAGAGCTTCTTGTGTGTTAAAAGAATGAAAGTAATTAAACGACAACAATGACCAAGTGTGTGTCTGTACTACCAGTTTGTACTACCAGTTTGTGGTAAGTGGAAGTGAGATTTTGGGAGATCGTTTTTGGGCTGTTTTTTTTAAGATCAGTCCTTATCTGTTAATCTTACAGTCATGTTAGATGAAGCATGAGGGCAATGGAAACAGTTACAGTTTTCAAAAAACTTGCACTAAAAAGTGCAATAATATAAAAATCATATGATAATATTTTGTTATTAATATAATATATAGACTTATGATTATTAGAAGTTGGTAAGTAGCATTATTTTGATAAAAATTAACCTTGAAAGTTACATTTAAAGAAATGTGTAGGTATGGAGATCTTAGAAGACATCTGCACTGCAAATTGAAGCAAATTATAAGCAAAGTAGCTTTTCTTATCTAGAATCTCTCTACCTGTAAGTGTTTCTTAGAGACCTCCACAACAGGACGTTCATGCAAAGAAAGGGAGAAACAAAAAAGGCTATGCCGACAATTCTGCTCAGCATCTCCCCGGCTGGCAGTAAGAGGAGTGACAGTCTACTTTCATTTTGCTGCTTGACCTGTGGTTGAACAAAAATAATCAGTATGGCTCAACACTGAATAAAGAAATATTGAATTGCTTATAAAATTGTTACGACATTTAAGACATTTGAATGATTTGTGAGTGTTGAGGAAGAATGAGGATTAATGTGAGGCGAGTAGCTTACTGCGTAATGTCTCAGTTCAAGAAGTTTTTTAGGTATGTATGGAATTGTAGACAAATTGAAAACAATGGGTAAGCATCAAGAGTTAAAGACTTGCTTAAATACTCTTCTGAACTGAGGCTTAAGCACCCAATAAATCTGCAGTGATCTTGTAGTACGGATATGTCATGTCAACACTCCCTTACTAACTTTAGTGCAGTGTTATGGGTACATCTGCTGCTTTCAGTGAAAAATAGACAGGATTTGAAGTGATAGCTGTTGCTGCAGGAGTTTTCTGTAATAGCTGCCAAATGGGAGGGAGGAGGGGAAGACAGCAGCAGAGGAAGCAGTAACCTTCCTGTTTCAAGAAAAGAAACAAATCAATCAGTAGCTGTATGCAGAGAATTGGAGAAGGTGCCGAACATCTGTCAGAAGAAAAGCTGACATGCTGCAGCAGAATCTGCTTTATAACCAAGTGTTGTGGGTGTTCTGCTTTCAGAGAGGTATTCAGAGAGCTATGTGAAGTTCTTTACGTGGTACAAAAGTGGGATATCGGCGGTAGTGCATCCCTACATAAATTTGAAGCAGTACCTTAGCAGTAAGTATAAACAGAGCTTTATATCTTTCATATTCTTTTGTTGAGCTCTTGTGTCTGGATTACTACAAGCAATGTCACACTTTGATATGAGTGGACCTCCAACCAAAATGTACAGTGAGTACACTAAAAATGGTAGTGGTTGTTTCAGCGGGAGTAAATGGTTTAGAGGGAGGTCTCAGTAGCATACAGAAATTGCCCAGCTCGTGGTAGCGTGCAGAAACACCCGTTCAACCTCAGGAGCTCCCTGGGAAGTGTAACACCCTGGAGCGGGGATGTCCACTAAGTCAACCCCACTGCTTCTGGTGTCTGCTGAGAGGGAGCTGGTTTTGTTGTAAAGATAACTATTTTGATTTTGGCTAGTGGGAATGAAAAGATGAACAAAAATACTGCTAGGTTCTTTTAGAACAGAAAAATTTTGGGGTGCAAAGTAGGGGCTCTTAGGTTCCTGCCTCTAACTGTAGGAACCTAACCAGAATGTACTGAAGTCTCAGCAATCTTTCTATAGGGGCAGTGGTCTAAACAATATTGTGAGACAGGTGAGTGAATCTCTGAGTGCTGATTCCTAGTTCTCACCCTTTGCTGGTCAGCCTGATAGCAGCTCTCTAATGACTAGCAAGAGTTGGGCACCCAGAAGTAAAGTGGCCAAGGCTACTCTGAGCCACACAGACTTGTAGCAATACATGCAGTGTCAAACATACTGTGATGAGCACTGGCTTAGTATACAGTGTCTACACGTCTTGAATGAAAGCCTGACTGATGGCCACCCAGTCTCAAAAGAGCAAGGTTTTGCCTAATAGTTCGGGCTAAGTAAAGGTATTTGCTTTCTTGAAGGTTTTGTGCAACAGGCTGTCACAATACCTTTATTTTTATATTGCTATGAAAATATTGTTATGCAAGGGAATGGCAGAGTTTCAAAAGGCAGGGCCATGTAAGAATTAAACTGTAAGTTTGAAAATATGGATGCAATTCTTGCCCTTTTCAAAAACTGTTTAAAAATCATGCATAATAAAAAAGAGCCCAATAGATCTATAATGTGAATAAACAGCAGCAATATAAAATATCTTGTACCTATCACATTTAATTGTTTTTGAATCACAAGCAAAGTTCATTTGGAAAGAGCCCTTCTGCTTTTTATAGTGGACCACTTACTGTTTCTGTCTCCTTCTGCTAATACTCATAGGTAACTTACTTTGATAGCGTCTCTTGACAATTCAGGCATCTACCTTTGTTTTAGGGGCATGCAGTGTTGAGTTGCAGCCAGATGGTCTAGACAGATGATAAAAAAAGTATGAAATGATACACCAGAGCACTTGTCTCCTGGTGCCCTGTCACATTGAACAAACACTTCATGAAATTTGAAATTGTAATAACTAAAAATATGTACTGCAGTACGATAGACTTTCACGCATCCCTCTGGGATTTAATTGTCTTTTAAATATGGCTTCTGCAGAAAAGTTTCCTTTTGGTGTCCATTTATGGACAAATTCCTAGTGAACTGGTGACAGTGAGCTGGGCAAAGAACATGATTATTTATTCTGTGTTATGAATTTCATATCTCTTATTCTGGAAATTGCCCATAAAAATTAGACTGTTCTTTAGTGTGGTTTGTTATTCACCAAATAATTTCTGCTGACATCCTTGTTGGATGGAATGCTTGCCAGCAATTCATTTTAAGATCTTGCAATTAAAAATTTGAACCCTTTGATGAGACACAGGGGGTGTGTTAAGCTTTTGCCTTTGGCTTTGAGAACATAGCCCTTAGAATCAGATTTCTAGTGTACAATTACAAGTTCAGTATTTACTTTCCTAGAACATTCTGTAATCATTCATACTCACTGTACATTTGCTGGGATGTTTGCAGAAAGCAATGTACAAAGGGCACAGACATACATATCATGAATGTCTTTAGAACTCTGAACAAATATTCATCAAATATATTCTGCACTTTTCATTATGCTCCTCGTGATATTAGATGTTACCAAAGCTAATATCAAAGCATTGGAGGTGTGACAAATCTTCAGAAATAGTGCTGAAATCATGATAGTTAGAGTTAAAAAGTACACAGAGCAGAAAAGGCAGTAGATTTTGTCTGAAAAACCTTTGTAAAGTAAACATCTTGGAATTCTGTTCTCCTGCTTCGTGGGTAGGAAATCTGACTTGATCCTGCTGGAATTTGAGGCCCAGGCTGTGGAGGACAGCTTTGGTAGATCTCTAAATCTCTGATCAGATCTTACTGCTCACATCCCATCTGGTTTGTATTTGAGAAAAGATCACTTTCACAAGAGCTAGCCTATTGTAATGTGATGCTGCAGAGTAACACAGAGGCTGTTGCAATATATTGTGGAATATATCTTTTTCAACCATTAATAAAGCTTTCCAATTTTGATGAATCTGTGGAATGCTTAGATTCACTAATGCAAGAGGGTTATAGGTTAAATCCATGTCTAGTGTAAGATTTATTCACTCAATTATGTTTTTCCCAAAAGGGTTTCATCACTGTACAAGGTAATGCATGAATGTACCTAGTCGTTCGTTTTAGCTTGAATACACTTTCAGGACTTTTGGATCCCAGCAGCAATAAATTCTAGACCATATTTTTCCTTGAAAGTTAATCAAGGGTAGAGGGCTTCCTTTTATGCAACTGTCAGTATGTAACAACACATGTGCCCCTACACGTGCGTACACTGATAGGAATTGCATCAGTGTTGTCAAAACTATTAGTTCTGCTGCAATGACCGCAAATTTCCCAGTAATAACAAGAAGAATAATTAAGCCCTCCCCTCAACAACAAAGTTTAAGAAATCCTGTAATGAGGAACAAAATTTTTGTTGGTGCATGAGCATGGGCAGTATTGTGAAGCTAGCCAAGTCTGAATTTTGCAATTTCTGTGTATTTACATGTAATCAAGAAGAATGAGTTTTCCTGCTTTTCTAGCTTGACACATGTAGGTGTCAACTCGAGTGCTGAAAGGCTACAATGCAGATTTCAACTGTCAGCTGCAACATGTTACTTTCTTTTGTTTTTTTAAGGTCCTTGATACCTGGAATCAGAAAGAGGAATTTTGCAAATTTTCTTAACTGTTGATCATCCCATTTAAAATAACCCTTCAAAGAAGTCAAACATGATGATGTTTTTCCATTCTATTTTTTCTGGATTTATTCTGTAAAATATTTTGAACTTAAAAAGTCAACTTTATGACTGTTTTGAAGGTGTGATCTGTGGGTCTCTTCCCACAAGATGCTGAGTATTTTGTTTCAGCTGAGCAGGGTATGTCATCCTGTGCGTGGCAATATCCTACGCGTGTGAGTAGTCCTCTGTTCATTTTGAGAATCTTTCCCTGACCTGATTTTTTTTGTGGCTTTGCTATGTAGGGTGGCATACTTGGGAAGTCAGAAACAGGTTCATAGGTATTGCTCCTTACCTGTTGTAATTGGGTTTAGTGAGGTTGCAGTGGTTCACAGAAATGAATTTGCTACTCAGAATGTTTCCCAGAATATATGCAACATAGGTATCTATTCCCATGTATGGACTGACCATCCCACATCTGGATTTCCTGGCCTCCTGGGTCAGGTTCCTATCTCCTAGGAGCTAGATGGTGAGAAAAAGAGAAATCCAAGGCAGCTACTACATTTTCTGGCTCAGGTCTTCTGCTTAGCAGCTCTACAAGATGGGGATGCAGTGTAGAAGGATTATAGGAAATTATGGTTGTTAGTATACTTTTTATACTTTTGATTTCATGAGGTTTGCTGCTGCCAGGCAGCACAAATTGCAAAAAGGAAAGGTTACTTAACATATATCCTCTGGGGTGAACTTTCTAATCACTAGCAGTTTTAATTTATATCAGAATTAACTAATGGGACACTTTAAACAGCATTACTTACTTTCAGTTTATAATTTCCACGTCCATTTTGTTTTGAACAGAATGATCCTCAGACAATATGGGAAGGATTGCAGCAAGTTACAAAATATTTCTCTTAGCTCCCTCTCACATATGCAGTGGCTGGTTCCTGAGTTTGATTAATATTTTCTGTTCAATTAGTAAAGCAATGGCATTTATATGGAGGTTTTGTGATGCTATGGGTTTTAAGTTGGTTTAAGTTTCCTCTAAGCTGCTTTCATTTTATGATTCTAAAAATGCCACTTGTGAGCTCCTTAAAATGCTTTTGTTGTTCCTTGTTCCCTAATGTGTTTGTCATAGATTGCAACCAGGCTCTGTTTTAAGGCAAGCCAAGAGTATCCATCCCTCAACAGTCATTTATGCCTTGTTGCATCCATCATGTGTAGAACAGTTTCTTCCTCAAACTGCCAGGAGCACTGGAAGCACAGTTGTCAGGATTTAAAGAGAATGAAGAGCGACTTGACAGGCAGAAATGATGTTTCCCATATGAGCAAACATCCATTCATAATTTCTGGGAGATCTTGGGGCTGTTTGAGCCAAAACATGAACGTGGCTCAGTGCGAACAGCGTGCAGCGAGTGCACACCGACACCAAGAATCCTTTGATCGGCTCAACAAACAAGCAGAAAAACCTTTCACTCTTGAGTATTTCTGTACTTATGGTCACCAGAATGGTTTCACTAACATTCATGGTATTGTGTTATTTCTAATTCACAAGTGATCGGATAGTCCACTGTTTGAGGGTCCTGCAGGTTTCAAGAACTCATGTGCCAAGGATTACTGGCTCTGCTCTACATATTATTGCCACTGCCCTTCATACTGATCGGAGGTTTTTGTGGTTTTGTGTAAAATGCTTCAATGTTCTTCCTAGAAAGCAAAATCAGAGCTACACTGCTGAGGTGGGCCATCACACCACATGAAAAACAAATGGCAAATAAACGGTGGCCAGCAGTCTTCCAGACTTCACTCTTGTGGCTTTTCACCAGAGCAAGGGGAAGTACAAACTGCTGTTGAGGATTTGTCTAATTTGCCTGGAATACCTATGCCATGTAAAGTAAAACGCTGTTGAAATGCATGAATAGATTTACGTAAGCCCTCTGTATTTTGAAAGCAGACTGAGGCGATTTCAGATTAACATCTTCATCTAAAGCCATTTCCAGACAAAAGCATAGTACTTGAAAAGCAACCCTTGACGAAATAAGATCTATTTATGTATGAGTGTTTGCCATAGTCCCTGTCACCATAGTAACTGAGGCCCAGATTCACAAAATCATCTAATTCCTGCTTAAGCACCTGAGTACCTCTGAAGTTCTGGGCCTAAGTGTTTCCCAAGTAAATGTGAGCTCACTGTACGGGCCTTTTATGAATTGCAAGAAATTATTCCTTCTTCATTATTTTTTTCCCCCCTTGAGCAAGAAAGCGCTGGCTACGGGTATAATGATTGTTTGTAGTCAGGCCATCAGTCATACTGTGGAAATACATTGAAGAAGTGAATCTAAAAGGTTGTGCTGGAAACGGTCAGTTTCTGAGCTTCTGGGCATGTGGGATCAGAGTACTTCATCACTGCTGTGGGTCTGTTTTATGTAGCTGACTCCTTTTGACATGAAAGCATTTTGTCTTTGTCCGTAACCCTTCACCTTGTATTTTGCAAATTTTCCAGAGGAGCAGGTTAATATTGAAGAGTCAGCAATACATATGTGATCGCTGATATAGCTATCTTCATTTGCGGTTGATATGTTTCAAGATTAGGATCAAGGCTTTGTTTCAGAGCAGGAATTGGAGTAGGATCCATCAGATGGATCTCAGCATTGGGAAGATGTCTGCCAAGTGGCGCATCCTACTGAGGAGGCAGGCAGCTGTATTTTTCACAGGCTATACGCTCTGGTGTATCCATTGTCTGATAGCCATAAGTAACAGTGATTGAGTCTAGATGTGTCAGATGTGTGAGCCCTTAAACTTCAGAAAGAAGATGATGGAAGAAGATTGCTAGCCATGTGGGAGTGTTTGGGACCGGCACGTCCTGTCACAACTGCTGTGCACAGCACAGCACAGCTCAGGAATGGACTTGCTTGGAGCTGGCGTAGAGAAGCCCCCAGTACATGGGAGTTGCCCAGGCTCATCTACATGACTGCTCTCCTACTGCCTCTCAAACCTACCTTAGTCCCAGGCAATACCACCCCAAAGTAAAAATGCAAAGACTAAATAAGTAATGGAAGACTCAATAAGTAATGAGCGTATGTCTGTGCTTGACTCCTGCACCACAGAATCAGCCTAAGTGTTGCTGGATACTATGAGAAACGCTAGGTTATGCTTTTGAAGCTATGCTTAGTTACTTGCACTTTACAATCAAAAATACCAGGCAACATGCAAATAAGTCAAACTTACTTGGTTTTAATAGCAAATCCATTTTGTAAATGGGTCGTAGACAGTTACTGGTTGTCACACGCCCATTCTCTGGCACCAACAGGGAAAAGAGATTGAGTAGGGTCACAGCGTCTGGAGTATGTGACATACTGTTTCAGAAAAAAATTTGCTGTAGTTTTTTAACTGGTTGCAAAAGCACTACAAAAAAAACCCCAACCCACCATAGCTGGAGAGATCACAGAAGTAGACAGTTTAAAGGCCAAAGCTGATCTAGAAACAAATTCCATTAAAGAAAAGTTAAACAAAGAATAATGTTAAAAAAAGATGGGAAGCAATGGTATCTTATTTTTACAAAAAAAGAAAAAAAGTCTATCTTATGAAGTTTTTTTTAACACTTCAAAGAATATTTAATTTATTATCTGAGGTTATTTAAAAGGTTAAGCACTGTAAAAACTTGAGAGTGTGGAACAGTCAGAACACCAAAGTGTGCTTTTTTTTTTCTTTTTATCTTTTTTCCCTGAAACAGCCTTTACAAGTTTATACTTGTTCTAATGATGGAAAACAGCCAGCTGTCAAGCTCCACTTTCCAAGAATCAGAAAACGAAGTGAAGTAACTTCTGACCAGTTACCAGCAAATATCCTTAGGGTAGGTAGGCAGGCCTCATGCCAGTGATGCTTGCTGGCATTAGCAGAATTAATTAGGCACTGCAACACTGAGGAACGAATCTCCCCAGCAGGAGCTTAGAACACATGGAAAGGTTAGAGATCAGACTTACTAAGATTGGAAAGAGGGATGATTGTGCTCCAAAGATACTGAAGCTGAGGTTAAGCTGGATAAGAGTAGCTGTGTACGATGCACAAGGCATTTAGATGCCTTTGGCAGGCAATGGACGGAACTGGACATATCCAGGGTGAGACATCTCAGCCTGAAGTAGACTTCTGCCTCGGGTCAGATGAGCTGCCTGCTGTAGAGCCTGTGGCTTTTGAGTGACTCTAAAGGGTGATGTGCTCTGGTGTCCACAGTGTAGATGTCTTAAGGTGATATGAATTTCCATATGCACACCCTTTAATTTGTTCATGTAGCCTGTGAATAGGATATTACACATATTACTGGTAGAAGTGGTACCTCTGGCTGGTACTGTGCTGTCTTGAGTGTTCACCATTGGAGTCAATCTTGATGTATTCTTCGTTTCTGCTCAGGGGATGCCTAAATAAAAAAATTATGGTCTGTGCTAGGTAAGAGGAGTTTGGAAAGGGAAAAAACAGTGACCTTAGTTGTTTAGTATATCTTACGAAGAAAACACTGCCGTGAAGACATCTATGCTGAAGTTGCCCTAGACAGCAACTGAGACGATATGCTAGTCCACGTACAAAATCTTCCTATGTTTGGTTTTATTTTTGCTTCCTCGTGGTGACTCCTAAGATTTGCTGCAAAAATACTTTGAATTTTAATACATGAATAATTTACAAACTGATTCAGATTCATTTGTAGTTTTCTATTTGGCAATTAGTTTGTGTAAATACAGTTTGGAATGGTTTGTTCATGAGCTGTTTGCTGTTTATGGCTAGTCCTCCTTAAATGGTTGCCTAAAATATGGGTTATTTTTTCCATTTCCTACCTGGTTGACTTGAATAGCAGGTGGTGAATTTTCATTTGAAGAACCTATGGTATAAATTTGCAGAGTCATTTGTGTCCTAATTAATGAAAATACTGGGATTCACGGGTGTTTTTACAGATCTTTGGCAGTTGTTCAAGCACCAGAGTAAATGGATCTGGCTGATCTTACAAAAAATATCCACAAAGTGGTTTTAAAATCATGTAGCTATTGATCTTCCCTCTCTACACAGAAAAATAACTATTTAATTTCAAAGGAAAGAGTTATCCAGGGGTTTCTGCCACATCTAGAAAGTTATAGGAGTTATAGGTTTCTGTCAGTGAGAGGAGTTATATTTGTGTGTTGGAACGAACTGTACCAACAGGTAGCCTGCAGTGTCGGATTTTATGGTTTTCATGATTCCTTCCCACTGGTTTGCTCTTCTAGTTACATGCGGTGCCGTAATACCACCCTAAATTTTAGTTTGCTCTGTCAGTGTGCCTGGTGTGACACTGAACGCCTTCTGGATGTGCACTTTGTAATGAGGGTCAACACCTTTTGGTCAGGGTGTGTGCTTCTCATAGGCTTTGCTCATCAAAGCGTCTTTTCCTGCAGGAGGACATTTTGAAGCCATTAAAGAGCTCCTGCTCTTCTAAAGATGTTGTGCGAAGGAAAGTCCAGGCATTCTGCTGTGCTGCCAGCTTTGCAGAATCGGAGAGGGGATTTATTTGGTGAAGACTAACTATGACCGTTTGTAAGCAAACAGGTATTTCCACAGTGTGTCTCCAGTGAATCAGGCAGTGCCTAGGAGAATAAATGTAATGGATTATAATGCTTCAATTCACATGGCTGAGCGTGAATGCCTAAAGAAAGTAATGCTTTCAAATAGGAAGGGAGGGATTTTTCCATCACCTACCTATGCCAAGTGGACCTTACGAGGTGCATTCCAGCTAATCATTTATTTCATACATTCAGGGAGCTAATTTCAGTGTTGCCATAAGCAGCAGGAACGTAAATGGGTGAGAACCTAATCACTCTCGTGCAAGCAGAAATGGGAAGAAGCAGGGTTCAGAATGAGTGCCTTTCGAGTAAAATGGTCAGAAAACAAGTGTATGTGGATGTAACTAGTGAGGATAAGTACAGTAGTGTGTGCCTGTTTCACAGTTAGCACGTGCTCTGAAAGGTTTAAATTTGTGCATTGTCAGTATGAGAGAGGAAACTGAAACAGAAAAGGGGACTGAGCAAACTTTGAGAGAGAACTATAAAGGATTATTTATCCCAGTGCTCTTCATTATGCGGGTATTAACCCACGGGCAAATCCTTCAATTTGATGGACCTCTGCTGGGTTAGCTGCACAGGTCGCAGAGATGATTTGGCATAGATTTCTGTTGAAATTGCTTTAAGAGAAAAAAACCCAAACTTTTATAAGGGCTTTTTTCATTAAATTAATGTTTTGCTGGAGGAAGACAGACATGGTAGATTTTTTTCCTGCTTAAATACATTTGATTCTTAAAAATATTCATAGATTTCAGTTTGCTTTTGTTTGGATTGGGAATTGACAATGAGAATATAACTCGGTGCTGTGACATACTGGATTGAATAGACCTTGTCTTTACAAAATAAGATATAAAACATTTCCTACCCAGAAGGCTTGTCTTTTTAGTTTGCTAAACCAGAGCATTTCCCTTATGGCTATAGCTGTAACTAGTTAAGCTAAGCTATCACTTCTGTCAGTGAGAGAAGTTAGGGAAAATTTGGGTTGTATGTTAAGCAGTGTGTGCTTCTTTACGGTATCCTTCTGCATTGGCTTAAATGAGGATACCCACATCTTCTGTTCCTTTTTTCTTCATATACATAGAGAGAAAAACATGTACAGAAGAACTACTGCTGCACATTAAGTTAAGCCTAAAAGCAGGGTGCAGGTCCTTGTGTCTGTAACAACCACAGCAGTTTACAAGACCTTAGGATACCTCACTAAAATTGATGGGAGTTTTTCAACTGACTGCTTTGATAGCTGGAGCTGACCTTTAATTAATAAATGAGGAAGGTTAAAATGCTCTTACCCAGAAATGTAGATGCAGCCGCTGTCTATACTTCTCATTTGCACTTGTGTGTGGAAAAGATTGAAACACCAGTTATGAAAAGTGTTACCCTCTGACATTAAAAAAAAAAACAAAAACTAAATCAAAATAAAATATTTTGTTTGACTCAGAAGTATGGGTTTTTTTATTTTTTTAATTGCCATTTGCAAAACCTATTTTATTTTTTTAATTGCCATTTGTACAAAACCTATTCCTTAAAAAACAGTATGTTACATCCTTTCAGAGTTTCTATAGAGCAGAAAACAGTGTGATGAAATTTCTGAGGCTCAAGCTAAGCATCTCTCAATACAGGTGCAAACTGGATTTGTGCTCCTGGGTAGCGTGACAATGGAAAAAATTTATAATAAGAAATAATTCTGCATGTAAATGTGCAGCTGAAAAGGAGCCTTTATAAAGTGCTACCTAAACTTGTACTGTTGAGTAGATAACTATGCTTCTGTCTCCACATCTGAATCTCTTGTTACAATGGCAATACTTAAACTTTTAAAAGGGGTCTTTTTTAGCTAGATCGCTACTGGCTAGAAAATCATTGTACTCACAATATTTATGAAAGCTCATATACAATCTAAATAAAATGTGACTACAAATATAAAACATGAAAATCACAAACTCCTTGGCTGTATTTTGATCTTGCCAACTAGAAATGAAAACGTTTGCACCAATTGGAATTAAAGTGTGGAATGACCCAAACCTAGCAATATAAGTTGCCGTTCAGCTTTTTACAGGTGTTTGCTAAATGGTAAATGTAAAGAGAGTAGAGAAACTGATATAAAGCATATTTTAGAAGTATTTAAAGCCTAGAAGCATGGAAGAAGAGCCATGTATATCATCTGAATTTTGGGAGGCTGTAATGGAAATGGTATAGTATGGACATCTGTACCTTTGTGGGAGCGCTGCTACTGATCTGCTGCTGAGGGCACAAATGAAGAGCTGGTGGCGAGGAGGAACATGGGGTTTCTTGCATGAGGTAATAGCAGCCAGGCAGCAGCTTTGGAGGGCATCCCTTTCACCTAACTTTGGGTGACACTGTGTACCTAAGGTAGCTGAACAAATTGGTAGCCTTTACCTTCTGCAGAGCTGCCAGTGGTAATGTGGAGTGTCTGGTTCTAATTAAACTATTAATTCAGGCTGTTGGATTAGATAAGTCAGATAATATGACTACTCCCTCAAAATATATGACTTGATCATAGATATCTTTAAATATAAAGCCCATTATTAATTATGTGTGTGTTAAATGTATAAAATGAGACAGCAAGTTTGGTTGAAAATTAGTTGACTTTCCCTACCAGTGTTTACTTTAGTGTAGTAAGGCATTTTGACTCAACTGCAGTCATGATGATACAAAATTCTTATGGCAACTTTTTGAAAGGATTAAACACCAGCTAACAGAGAGGTCTCGGAATACAAGTGTGCACAGGGAAGTGTGGTCGAGTGAGGGGTTTTTCAGTGGCTTCTCCCTGGACTGGCTTCTTGGCCATGTGTTACTGACCTCCTTGTGTTGTGATCTGTGTGCTCTTGGGGAGGGGAGAGGAAGGGGAGAAGGGGTGGCGGGTCATGGTGCGTCTTTGATGTACTGCAAAGGTGGAGCGTGCAGCTTCCTCCCCCACCTTGCCAGCCTGAAAGCAAGGTACTGGGTCAAGTTTCTCAGCCTTTCTGCCGTCTTCCCTGTGATGGCACAGCTGTATCAGTATGTTTAATGAAACAATTCTCCTCTTAGTCATGTCTTCCAAAGAGTCATTTGAAAAGTGGAAATTTGTAATACTATAAAATACCACTGCTGTTTGCAGCTGTGAGCTATAGTAGATCAAGCTATCAGTTTTCTACGGCAAGTCTTTAGTCCTGCTGCCAACAACCACCTTATATATGGCTATAAATCTTCGAGGAGTGTAATAAAGGTGAACTGCATTTCACTGTAATGGGGTATGTCTTACACAAAGACAGAGAGCATTAGGAATTCCGTGTGTAATAGCCAGTGCTTCCCAATATTCATGTCAAAACAGAGGATGTAGTACTGTGGGCTGCAGAAGTCATTCAGACGTATTGCAGATTTCTATCCCTAAGTACTCGGATTTTATCATAGCAGTGCTGCCCTAGTTCAGGAGTTTGTGGTATTTGTTTTATAAACCTTATTCTGAGGTGCTCACAGCTCTTCTGTTCTGCACATCAGAAGTCATTCTGGAGAAGGAAGTTCCCTTAAGTCAGTTGATACTGCTTTATTTATTTCTTTTCCTTTTTTAACATTAGAAATACTTCAGCCAAAATGTAAGTCTGACTTTGAAAATTCTACCTCTTTTCGAAGTACTGGAATCATGGCAATTTTATGAGGCATTCAGAGACCCAAAATGCAAATAGGTACCTAATGAGATTCACAAAAGAACCTATTTCCTATTGAAGTCAATTAGAAATGTAACTTGGTTGTTTCTGTAGCTTTAGGAACTTAAATACCTTTTAAAAAATGGCTCTAATTCATTGGGACACTGTTGAAATTTTTACCTTAAAGCTTGATTTTTTTCATGTGAAAGTCAATTTCTGGTATTGAACTGAATAGATAAATGCATCAGTGTTATGTCATGGATTGTATTTCAGAACTGTTCAGCTGTTTCTGAATTTGAATGATTTAAAACTAAACATAGTTAAAATACTACCGATGTGCATGATCTTTGTCTCTCTTATTTATGTCTCTCTTTAATTTATGAATTAAACATGGAGCTGTCACTATTTGTGAGCCTAAACAACCCACAATAATATTTATTGTTTTGTAAAGTTGTGAAAATGTTTAATGAAAGTACTCACTGGCTCTGATGTTCATGGTTGGACAACAGCATACCGTTATTAAATCCCGATCCACCGTTCCTGCATCCCAGCTATTGTCATTTTACACTGTCTTTTGGTCAGATTAAGTGCTGCGGTAAGCGAGTATAATTCCTGTGTAGAACTGCAGGTTGTTATTCTTGGGCAAAATTTGGCATTTTGCCTAGCTGTGTCTCACCTACCACTCAGCCTGTGGGGCACAAAGAGGCTGACTGGGGAGAAGAGCAGAGAAAGTGTAGAAAGGAGAAGAGAAGCAGCTTGATGAGTCTTCAGCATGCTTTTTGTTGCTGCTCGTCAGCTTGCTCTTACAAAGAGACGTTACGTATTAAGAATTTGCTCCTGTCACCTAGCTTTTTAACTCAAAAGGTATTCTGTGTGTGCACATACATGTGAATACATAACTTGTCCTAGTGCTCACAGAGGTAAAAACATAGAAAGCTTGATACTTCGGTGATGGTAATTTTTTTCTTGGAATTGCACAACCTTTTTATAATTTGTGTTTAATTCAGTGTAATGATTTCAAGATCTATCCAATATGACACCAGTGCATACAAAAATAAGCCACATACAAAATTATGTCCATAATCACAAAGACATGGCCTCTTTACTAACCCACATTCTGCAGTTCCTTTCCTCTAGAAACAAGAGGCTAATGCTGTCCCACTCTCTCCTTGAAGAAGAAGTTAGGATTCTTGCTTGACCTGCTTTCCACCTTTTCTATATCTAGGTGAATGCAAGGAAAGGAGAATAAAGGCAGAATGATGTCAGGATTGAAATTCAGGGCATGGCTCTGAGTGGTAACCCTACAGCTAGCTTAACTTCAACAGCGGCTGCTGCCTGGGCGGAGGGTTTCAGGTTCCTTCAGTCAGGTGTCCTATACGACACACACGCGTGCTTCAAGCTGTAATGCAGGTGGTGGTGGGAAAGGCTGTACAGCTCACTGCAGGGGAAGGGGGAGTGGATGCGGTTCAGTGACCAGAGAGAGAAGGTCACAGTGATGAATGAGGCAGGCTGTCAGTTCAATACCCAATACAGAAACTTCTGTAGTCGTCCCTGTCTTCATCCCTAACATGGTTTCTAAAGTCTAACGGAGGAGTTTGGTTTCTCTGAACACGGTCTTTAAAAATTATGTCTGGAGCTGTGAATGTTTGCAGCAACTATCCCCTGGCAGATCTATTTCAGAAAGATCCTTATGAATTCTTTCCAACGGTTTCTCAGAACATTTAAAGCTTAAATCTATGACCTGCTGATGTCCTTCATAAAGCTGAAATTCTCTCTTCATTTCCAGAAGACATAAAATACCTACCAATTGCATCAGATTTCAAAAATTTAAGTTCTGAAGAAACTCAAGTCTCATTTGGGCCTATGAATCCTTTTGTTGCATCCTGTACTCCCCAGTACAGTAAGACTTTCCTTCAACCAAGGAAAGTATTAATAGTATCATTTCAGTGGGTCTTTGCAGAGTGTTTTTTAGTCTTAGTCATCAAAGTCATTGCAATCATTTGTTTTCGTGTTTAACCTTTGATTGCTGCCCCCCACACAGCCAGCTCTACCACCCTTTGCCTGTAGCATTTGTGTTTCAGACTGGACACATAAAACTTTAAGGCATTTCTCTCTGCTGTCCTATGGTTCAGGAAATTTTAGCTTGAATTTGTCGCATAACCTTTTGTACAACTTACATTTAAATGCAACTGTGTCTTCAGTTTCTGCCTGTTCTAGTAAGGGAATCTCCTGTTATATAAAACACGCAAACTTTTAATGATACACATTGGGAACCAGAGTTCATAGACTCTCCAAACGCTGGTCTGTACCTTGGAATTACACAGATCAGAGTGCCAGCTGCTTGGAGAGCACTGATACGTTATGTTGCTCACAGAAACGCTCTGCAGCAGGAGAGATGCACTGAGAAACCCTGTTACATCTTACTTTCCTTGAAAACCAGACAGCATTGCTGAGCAGCAACATTTATGCTCTGGTTCAATTTTGTTTGCTCTGCTCCATGCACTGTGTCTCTTAGGTGGTTGTTACATTTCCTGTTAATATTAGTAGGAGTTTTATAAAAGTTAATTCAGAGAAAGTTCATCAGGTGAAAAAGGTAAGAAAGGTGGCTGAACTGAAGCTGTTCCTCAGCCTCTGAAAAGACCCATCTTGCACACTGCAAAACTGTAATGGATGCACAAGCTACCAGGCGTACTAAAAGGTGCATTAGATGGTGTTCACAGAAGGTACTTTAGAGCCAACAAGGTGCTGTCCAGGCATCAACACGTGTGTAGTGTAGACAGCTTGCTTAAGTTTTCATAGTCTGGCTCAGTAGAAGACATTAGGTTGCTTCTGGTTTAGGCTATCTTTGCGGACTACAGAGATTAGAGCCTTATGTGCATGAGGCATGTAGGAAGCGTATGTTGCTTCTTGCTGTCTTCTGTTTCTGTTGTTAATAATATAGGCAAGGAGCAAAGCTGTATGCTAAGGTTTCCCTGTTGAATCCTGTGACTGAATTGGGATGCCCAGTATTTAAGTAGGTTATTTTTTTTTAACTGAAAGATATTCTGTCTGCTCCAAATACTTTGTAAACTAAAAATCCTAATAGTTTGCAAATAAAACTGGGCTCTCTCAAAGACTGTAATTTTAATCATATGTAGGCTTGATTCTGATCCCACTGAGGGACCAGACTGGCCACTCTATTCAGAGCAAGGCAGAATTGTCTTCTGTCCTTAAAAACACAGCCACGTTCACTGCAGCATTGGAAAGAGTCTCTTGTGGGCAAAATGATTCAGGTTACACTTGTTGAAGTTTATTGTGCTATTTGGCAAAACCTGTCTACTTCTGTTCATATCAGGTGTCAGAGTAGAAGACTTTATGCTGAGGAAAAACAAAATATATCGCACAGCAATAAAACAGAAAAATCAGAAAATAACGGGATCTTTTTTGTTTCCATTTTTCAGAATATTGCAATACTTTCATACTACTGCTGAAGATTATACCATCATTTTCACATCTGGATGCACAGCTGCACTTAAACTGGTAGCAGAAGCATTCCCGTGGATACCTGAAGGCACAAAGCAACCCAGCAGTCGATTTTGTTACCTAACTGACAGCCACACATCTGTGGTGGGTATGAGGGGGATAACTGCCTCAATGAATGTCTTGTCTGTTCCGATAAAGCAAAAGGAAATCTTGTTATCAGAAAAAAACAGGTTACCAGCTGAAGAACAAAACTGCATGACACCTCATCTTTTCTCTTATCCAGCTCAGAGCAATTTTTCTGGTACCAAATATCCCCTTTCATGGATACAGGACATAAAATCTGGAAAACTCCGCCCCATCAAAATACCAGGGAAGTGGTTTGTTCTACTAGATGCAGCTTCGTATGTGAGCAGTTCTCCATTAGACTTGGGAGTTCACCAGGCTGATTTTATTCCCATCTCATTCTATAAAATCTTTGGATTCCCGACTGGTTTAGGAGCTTTATTGGTAACCAACCGGATTGCCCCCCTCTTGAGGAAAACCTATTTCGGAGGTGGAACTGCAGCTGCCTACCTTGCAGGAGAGGATTTTTATTTCCCAAGGAAATCTATAGCAGAAAGGTAAGGTTTTGTTTAATAAAACAGGGTTTTTTGCTGATACTGTTTGCGTCAGACAAATGTCTTGGGGTTGGTGCATGCACTGGGCTGTGACACCTGTGCTTCTTTATGCATTTTGATAGGTATTTCACATCTAACTCTGTTTTCTTCTTAACATTCTTTTTTCCTATCTGAAATATCTACCTTCCCTCCCTGATCTGTTTTGTCCCAACTGGTAAAAATATAAGGCTTCAGTGACATAAAGGTCAGTCCATGCATTTTTTAATTTATATTTAAGGTACTTCAGTGGAACCCTGATTTGTTTTTGAAGCTCTGCACCTGGAGCAGCCAGGCCAAGGTTGATCACACAGTATAATGACCCTCAGTGAAATTGGAAAGTAAGGTCCATGTATTTCACTGGAAAGGTGGCATGCTTTACTCTCAAGAGAAGCTTTATGAGAATAAAACATGCAGTAAGATAAATTACCTAGGACAAATATTTGTAGCGCTCTTATTCCCTGACTGAAGTTCCAGAGAAGCTGTGAAGCTCTCCTACAGAAAACAGAGGACACCTGTAGGAGGTCAAACATACACACATAAGGAAATGCAGGGCAGTGGATAAGCTTCCCCAGTCCCTTAACACATTGAAACACCACTCAGCGATGCTTGGTCTCTCTGCCTCTCTCCCTCATGCCAGCAACAGTACATAAATGTATTTCACTGGAAAGGTGGCATGCTTTACTCTCAAGAGAAGCTTTATGAGAATAAAACATGCAGTAAGATAAATTACCTAGGACAAATATTTGTAGCGCTCTTATTCCCTGACTGAAGTTCCAGAGAAGCTGTGAAGCTCTCCTACAGAAAACAGAGGACACCTGTAGGAGGTCAAACATACACACATAAGGAAATGCAGGGCAGTGGATAAGCTTCCCCAGTCCCTTAACACATTGAAACACCACTCTTAGCGATGCTTGGTCTCTCTGCCTCTCTCCCTCATGCCAGCAACAGCTTACATAAAAATGCAATAGTCTTCCATCCTGTCTCACATCCAATACATCTGCACAAAGGAAATGTTTGAGATCAGCATTTAATATTAAATTATCATCCTTGGGAGAGGCTAGAGGTGAAAAGGGGAAATGATAAAAAAAGCCATTCATGCCTTGCATTTGTTTATGGATGTGTATTCAGCAGCACAATGTCCTGCATCTCCCAAGATGTAAATGCCTGACCTTTCACCGTACATGTAGTAATGCATAATGATGCTTCACTTCATGTGTGTGCACCTCTTCTAGGTGTGTGCTTTGAGTGCTGCTGTGGGGTTTTGGTTCTGGACTGGTAAATGCAGAGGCTGGCCGCATTACCCTGGCTCTCTTGCCGTATGAGGCTGTGCATTATTTCTGAAATGGAAATTGGTACGGTGAACCTCCAGTTAATTTTTTAATTTAGAAATAAAAACAACAGGGAAACATTGGAGTTCTGACCTCTGCTTCTGTTTTTTCAAACCAAAAAGGCTTTGAAGTGCAGCACTCACTAAAAATCAGGATGAAAGGGCATAAAAATCATGGGATCCTAGGGTGCTCCTGCGTCACCTGCAAGCCAAGGAGAAAACCTGCTTTAATTTAACCTGGGCAGGCTCTAATTCCTGAGTGGCTTTTGTAGAGGTAGTTGACACACGACTCCTGAGATTGCATAGCGGATAAAAATATCTGAAATGTGTTTTAGATCTCAATTCTGCTTTTATACTTTTTTTAATTAAGAGGGGAAAGATATGTGGGAACCTTGAGGGGAGGTCTATCTCTGGTATCTTTTTCAGGAGTTTTCAGAGGTTGACTATAAGCCTTTCAGGTATTTGAGGCTGTCACTGCTTTCAAGGGCTTTTTTTACGGGATCAGAAGAAGGGCCTGCTTTAACCTTTTTCTACTACAGAGTTATAAACAAAGGAATTTGTCCAATTTGATTTCTCAGTCAGGCTGGGTACAGAGTGTCTAATCTTGGTGTGAGGAAACCTAACTCAAATAATCAAATCTGACAGCTGGATACCCAGGCATGTGATACTATTTCCCGTTTCACACCAAAGTGTCATGCAGACAGTCTGAGTCATTGTACATAGGTAAATAACTACATTTGTCCTCATCTAATCCTTTAGTTATTATTTGAAAACCTAATATTTAAAAGTTCACATTTAGAGCATTATTGATGCTGTCCGTAATCCCTAGTGAACTGTGCAGACTTAAAGTCCTACCTGGAGAGGCTTGAAGTTTTCAAAGATAGGTCAGGAATAAGGATAACCACTTTCTTGAAAAAATAAAAACAGCAGCATTGAAATTCTCAGTCAATGTCCTCCAAGCTATTTCATCCAAATTATTTTTTTTTCCTTTCAGATGTTATCATTATTGATGCTGTCCGTAATCCCTAGTGAACTGTGCAGACTTAAAGTCCTACCTGGAGAGGCTTGAAGTTTTCAAAGATAGGTCAGGAATAAGGATAACCACTTTCTTGAAAAAATAAAAACAGCAGCATTGAAATTCTCAGTCAATGTCCTCCAAGCTATTTCATCCAAATTATTTTTTTTTCCTTTCAGATGTTATGGGTTTTTGCTTTGTTATGTTTTTAAAGTGTTTTCCTGACAATAAAATACAGAGAGCAGTTAGGAACAGAACTACTACACTTCAAATGAAATGTCAGGCCACCGTGGCCAAAGCTGATATGATTACCTTATCTGTGGTCCATGTTTCCATTTCTTTGCTAGTGACTGAAACACCTGGGTGATTATTTCTCATATGAACAGCAACTCTAGCCAGGTTTTATCCCTGCCAAATTGCAGTAAGGAGCCTCCATCCTTGGAGGTATCCAAACCCAACTGGAGAAGGCCCTGAGCAACCTGCTCCAGCTGGATATGCTTTGGGCAGGAGGTTGGACTGGAGATCCCCAGGGGTCCTTTCCAGCCTCTGTGCTTCTGTGACTGCTTCTGCGCACCTCTACCGAGCTCCATCTGCATTCTTTCTTTAGGCATGTCTTTGTGATTTAAAAAGGTTGATTTCTTAAAATTGTTTTTTTAAAAAAAGCTTGTTTACAGTGCTGGATTAACATTGGGATTGAATACACTGAAACATGTCATTTCATGTGGTAATTCATAAGGAAACTTTAACTCTAACAAATGCCATTGGAAAAGTGGATTAGAATATGTGTATCTGAATACCGTTAGCAGAAGGTATTCCCTGTCCACGCATAATCAAAGTGCAGTGTACGAAGGAAATGGCTTTTTCTGTCAAGGTGAAACTTGAGTGGAGATGTGTAATGAGAGGGTGTTTATTCATCTTTCCTTCCCAGGACTGTCAAAATGGTTACCTTTTGTCTTAATGGATACAGCTTTTGCTAGTGTTTCTTGTACTTTATTTTGTTGTTCTTGCTATATAAATTATTCTATCACAGACTCTTTTACGTTCCTTTAATACCCTTAAATCACTTCCACATTTTCACATTTCATGGCGGTAGCCAGTCTTCCTATCTCAACTTTTAAAATCATGTTTATTGTATTTTCATCCTTGTATCAAACAGCTTGACAAATTATTATTATCATTCACAAATCTAGCCTCATTTCCCATTTTTTTTCTGCACAGCATGAGATAATAAAATAATATGATTATGTATAGCAAGAATTCAGCGATAAAATATTCATCTGCCCTATTTTTCTTTTGTATCTGGGAGTGCTATTCAGAATCTGATCATCCTGGAATTTATGACTAAGGGAAAAGAAGCTGTTGTGTTATCTGTAAATTGGATATCTGCATCTTAGTCTACCAGTGTGAAATATCTAGTGCATTAGCTGTTGTGTGTTTTTCATTTCCAAATGCATTTTCAAAAGCTTTGGAAATCCAGATGGCATGACTTTGTCCCTGACGAGTTTTAGTGGCTCTTGCCTCTGCTGCTTGAATGATTTGACAGCCCCAAAGCAGCACACACACTTTTGTAGTCTATGATGCATTGTACTTAACCAAAGCAGGTTTCTTTATTCTTGATACTGTAGCTTTTTTTTTTGGAGGTGATTCGGTGGCTGATATATATGACCTGCAGATAAAAGGTTAGATCCCTTAAGTTCTGCAGGAAATGTCTTTACTTAGGGCCCATCCAAGTACTACTGTGGAGAACTATGCTAAAGATCACCGGGATAACTCTGCGCATGCCTATGCAGGTATGTGTATAGTGACATGGTTTGGATCCTCAGTTGCATGCCGAGTTTGTGCAGGCAGAGGGGAAGGGAAGGAAGGAGCAGAAAATGGCGGCAGAAAGGTAGGGATGAGCGCTATCGCTAGGATCCCAAGAGCTGGAGCTGGAGACAAAATCCTGAGGCTGGGTGGTGGATATGGAGCAGCTCGAGAATCCCTTGGCAAAAAGCTGGTCTTCTGCTTGAAGGTGTCTCTGTAGCATTATTGCATGTTTCTGTCAGCACAGAAAGAAATAATATAGTGACAGGTGCTGGTTTATTCCATAGAAACTCTTCATAGTGCTGAGAAATCACCTAAGGACTGGACCATGCGTAGAGGAGCACCATACTGGCATGTGCTAGACTACCAGGTTAGCATGTGCATTAGCACATATGGTAGTCTAGCATATGCCAGTTGACTCCACGCTCAAGGGCTCTGTCCGTCTGCCCATCATTATTTCAGTGTGATAAGCGGGCTTAAATATCACCCTGTTGACTAGTAGTTTTTGTTCAAAGCATTTTGTTATGCTCCTTCCACGTTTTTGTGATGTTTAGAGATCTCCAAACAGGACCACTTAAGGGTGAATTTCCAAATCCAACAAATATCCTTTCAAACAGCAGTGATGACTTTCAGATGAGATACTTGGGAAGTGACAGGGGTCTTAATCTAATTTCCAATGGGCATTTGCACCATGAGGCTGCCTTCTGCACCTGACAGACCTATTGCAGCCACTGACAGGGACTCATAAGCCTGAACAGGCAACAAGAGGGTGAGCAAGTCTCTTCCTTCATCTCACCCCCCAGTGCCACCCCGTCCTGCAGAGGTGAAAAGCTGGAGGCCATCAAGCAGAACTGTGTAGGACTCTGTTGTGGTTTAACCCCAGCCAGCAACTAAGCACCACACAGCTGCTTGTTCACGCCCCCCCCCAGTAGGATGGGGGAGAGAATCGGAAGGGTAAGAGTGAGAAAACTCATGGGTTGAGATAAAGACAGGTTAATAGGTAAAGCAAAAGGCACGCACGCAAGCAAAGCAAACCAAGGAATTCATTCACTCCTTCCCATCGGCAGGCAGGTGTTCAGCCATCTCCAGGAAAGCAGGGCTCTATCACGCCTAACGGTGACTTGGGAAGACAAAATGCCATCACTCCAAATGTCCCTCCCTTCCTTCTTCCCCCAGCTTTATATGCTGAGCATGACGTCATATGGTGTGGGATATCCCTTTGGTCAG
>NW_008795364.1:4424595-4432103 GCF_000699145.1 Aptenodytes forsteri | reverse complement strand
AAAATTAACTCTACCCCAGCCAAAACCAGCACAGACTCTCACACAGCTGCTCTCCCTGTCTGAAAGGCAAAGTCCTTTCATTTAGCTGATAGAACTTAATTCTGACAACTTTTACAACTGTTTTTCAAAACAAGAGCTGTGGAAAAATAAAGGAAAAGGGGATTTTTTGCTTTCTGAGTAACTATAAGAAGGTTCAAGTAACCTGTTACTCTTTCCCTTCTCTGCTGAAGTGTAAGTATCTGCTGGAAAGCTTCACGCAGTCTGTCTTGTTACCTCTCAGGACATCCAAGTGGCAGTTGACATTTTCTGTGTTTTTCTGCCAGCCATCACTGCAGCCAGCCAACTTCTTCAGTATTTGATGCAAAGGAAAGTTTTGCTTAATTTTTTTTTCTAACTCCCACCATTGAGGAGGCATTCATATGTCATTGTGCACTCTAATCCTCCAGGTGATTATTTTTTTCAATAGTGAAGTTGTTTCATTGCCTGAAAACTCAACATAGAATAAACTGAAAATTGTAAACCAGTGAGCCAAGTGAAATCCTGTGAGGATCACTTTTGATCTTGATTCACCATGGGACTCACCTTAAATTACTGAATCTGGGATAAACTGAAAGCAGTGCCTCTGATAAATGCTTGTAGAGTGCAACCAAATAGTTAAAAGCATATTTGTGAACTTGGATTAGTGGGCAGTCACCCAAAGAGAAGCAACAATGTAGGTAAAACTTTGGAGAGGCAATACAGTTGGCAGTGATGACTTCCTTTAGTCAGTCAGTCCCACCTCTATTCATTTGTACAACTCTTGGATGTCCTTATTTATATTCTCAACCTCTTGCCTTGAAAACCCCTATCAGTTTTGAAGACAGCCTTTATTCTTGAACTTTTGTTTGAGCAGCTGGTGTTGCATTTCTTTTTAGCTACACAGCTGGAGAAGATTGGTGGTTAGGGTCTTCCAGGTTATGCAAAACTGTAGTGCTTCCCGCAGAGGTTCAGACAGACACCTCCCAGAGCAGAAAGGCAGCTGTAACTACCAGGCTCTTCCAGCAGAGATTTTGGAAAAGAAAAAGGAATCATCTTCTGCTCTACTCCTGAAGTGCCTGTTGCCATGTTTTACAGAGTCCAGAGCCACAGAAGGTGGTGATCTCCTGAGTAAGCTCTTTACTGTGTCCTAGGGAGCAATAAGATTTGAGTTGTGTTTTCATCCTCAGTGTTTCCTATTGCACAGTTGGGAAATCCCAGTCTGAAGTGGGTCATATATAGGACTTACGGCTGTAAATGCTAGGAATGAGCCAAAAAGATAGGCATCATATTGGTTAATGTCTAAATGTTTGCATCTATTGCAGCATGCAGTTACGGTGTACAGATTCCAAACTACTTTTAATCAAACCGGTTCAGGTCCTCAATGCAGTGTAGCCACAGAGCCACAGACATCCATGCCAGGCAATTTACATTGCCTCTGAGGAAGATACTACATTTAGGCACACTGGAGTGTCTTTGTACTAGGCTGCAATCTACAGTATGGAAATAAATATAGGGGGAGGTGTTTTTTTCAGGCTTGGGAGGTAGTGGATCTTGCATGCTTTTTAGCAATGTTCAGCAAAACGAAATTAATAAAAAACATAAATGCAAAGAATTTTAAACTGTACTGTGGATTCTCTTACTTGGAAGTAGGCTGGACTAACCTAAGCATGTTTCTTCTTTCATTGTCAAAGTCTCATTGAAAGCCGGTAGCCTAATGTAGTCACATGCCTAGTGCACAGAGGCTCACGTAAATCACATCAAGCATCAATCTGTATTGTTAAGCACCTCCATCCCAGTATATGACTGGCACCAAATTATTGACTTCTGAAATAAACCTTATAAATTTCTAGGGAGCTACAATGCATACATTTTTGAATAAAAGAAAGAAATTCGGAGCTCATTATAAAATGCATTTTTCTTAAAATATAAAGTGTTTTGAGATGATAGCAAGAAAGAAAGGAATTCTGTTATATACCAGGACTTGATTTTGCCTTTGATCAAATATAGTAAAAATTCTGCCTGAACCAGGATGTATCTTTGCAGTCATTGTGGCTAGCAAGTTGTCATGACATAGTTTTACCCTAGGGAGTTCTTATACTCAAATTTAGAATCAAACCTTTTCCCTAAGTCTTCTTCAAGAGGCTTTGTGAATTTCTAGCACCAGCTATTGGGATTTTACAGCATTTGTCTTCTGTTGATAAATTTATTGTATGCTTTTTATTGTGCTTTGTAGATTTTACATTTGTGATTGATTAACCTGTTTGATATATGAGGAAAAACAATGGTAACTTGCTTGGCATAAAAATCACATTTTTTTCTTCACCATTTGTACTGTGTACTTAGAATATCTTGATATTAGCATGTAAAAGGGTGAGACTGACTTTTTGACTCAGACGATATTTACAACGTACAAGTCCTGTTCAGATAATGTTAAGGGATTGATTTACTTCAAAGTGCAGGAATTACAGCTTTTGCTCTCTCTTTTTACCTCAGGCAGTTCTTAGGAACAGGAATTGCTGTAAATACTCCATAGTATAGTATATAATTAGTATAATGCTCTTTGTTTGACTCCTGAAGTCTTAGAGACAAATGCATGAGCTAAGGCAGAGCTGTAATTAGTATCAGGGGGTCAATTTAGATATTTAACATTATTTTAACCTAGATTTGTGTCCTCCGAATCCTCCAGCATATGTGTGTGTGTTTTAAAAACTTCCACAGTGATGCTGAAATTGTTCCGAGTTGGCTACTGAAACTTTATTGGCTCCTTTGGAGTGAGTTTAATCTTGGTTTACAGAGTGCAGCCTGAGATGCGCAGAAAGCACCGAGCCTGGGCAGGATGCCCTGCATGGGGCACGTCCCTATGCTTCTCCAGAACGACCCAAGAAGGGATGATCCTCACATCTTCCCTCCTTCCTCAGGAAAGCAATTACTGCTTTTTCTAACCTTTGTTGGGGGGCTTCCCTGCTCCTTCCTTGTGCCATAGTAGCTCTGCTGCCCAAGCAGGGGAGGAGTGATAAGAAGGTCATCAGGGCAGGGAATGACCATGACAAGGGGTTTATATTTTCCATTTGGGGATTTTTTTAAAGCATGAGATGATATGAGCAGGAGAAAGGCATGAGCTAATAGAAATGAGAAAAAGTGGAATGGAGATGACAAAAACAGAGGAAAAGTTGAAACATGTCTGTAAGGGTGGCAGCCCCAAGCCCCACCTGTGGTGTTGTGAGGTTGCTGCTGCGAGGGTGGCAGCTCTGCATGGGGAGAGGTGGGTCTGTTCCTGGAGCTGACCCACCCACAACAGGGGGCTCCTTCAGGCAGGATGGGGGGGGGGGCTGCCTTGGGAAGGGGTTTTCTTCATGAACCGTTAGCAGTGGGCAGGAAAATTCCAGAAATATGGCTCAATGTCTCCATCTCTTCACGTGTCTCTGATCTGCAAATGGGTAGTGACGGCTCGTCAGAAGCTGTCACGAGTTTTAGGTCAGGGCCATTCCCATTGGCAGGTACCAAAGCTTCTGGCATGTCTTCTGTATGGATGCTGCCGCAGTGGGCTCCAAAGCAGCCGTTGCAATCTGTGGT
Source organism: Aptenodytes forsteri (assembly GCF_000699145.1). NCBI lineage: Eukaryota > Metazoa > Chordata > Aves > Sphenisciformes > Spheniscidae > Aptenodytes > Aptenodytes forsteri. The sequence goes on along the minus strand of NW_008795364.1, from coordinate 4,428,512 downwards.
TTCCACAGGTCTTTCTGTTTTGGGGAGTAAAGGAGTCCGAACTGCAGGACACTACTGTGCACAGCTGCCGTACCGCCCAGGCCCTCTGCCAGCTGGGTGGACTTCGCACTGCAGACCGAGGCACTCGGCTCCCCGTGTGGAGTCGGGGCTCACAGGCTTGTCTGCTCACAGCTGTGAAGATGAAGTTTAATTTCGCATGTCCGGATGAGAGCTGGATCCCTTATGGCCCTCTCTGTTGCCAGGTAGAGTAAAGCAACCGGGGCCATAAACCCCACGCCAGTCTTATTTGCTAGGGCTGATGCTGAGCTGGTGCCTTTGCAAGTGCAGCTCCGTGACAGGCCGTGGGCGCTTCTCCAGAGACACACACCCTGGGAGCAAGGTTGTCTGGCTGCAGAAACCCTGCATTTTTAACCATCTTGGTTTCAACAGTTTTCTCGTTTTCCCATTGAAACCTGTTGCATTGTAAAATCCCATCCAGCTATGCTGCATGGCTCCCTGCCCAGGGCTGAGTTTCACACAGAACCGAGGTATTGGTGCCAGGTAAATCAAGGACCATTTTGGATGCATGGAGGAGAAGGTGTGAGGGGAGGAGAGCAGGCATCACCCACCCAAGCCTCTCTGCAGGAACAGTGACGGGGAACAACTTTTAGGAGTTGAGTATCAAGTTGGGTTTTAAAACAGAGTAATGCAGAGCAATGAAAGCGGTGGGGAGGGGAATGTTGGTGTCTATTCTCCAATGCAGAAAAGGACTGAAGCATATGTATTTAAGTCAATCTCTAGTTCAGAAACTTCTCTGAGCGTTAACAGGGACTTCAGCTTGTACTTTAAGTAGAATAGGTTTATGCTAATTGCAGTGCTGTATCCCTGTGTGGATCCTTTTGGAAGCAAAACTCTTAGGAAATAGTAATTTTCTCCCATATAGCAGATCCTGTCCCCCTACTACTTGTGTGGGTTTGGGTTATTCTCTTCAGTGGGCAGGGGGCAGAGGGAGGCATGGTGGAGTGCCTGACAATTAAAATTACTGGCTGAATGCAATCCAAATTTAGTTCTTCCAAAATGGGATGGGGCAAGGTCGTTTCCTTTAACATTTTGTCCTTAATGCAAATAATAATTATACAAGGAAAAGTATGCTCCTCTAATAGAAACTGATACTAAGGTTATGTCAGGAAATGCCTGACCACAAACGACGAAGCATCTCCTCTACTATAACATACTAATGTACTGTAGTGTCATGAGTTGATGTTAACCATTCTGGCTTACTTTTATGTGCCCTTTTCAGGAAGAAGGTGCTAAAAATCAGTGGTTTTCAGCCTGTTGTGCATGGATCCCTCGAGATCCATGAACTCACCATAAAGGCTCCACAAAAAGAGACCGAGACACCTTCATATATTATGTGGCAACCATATATGTGATGTTTCGAAAGAGATCTTCACCTTCACTGGATTTTTTTCTAGTCCAGTGACTTCCTTCCACTCAGAATCATGCTTCTAAAATCTTTTTTGAAAGGTATTCTTGATCAGACTTACTCTTGTCAGTATCATCAGAGGCAAGTCTTATCATTTAAGAGAAGGATATATTTTTGCAGTCTAAATAAAGTTGGAATACAAGAGAGCAAGCTGAAATGCCCATAAAGATTTGTCTGTTAATAGCAGAAGACTTACAAAACCATCTCACATTTAATGACTTGGATTATGTGACTTCTTATGTGATACCCATATTATTTTATATTTTATTTATAGCTAAGTTACAGAGAGCTGCTTTTTAAAAAAGTTTAGTGGTCACTGGCTTCCTAGTGGGGGAAAAAGAGATATACAGAAACAGAGTAGTTTAAATGTTTAGATGATACCACTCAGGTTAGTATTTGAAGATTACAAGTACAAGTATTGGGTTTGGGGTTTTTTTTTTTTTCATCTTCTTACTGGTCAAATATATGCAAGAGTGCATCTGGCAGTAGTGCTCTTGGGAACCCGTGAAAGAAATATCTACAGGCTTCTCAAACAGATTTAATTCAGAAGAAAAAGGAAAATATTGATGCTCTTGAGAAAAAAAGGTTTTACAGTCTTTCTTGACTTTCACATATAAGCAACGGTTTCCAAAACAGGAAATACTCAGATTTGATTAAACACTTGGCTGTCACATTTCAGTCTGTTCATGTTCAATTAAAAAATTCAGAGGGATTCTCTAGCATTATTATAATCTACTTTTTCCATAACTAGGCATTTATATTATCAAATAACATCTGCTATGGCTTAATAACTGTGTCAAATGATTGTAATAGCTTTATTTTCGGTGAATTTTTGATAAAAAGTTTTAGAGTTACAGCAGGGAAAGTACTTATGCTGAAAGGATTGTATCACCTATTTCGTACTTTGTGGCAGACATTTTGCAGTTATGTTTTCAGGTAGTACTCTGAAGTGGCCCTTTTTTTTTGTTTGTTTTGATTGCTGCTGCTGCCAACAGTTTGTAAGTTCAGCAATATAGATTGCATGGATTTTCTTTATAAAAACCACTGCTAAATAGTGGTTAGTGTGAATCTAACTCTTCTTACCACTCAGTTTGGCCTAAATTAGAGGTGTCTTTGTTGGTCTTAAGTTAGCTACACTAATATATGACCAGTTTAAGTGAGAAAAATGTCACGCTGGTTTTGTCAGTGACAGATTTAGGATGGTCTGTCCTCTTGGCCAAAACAATAAATTAATGCTAAGTAACAGTAACCCAGTTAGCCGTTACTACAAAAGCAATTTTTTTTTTTTTAAGTTTTTCTGCTGTCAGTATACAAATGAAGGCAGCTGCTTTGAAGTCCTCATCAGTATTAAAAAAGGATGTTGTTCATGTCAGATTATGTTTAGGTCTTGTTTGTTGTGTTTATACATTTTTCCTGTATTTCATCATGATGGGTTAGTTTAGAAGGACTGTATCAAAACACAGAGCCAGAGTCATTGTTAGCCTTAGATTTTCTGACTTTGTCCTGAGAAAGATAAAAGATAAAGTAAACCTTGCATGAGCTTTTATCAAATTAAACAAAGCATGTGTATGCATATAAGAAATACAGTCCTTCATTGTGGAATACCAATATGTGGACACCAAGTTATCACTAATCATCTTTTACTGATAATAGTTTGTAACATTTTTCTAGTGTCATCCTGTCTACTCGATTCTAGTATAGTTCAAATCACATCTCTGTGTGACAGAAATCTTTCAAAATAAGGTTTTACACATCAAATGTTTACACATGAGACTGTTCTTTCTTTTAAAGAAATAGATTTCATGCCGATTTGACTGCCAGCATAATTTAGAAAGCACCAGTAATGCAATGAGACATTAGTATTTTGGGTCCAATGGTCTGAATATTAGAGGTTGGTTTGTGTAAGAAAATAAGGATGCTGTATGTTGTTTTGTTGAGTGTCATAAACTTAGCTGTGGCTCTGTCTGTCTTTTTTGGATATTGCACATTTGAGTAGGAATCAGTCCCCTCATATTTAGCCATTCACTGTTACAAGAACCACCTTTTAGAAGCACAGGAGCAGGCAATTCCACTGTGTCGTAAGTCAAGCAAGCGGGGCAGAAGACCAGCTTGGCTGAACAGGGAACTCCTCATGGAGCTCAAGAGGCAAAAGAAATTGTGTGATCTCTGGAAGCGAGGTCAGGCTTCGCAGGAAGATTACAGAGCTGTCGTTCATATATACAGGGAGAAGATGCGAAAGGCCAAAGCTCAATTAGAGTTGAAACTGGCCAGTGTTGTTTCAGATAACAAGAAGGGCTTCTTTAAGTATGTTAGCAGCAAGAGGAGGTCTGAAGAAAACATTGGACCAATACTTGTTGAAGTTGGTCATCTGACTAATAGGGATGAAGAAAAAGCAGAGGCATTCAATGCGTTTTTCGCCTCAGTCTTTAATAATACTGATAGACCTTAGACT
>NW_008795364.1:4397014-4423610 GCF_000699145.1 Aptenodytes forsteri | reverse complement strand
CCTGAGGAGGGGAAGTGGAGAGGGAGGTGCTCATCTCTTCTCCCTGGGATCCAGTGACAGGACGCATGGGAATGGTTCAAATCTGCACCAGGGGAGGTTTAGACTGGACATGAGGAAGCATTTCTTTACCGAGAGGGTGGTCAAACACTGGAACAGGCTTCCTAAGAGGTGGTCGATGCCCCAAGCCTGTCAGTGTTTAAGAGGCATTTGGACATGCTTTAACTTTTGGTCAGCCCTGAATTGGCCAGGTAGTTGGACTAGATGATCGTTGTAGGTCCCTTCCAACTGAAATATTCTATTCTATTCTGTTCTGTTCTATTCTATTCTATTTCTGGATTTGCGTTAGTATAGCCAGATCAGGTGGACATCCTAAAAATCACCTTGCTTTCCATGAAGTATAAATGCTCCTCTGAATTATCTGGATGTTTCTGCAAGTTTGTAGATGTCATATACAAAATCTGTCTTTTGGAAATTTGCTTTTTTATCCAAGATCAGATATTTGCTTACAGTTATTTTAATACATATTAATCTTAAACCGTTCTTCCTATATGGAAAATCTTATTCTGCAGAGTCCCATTGAATAATGGTATAGGAATGTTGCTTGACAGAGATTCCTACCCTTAATGTAATTAATTAGACATCAGATTTTTTGGATGCAGTTTTTAGTTTCTGCATTATATACTGCAAACACATGGACATCTTTCTGAAGGTATTAAATATTCCACAAGTAGCATCATGTTTCACTTCCTTTTTAAAAATTATTTTCTGAAGTTGCCAGAATATTAAGTTTGACATCTTGCTCTTTCTGAAAAGTATTATTAAAGTAATTTCTTGAAATTTTGACTGCTGTTTCACTGAAATGCAACTATTTCATGGGAAAGCATAACCTTAGGTGACTTCTTAATGTAAAAGGTGGACATCTTTCAGTCAAAATGGACTATTTTGTTGAAACTTTGTAGTTCTCCTTTAATTTACATGTAACTTGTATTTTGTGTAAGTTTTAATATTTAGTCATATTTTCATGGTTAGCATAAAAAAGTTCAATATTTACTAATAATTTTGTACTGAAGCTGCTGTAGTGTTTGCAAGGTCAAATTATTTTTTTCATTTTCCTGTCACCATAACTTTCAAGATTTCAGATTTTTTTTTTTTTGTACTTCCTTTAGTATGACCCCTTGCTAGCACAACACACGTAGCCCCAGAGAGATTGTACTCTGTTGTGCTGAAAGCCTAGGAAGAGCATTCACAGGCTTTCAAAAACGTGACACGGTAAATGAGAATAGCGTAAGCTCTTAGGGAGGAGAGTGACAGAGCTGCTGTGTAGAGGCCTGTTGGCCCAATTCATCTCCTGTTGGACTCAACAGGAGACCTTTGATTATGTTTTCTATGCCAAATGTAAGCCCTTTTAATCATTTAAATCCATTTTAAAAATACATGAATTCTCATTGATTCTCTATCTAGACATTTCTTGTTGATTTTCCTAGACAGATTGCTACAGAATTGGGGATGAGCAGGAAAACCACCTCTCTAATTGTTCATAAGAATTACACTTTTGGCATTTAATGAATATGATGATTAAATTAGATCAACAAAAAGAAGCAACACACGTAAGCAAGAAACCATAGTTGATTTACCAGTAGACAGATAACTATGGAAAACTTCCTCCCCGCAAGCCTTGACTGCATGTAAGTATACATTCTAGATGTAAGAACTTCATGCAGCTGTAACTCTTCCTGTTCTCTGTTACCAGGTGGTAGGTTTACAATGAGTTTTACACACAGAGATGCAAGGCGCAATTTTAAATTTTAGTGAGGACTAAATGCTGTGGTGTGGCTAACCAGAACTTGATAAAGGACTTGGCATGCAAAATGTTTTAAATAATAGGATATAATGAAGCCGATTTTATCTTAAATAACATGATTGCATTTCCAAGAAGGTTGAGCACCTTCATCATTTTCTTGTTTGTATTCTTTAAACCGTGTTGCTTATGTAAGTTCACAACAGAGCACAGGTAAATATTATTAATGGAATTGATGGAAAACTGTAACTCCAGCCAAGAAGACATCTGAATGTGTTCAGCTTCTATACAAAATGTGAATCAAACTGTGCTATGCTTCTCTCATTAAAGGAGAATGGTCTCCTAAGTTGTTAGTGTGCCAGTTTGTAGTAGTCATCCTAAATATTTTCTGTAAATCCTTCTATTACAGAATAAAGTATATGAAGATTAATGTCCACAGTATGAACACACCTGCAGTCTTCATTTATATGAAATATGTATAGGAATGTAGATGTATTCATTTTGTGTTCCCTAAAATTTTCTCTAATACCTGCATGCTATTAACATCGTCACCAAATTTTTAATGTGATAGTATGCATACCTCAGTGGATGTGCTACCTTTTAAGATTAACTATATGAAATTTTCAGAAATTCAGATTATTTGATGAATCAAACTTACAGTATAACTACGGTTAAAGTATAGCAAATACGGGTTTTATTTCAGTTCTCCATGTGCAGGAAAATGTAAATTAACACATACTTCTCCCATGCAGGGAGTACTGAATAAGTTCTCATTTAATCTCCCTTCCTGTCTGATGAACACAAATCTTGGCAATCAGAACTGTGAGTCAAAGATAAAGGAAGATTTCTTATCCTAGCCCGGTTTATTTAAATTATGAGCTAAAGGAGGGAATGTGAATCTTGAAGAGATCATTTTGTAGTTAATGAAGCAGTTATAACAGCCAATGAGATCTACCTTCAGCTATTTAAATGGCTGCAGGAATGTTAAAAATTTACATGATCATAAGAATTATCAGCAGAACATCTTATTTAAGTAAACTTTTCTTATCTCTGCTGCTTTCCCAAGTTAAAGATTAATAATCCATTAATTTAACATTTCTGAAACTTTTTTTTCCTCAGGTACACAAAGAATTTAACAAGGAAAGCCCAACCGTCGTTAAATACCATGTGGGGTTCATTCAGATACTTTTTAATCTATAGTGGCATATTGAAAAGGTGTGAAAATACTTGACAAGTCTATCAAATTTGCTCTTGCGTGGGTGTCCTGAAGGGGGTGGAGGAAGAGTAGTATTCGCTCACCATATTTATGTCCACAAATTGCACTGTCAACACATTTTCAAGGTGCAAATAAGATGTATGAAAAGGAAAACCGTATACGCACAAACGAGAAGGAGAGTATGCCACTAGTGAGTTTTTTCATGGAATTACTGACCGAACAATATCTAAGCCATAGGGATGGATGCAGCATATTGCATGACGAATATTTTTTCCTCGAACTTAAATTGAGAACTCTTTCTTCCTCTGAGCCTACTGGAGATCGAAGCCTGTAGCTAATATCCAGAGTAACAGAGGCGTGGGACCCCGTGTCTTGTGACAGGTTAATTTTTCGATCCGCATGGTCCTGTGTGTAAGCCCTGTCTTACATCCTTTGCCTTTGAATTCTGGCTGGCCGAACAGCATCTCAGGCAGTGACCTGGCAAATAGACTGATCAGTGTGCACCGTCAGAGGGTGAGCAATAGCTACGATACTGTATTCCTAACTATTTCTGATTTCGCTGACCGATTTGCCCTGCCTTGCTGTCAGCATGTCTGTAGACTTAACTGTACAGGAAGTAAAAATAGAAGCCATGTCTCCTCCTCACCTTTTCTCTGCGCTGTGCTGAGGTGCGTATGGATTACAGCTACAGATTAAAGTTTAGAAAACATCAGAAAAACACGATGTTACAGAAAGCATCAGCATATCAACTCAGGGAACTTGTGATGGCTTTACTGTTTCAGGGCTCCTTGTGATTCAAAAAGTCTTGGAGTGATGCTGTCCTCAGAATAAATAATGTGGATCTTAACTTTTTTTGTAATAATAGCTGATTAATCACTTAATTTCAAACTGATAACTTTCCAGACATGCACTGCTTTTTTGAAATGTTAATATGAGATTATTTACACTGGTTTTGTGCCTGTTCAGTTTTCATTGAAAACCTAAATACATGACAAATTCTCTAATCCAAAGTTTTCATTTAGGGAAGAGGCCAAAACCCAAATGTTCAACCCAGCTGTCTTCATTTCACAAGCAGAGGAGTAGCAGGTTGTAAGCCTGCTTCTGTGGTCCAGGCTGTGCATGGTGCTGTAACCAGAAGTGTTCAGCCAAATTCTTGCCCCTGAGACTCCGAGAACATGGGAGTTGTTGTAGTCACAATAGTCTAAAATGCAGGTGAGGCAAGGCTCATAAGTTGCAGTAACCTAATTTATTGGACCAACCGCTACAGCTGGGAAATCTGTTTACCTCTCTTTATAAAACTTGCCTTACAAGGTTTAGACACCATTAAATCATGCAGCGTTTGCTGGCGCTCCACTGAAAATGAATAGACATCCAGACACTTCTTCTTCTTGCCCATTTCTCCTTAAGCCAAAACCAGAATTCTAACAAGGTTTAATTTCTACAGAATAGCCTTCCTGTAGGGATGAAATTCGGTTCTTAAATTTAAAACAATGCCCGGTATAACTTCATTTTTACTGGAACATATAGTTATCAATTGCAACAGAGGCTTTCTGGCTTCATGTACCACAGTGATTTGACATCCCATGGTGATATAATTACTATATGCATTACAGATCTGCAGGAAAAAAAGAAAGCAATGACAGTACCATTTGTCTGATTTCCATAGGGGAAAATATCTTTGGCATCTGTTTCTGTCTGCAGAAAAAAAAGAAAAAAAAAACCACTTTTCTGACAGTCTTTGCATGACATTAAGCTAAACTGCACAGTGAAAGTAAGATAATCTCCTTTATAATATACCTTTGAATAAACCCTAATCCTAAAAGGAAGAAAAAAATACAGTTAGCAGTATCATTTTACAACTACGGGGGGTTTTTATGTCAATATACCTAGTGTAAGTGAACATTGTCTAGGTTAGTGATTGATTTTTAGACAGCATCTTACACTCAAAGATGAACTTGATTCTGCAACCTCAGGCAACTAAAATTCAGCGAGGCATGGTGTCTATTGTGTTTTCTCTATTTGTTTAATAATGTACATATCTAGACAGCCCCAATCAGGTCTGGAAGTTGAGGTCCCTGCTGGGTCTTCTTGCAGTCTGTAGGCAGATCCGAGAAGACAGTGTTACCTTGTTCTATTTCCAACATTCTGTCTTAATAGTTTTATTTCAATTACTTCCCTGATTGTGGGGAAAATATAGTCAACAAAGTGATAAAACCTTGAATCCTTTTCATCCTGACAATTTGATTACCGTTTAAAATGAGAATTTCTTTATGACTGAAAAGTTCAAAGTTTGTCTTTTCCCTTTTAGCATTGCCTTATAGCAGCATCCTGAGAGAGTAAGACCTTCTTGGCATATATGAGATGCATCAGTAATAATCCTGTTTGCAGAAATCCTGCATTGATAGAAAATGTTGACATTCAAACTAAGAACTAGTGACAGTTTTGCAGGCTTTTTTTATAAATTACATTTTTAAGATCTTCCTTGTAAGATTATCCCAGTGAAATGTTGACTCATTATTCTGTTTTCACTCCATTGTTTTTCTGGTTTTGTTTTGCAATCCCCTGATTATACTTGACTCTTAAGAAAAGCTTTAGAGAATGCCCTGTATTTGCAGTGTGAATTATGATTGTGCCAGTGTGCATAACAATTACATTATAAATATTTCCTCAGCCATTTGATAAAGACTCAAATTAAGAAAAATAATTACCAGTACAATTACAATTGTATATAATTACACTATATTCAATTTAGTTTATCTCTAACCTCCTCTTGCCACAATGTGTTCGTTGTTGAAGAATGAGATTTTAGCTGACTGCATTGGATGTAAACATGGATTTTTCTGTCTTTTATGACCTATTTTGCTTAAATGAAGAGTTTTATCAGCATGTTTTCTCACTGGAAAATAATGCAGTTTAGCTGGTTCAACCAGCCTCCCAGATGAAGATTTTTTTTTCCTAACGTGGACTTTATCTTCGGTTAGGTTAGAGAGACTGTTTGCTCCTAACAATGCTACTTCCTTAAATAGAAATATAAATTATCTATACCTGGGCAAACATAGTTAATTTGTATTTATACAGTAAGAGAGATGTATGACGCTGGATTTTTTTCCTAACTCAGAAATTGGCTAAACGCAGCAGACGCTTTCCCAGAGAAGCACAAAGTCTTCCAGAACATTGAGTGAGGACCCAGTGTCTCCGAGACGGAGCAGTGCAAATTCATGGCACTTATTTAGCATAAATATTAGCCGTGGGCTAATCAGTCTGCATCAAAACACCCCAGGAGGTAGAACAGCTAAGATGTGCTAGCTTGCTTTGTTTGCTTAGAGCAAGTACGTATGTACCTGCTATTCTCAAGAACGGCACCTATACTGTCTTGCTTTGGAAGGATTCATCAGCCCTTTATAAAAAGCAAAGGAGAACAAGTGATCTAGAAAAGAAAGGGCTGTTTATTTTGCATCTTACAAATTACAAAATGCTCTGTGGTGCTCCATTGCTGCTTCTTCTGACCTGAAGTACTCAGCAAGACCATGTTATCTGGTCACTTGCCTCTCAAATGGTACAGTTTTGCTGACCAGGAGGAGCTACGTACAGCATAGTCTGTATGGCAGTATTGTTGTTTATAACGGATTTTATTTGGTATCTTCTTTAGGTTGCCTTCAAATAGTCCCTTGATACTTTAAAGCAATCCTTGCATGTTAAACAGTCACATTAATTGTGCTTTTCAGAGACCCTAAGACTAAATATTTTCTCTTTCTCTATTTGCTTTAGGGAATTCTTGTCCTATTCCAGATGAAATCCTGATTTTAGACAGTCTCTCTGTGCAGCTTTGTGTCTTAGATATACGTAATGCTGATTAATTGCAGTTCTTTATTCAGTATGCAATCTGCTAGTGTACTTTTGACTCCACAAAGGAGTAACAGCCTATGATTAAAGGAAATTCTTAGGATTTGAGAGATCTGGATCACCTTTCTTTCTCAAGTTCCATAGAATTTTTATTTGTTTGAATTTAGGATAAGCATCTTCACTGTTTAACAAAGTTTTTGAAGTGGCTGCAGCTTTTATTTCCCCATCCTGCGTTAAACTCTGAAATCTAACATTGACGTTAGTTGGCAGAACAGTAGCAAGCTATTCCCAGCACCTGAAAACAGAACCCATAATATCTCAAAATGGGAACCGCAGCTCTTTTCTTTTTAAGCTCCAGTTCACCTTCATGAAGCAGGAGAGGAGTATTTATCTTCTGTATGTGGGCTCTGCAAAAAGGTCAGTCAGAGCTGCACTAAGATTTGGTTTTACATAGTGACTGAGGAAAACATGCAAACGAGAATAGTAAACTTACAGTTGCATTTAGGTTACTGTACATTGCTTGTATTTCATTATCATCTCTTTATGGGAATGTCCATGGTAGGACATGAGGTATTAATTTATAACCTGTTAACTGTAGTTAGCAGCGTTGAGCTGACCTACTGTGCAGAGTGGTGCAAGGTAGCTGGCTGAGTTGAATGCTTGAACGTGTTCCTGAGCAGGTGCTTGTGAGCAATTGTTTGGAAAGTGTCCAATTTACTCTAATCAGGATAAACATTGAGGACGTATGTCTCACAGGTATATAGGAAAGACATTTGAAACGACTCAAGTCACATTTCTCCACATCAATGGATGGTTTGCAAGGATTTAGCTTGGTCATAAACTGAACCAAGTGCCATGTTTCTGCCCGAAAGCAGGGAAGGAAGTCAAGATGACTCCCTTAATATTAATGAAAACCTTAATTTTTTTTTTTTTAATTAAAAATAGTAGCTTCAATCTTTTTGAGGAAAAAGTGCAAGCAAAGGCAGCATAGCAGGTTGCTTGGCAGCTATTGAGACCAAGGGAAAGTGCAAGATCTAAAGGACAGAGAACTTGCATATAGGCACCAGTACTCCAAAAGGACGTCCTGTGGTGGGAGCTGGCATTGTGTATCCCTGCCAGTCTCTCCAGAAAACCCCTCAGGCGCTATCTCCCTCTGTGGACACGGGTGCCATAAGCAGAAGCAAACAGCACAGTGCTCTTTCTCAGCCTACCTGCACAAACACTCTACTTGGTGACATCTACCTGCTAGGTGAGGAAGGAGGTAAGGGAGAAAGAGGCACAAATTCTGATTACTGTCCTTGATAAATTTGCCTATAGAGCTTGCTGCTGCTAGCAGGGGTGTCATTAGAACAATTCAAAAGCTCTGGGGCTCACCTTTAAATTAGTAGCCAGACTCTCCAGGCCTGGGGCCAAGTGCTTCTGGAGAGTCAAATTTTACCAGGATCTCTCTGGCTAATCAATATCCAACTCTATGGATAATCAATATTATCTTCAGTCTATTCCATCATTTGCATTTGTTATTATGGTGACAGAAGGTGGTAAAAAATGCTGATTCTTTTTGCATAGCTTAAAATTTTCCAAGCTTTTTGTGATGATGGATGTGCCAATATCAGATGTTGTACCTCTCGAAAATCTTCCACTTACCTCACTAATGTATTCTGTTTTTCTCAAAGGAGCCTTTGAAATGGCTCCAGTGAGTTTGAACACCAGAATTTTAATAGATGGTATGATAGCTAATTGAACAAAAATATTAGACAAGTTCTATTAAGCATGGTATCTGCGGAACTGAATTCCAATAACACATGTAGCTTTAAAAACTGTAGTAAATGCAAAACTGCATTAGGCAAAATGTTCTTGACAGTGTATTATCAGGTATATCCCTTCTCCAAAAAATATACAAAGTTAGACACAAAATACCCCGAAAAGAACTAGTTTGCTAGACACCCTAAAATCTAGAGACTATGCTTGTTATGAAAACACAGATGATCAGTTATTTTAATAGGTTGCAACTGAAAAGGAATTGCAGATAGGGTGTTTCTGCAGTTCAGACATAGCAACAAGATGTTAGTAATATTTACTTACAGGTTTATACTAAAGCAATGATGTTTTAGAATTGTTTCTACAAGAATGGCAGAACTCAATGAAAAATTACGTGTATTTTATGTCTCATTTGAGCTGTAAGCACTTTTAGTATTTGGTTTGTTTTCAGAAGAACTTGTGGAGAACTGTGCTTTTTAATCAGAGGCTAGAATCGTGTCCCTAAAGTATATTTGAGTTTAGGAGGATGGAATTACAACATGTTAGTAAATTGTACATGGCATGTCATATGTGCATAGAATGCTATGGCACAGTGAGAAATTACAGCAAAAGAAACAAATTCCATTGTGAAGTTTGAACTTTAAATATGAGTTTTCAGCATGTCACAACTTGAAAACAATATCCCAAAATGAACTGATTTACTTCTACAATTGATATACTTGTACAATTTCTCTTAAACTAGACCTTGCATCTAGGCTTACACCGAGCATTAAAACTTTTTCTTTTTAACCACGCTAACTAGAAAAATAATGAACATAATCTTTCTTGTTTCCCTCCATGCCTGATATTTTCCTGGTAAAGACATACAGCAATAGGTTATCTTTGTTTCGTTGTCACAGGCAACGCATGTAAAACCATCACTTTCCTTTCAGATCTGAGGTCACTGGGAGCAGCTCTGTGCTGTGCTGGGACACAGCTCCTCAGGGCAAACTTGCACATTCGTTGCAGAAGGCGGCCTAAGGCCAGCGACAGGATTCACAAGCATACACGTGAATACTCAACGGGGACCCCTGAGAGTAGAAAATTCTTTAGAACCAAGTCTGAGGTGAAAACAAAATTAATTTAGTGGCTACAAATCTTTTGTGTGTATGTACATGTTTAAAAGGAAAATATCTTTTCAGAAATTGTATCAGAAAGAACAAAGACTGTTTTTTTCCTCATATGGTTAAGCTGCCCTATTAATGTCAATTTTTAATTTTATCCTTTGGATTTTTCATTAACTTTACAACATGTCTAGATTATTTAATTATTATATTTCAGCTTGTAGATGACATAAGATTTAAGAGCTTTTGCTGGGCTCTCGCAACTTGTCGCTACATTTTGCCTGAAGCTGCTTTTGTATAAAATAATCTTCCCATAGTTAACATTTAGGATACTCTGCAGAGCATCTTAAGAAGACTTAAATGCTAAATAACTGTCACATAGTAAGTCTTAGTATTATTGCACTAAATTACATTGTAAGCAGTGTGATAAACAACATCATAATACTTTGACACATTCGTCATTAATTGTAACTGAAATCTAATCTCCAACTGGATTTTTTCCAGCAATTATATCCAGTAAAGCAAACATTAACTTATATGGGGAAGAGAGAGTGGAGGAAAGAAGTCTTCCAAAAGTATAGCTGATATATCAAAATACTGAATGGTCTGACAAGTCTTAGTAGGTTTTATATGGGGTTTTCCATGTATATTAAGAGATTATAATATCTGAAATATATTTGGAATTCATTATGTGAACAATTGTTTTGAATGCCAAACTTTGCAGTGACCTACTGGTTGTGTCATTTTAAGGTGGCATGTGAGACTGCTCTATGAAATCTCAGATTTCTCCTCTCTGCCATAGAAGACTAGTATTGAACTAAATTTAAAATCATGGATTCCTTCAACCACCAAAATACTGGATGGGTGGTATTTTAGGCTTCATACTACTACGCTTCCTGTATTTCCCTAAAAACTGTATACGGTATTTGTGAATGGCAACTCCGTGTACCTTTTCCCTCCAAATACATATTTGTTTTCCACTGGGGAACTTCCTGCTGTCGGGGAGCTCCCAGTCTGTTAATGCAAACTATTTTCCTTTGTACTGGGAAATTCGAGAGTCTGGCAGCCAAGCTGTGGGCGACAATGCTGTGTGCTGCTTACCATCACGCTGCGATACAACACCGCAGCACCCTTTTGGCTGCGTCAGAGCCTATGTCAACTCAATGACTGTAAATGTTCTTTTTGCTTTGCTAGCTTCCTACAACTCTGTTATTGCCAAGTACTTCATTACTTTTATAGTACTAAACATACTTTCAAGTGCGATTGCACTTTCCTCCGTATATTATTATGAATTCCCTGCATGCAGAGCTGCCTGCTTTCTGCCTTACTTAGTTCTCTCCAGTGGTTAGCAAGTCTAAGGAGAGAGTATTATATTTGGAGCAACCTCAGCTGGTTCTTCTTTGTATATTTCTACTCATGCCAGACATCTTCACTGCCTATTTTACAAACCTCAGTTAGCTGGCTGCATGTCCCTGAAGTATCTATGTACCATACCTGAAACATCAAAGTAGTGGAAGAGCAAGTGGTTTCATTTCAGCCCTGGTTAGTCTTCAGTTGGTAAACTATGAGAAACTCTACTCTGGTGGGCTTTTCACAGACAACATACCTATTTTTTCTGTAGTGGGGGATGCAATTCTGTGAAACCTGCATACAACCATTTTGTCTTATACTTACTGTTACGCTCTCCGTAGCATATACAAAAACTCAATATATTTCCAACCAGGAGGATTATACACTCATTGAGAGCTGAATTTTGAAAGTACTTTTATTGATAAGAGAGAATAGATGACTTACTGTATTGGTGCATGTTGAGTTTTTCAAGTGAGTGTTTTATATTACTATGTCACTGTACAATTTTCCTTTCTTGATGATTCTTTTGTGTCTGGTATGATTGAGGCAGAGAGAATTTCTGTACTTTTACGTGAAAAAAACATTCATGGAGGTGGGTATTTTCATTTTTACTGTGTTAACATCATCTTATAAAATCATACAGCTGTCAAGATCACCTTTTACTTCCATGACAATTAATCTAAATAAAATTACCTTTCTGTTCCTCACCACCATCACCAGAGACCCTCCTTACTGGAAGCATACGGAACTAGTCAATATGCCATACTGTCAGGCTGGTAGAACATGCATGCAAATTTATAAGAAAAAAGCTGTTAGTAAGGGCATTTCTTTTGCTCTTGTCTCAGTAGTCTCTTTATACAACTGATGTTGCGCAAGACAGTGCCACCTTAATTGGGTGTGAAACGGAACGGACTTGGTCAGAGGAAAATCAAGAGGGATGACTCCAGGGTTTTCAGAGGTTCCCAAAGTTACAAACTTCTGTATTTATGTAATTTTTATATGCAGTTTCATAAAGTGAGAGGAGTTGTTATTTTGGCATTTCCATTTATTGGATTCTTAGGAAGGGCAAAAACCTTCTGGGTCATGTAATCAACCTATTTGCTGTCAAAGACACCCACACTATATAATCCCTTCTTTATATTGAGCCTGTGTGCAGAATGAGGGGGAGACCTTTGGCACAGGGGAGGGAGGGCATGTTGGTTTTGGTTTGTTCCTGTTACTCGTGTTGTAAAATTGTTCTATAATCTCGTATCTCGGATGGACACAAGACTTCTAATTTGCAGTCTGTATTATCTTGTGGTCAGTTCGGTCATTTATCTGTATTTTGTCCTGTAGCACAAACAGCTCTTTTTCCTCCCTGGTTATTACCCACCTCTTCCATCTCTAGAACTACCAAGAGCAATTCTACTTAGCTTTGAATTTTCATTCTAAGTGAACTGAACACTTTTGTAAGATGGGCTTTCCTTTTCTCTGATCATCATACACAGTATGCCACAGAAAATCTTATCAGACCTTTATTAATGGTGTTAATATTTTTCTGTCTGTAAGTCCTAGCATGTTTTCTTGTCTGTCATGCTGATGGCTGATCTGATCAACTAATAAATCTGATGTTTCAGATGACACTTGCCAGTTCATGGCAGAAGTTAATGTCAGTAATCCCTAACTGCATAATAGGGTTTATGCATGATGATGTACTTATCATACATTATCACATATTATACATTTCATCTTGTTTCTCATTTTAGGGTTTTCAACATTATCTGTTTCTTACTGCACACAATATACAGCCCCATCTTCTGCATTGACAATCTCCAGATTTCACTTCAGCAGCCTGTTTTATCTTCACATTCCTACCTTTTATGCCAGGATCATTACTGAGACTACTAAAAGAGATACTTGTCCCAAAACCAGTGCTTGAGGAACTAATAGGTAACCTTTTCCTAGCTTAATAGTTCCCCTTTCAGCACAATTTCTTAGCCTACTGTAGCACTCTTCTAATAATCCTTATTCTGTAATAGCTTCTCATATGGCACTAGAGGTAATGTTTTACTGAAATTCAGATAAATTAGTTCTGCATTTCCTTTGCCTAGAAAAATAGTGAGCTCTTAAAATGGCAGCCTCTCTGGGCTTGATTTTCCATTGGCACAATCCATGGTGCATTTGAACGTGCTTTTATTTACTCATGTAATTGTCCTTTTATTCAGAACTTGTTTTCAGGACGTACGTAACACTGAGGTCAAGCTAACAGATGTGTTGTTGCTTGGATCACTCTGTTTCCCTTTCTTCAGTAGAAATATTGTGTTTTCTGTTTTCCATTCCTGATTTGACAAATTTGTTTACTGGCCTGTGTTATTGGACTTGGGAGTTTTTCATGCCAATTTCTTACTATTTTGGGACGTAGTTTGTCTGTCTGCCTGTGTTCAAGTACATTAAAACCTTTGAAGTGAGTTTCCACACCAGCTGCAATAACTTCAATTTTCACACTTTCCACACACTTTCAGCCATGAGTCACCCTGTCCTGACCTATGTTTTTCATCAGAGTCCTTGTTAAAATCTGAAGCCAAGTACTCATTTAGTTTTCAGGCCCTTTTTCCTCTTCCAGCTCTTTGCTTATTGAATAACAATCATTGTCCTTTTCTTTTTATTTCTGTTTCCTATTTCATTATATATTATGTGTGTTATTATACATTATTTATATTTTCCTTTGATTTTCTGTAAAGAATAGTTTGCTGTTCAGTTTAATTTGCTTTGTCAGGGCTTGGCTGTTGGGAATTCTCACTTTATCCCTGTGCTTTCTGTCTTTCCAACAGTAGCTTCCTTCGCTGAGCAGCACTTTTTTGGATTTTATGTCAGCTTTTACAAGCAGTGCTAAAATCTCTCTTCAGAGGTATTTTTTAGTGCAGGTTATTGCTGGAGGCTTTCTCTAAAAGTTCATTTTCTCTCTTTTTTCATTCTTTCGGGATGCAAATTCCATGCATTTTTGAACCTCAACTTCAAGTAATTTTAGCTCTCCTCTATATCTAAGTATCTGATTACTTCAGTTTTCCTGACCAAGTAATTTCATTACTATCTCATTTTGCTCTGATCACATTGAAAACCTCATTTGAGGTTGCTTATCTATCTGTGCCATGTAACCTTCTAATCCCTCTGACCAGCGTTTCTATCAGTCAGTCTTCCATCGTGTATTGTACAACTGTAGAAGCCATTTTTCAGATAATTATTTTATTTGTAGCAGGTTTTGTTTAGTTTTGGCTCTGATGTTAAAGAATAACTGAACTCAACCATTTCTGTTATCTTGGTTTTGCTTGTAGGAAATTTAATGTAGTATTTATTTCTGTGAGAGTGATAGAAAAGTATCTGTTGTTACCCAAAAACTTTTTTTCCTGCATAGCTACATAGCTTATAGCAGAATCTCAGCAACTAGTCCTGCTTGTTTTGAGCATCTCACCAAAAAGATTTCAATTCTAAACAGTTTTGTTTTCTTCACTACCATCCCTCTTATATTTCTGTGTTTTCTTTAGCGTGTTTTCTATTTGTGATTATTTTTCTACCACATACTAATGTCAAATGTCCTACAGAGCCTCTAATCCCTCCATTTTGTAGCCCACGTACATTGTCTTAACTTATAAACATCTCTGCTACTTTCACCCACTCATTATCCTGTTTTCTATTTGGATGATAGCTGGGGTGATATTACTTACATAACAAATGCTTCTATGAATATTAAACTTTTTCTTTCTCTGTTGAGGCACATACTCCTAACCTTCTGCTGTTTCTTTACCTTGCGGTCTCCTAGTCTACCTGACTCATGCTCTTTTCTGTCAAAGCAAGGGATAGGAGTCATCTCTCTGTGCTCCCTACTTCAAGCATCAGCAACGCCAGGTAACGCGCCAGAATTTTCCTGAGTCCTTGCAGGAATCGTTAGTTGAAGTGATCCTTTCTTCTGGACTCAGATGACTGGAAGACCTCCAGAAATTCCTTCTGTTACTGACCTTACCAATGCAGGTCCACGACACTTGTGAAAGCTAAAGCAACTACCTTTGTTTATAACATGAGCACATGATATTCCTGGGATCTCCATCACTGCCCTCCTGTTGAAGAGGAGAGGCAATTGCATGGAAGGGATTCTTGGCTTTCTGCAGTATAAGCTGCAGACTACGTAAAACAGTGAGAAATGAGGAGTACTTGCTAATTCAGTATCACTGTTTTGAGTTCAATTTTCTGGAAATTTGGTAACTCCCAATATCCAGACCAAGCTTTGCAAATCAGTCAGAGTAGGTCCTTGGAAAGAAAAGTCACTTACTTCTTCAACTTCCCTGTCGTCATCTTATGAGTGAGATGCTACCAGTTGACCTCACAGGGTGGTGTGAAATCTTAGCAAGCCTCATAACAATGCTGAAAAATGAAGAAAACATTGCAAGAGGTCTGCATATTATAGTAGTTCTGAGGTCCCAAAGTGGAAAGATAGTTTGGTAGGTTTTGCAGTAAAACAGTTGATTGCCAGGATGCACCTGGTTTGGTGTAGCATATCTTACTATGTAATATTTTTTTTCAAGCATGAGAGTGGGGCAGAAAAAATATGGTTTTTTTCCTCGTGAAAGTCTCCGTTGGCTGCACGCCCTAGGCCTAAAAAGGTAGCTGCACCCCCTAGGCCTAAAAACGTTGCATGTATACCTTGGAATGTTTATTAGCTGAAGTCTTCCTTGTATTTGTCTCTTCTCATTCTGCTTTGACGATTTTACTGTTATCACAAAGGTCTCAACATGCAAACTAGCTAATCAGACCTTATTCTGAACCTAAGTTGTTTTATAGCAGTAATTTAATAATGCCAGTCCTGTCAAGCTGCCAGCCTTTCTGGATACACAGGGTGTTGTTGGTACATATATCATACATTAAACTGAATTTAGCTGCTTAGTACTTACTTGTTACTACTTGTAGTTGGCCTATGCCACCAACTACGGGCAGTTCCACATATGTGCACATTTGCATCAGAAGTGAAAGACAACAAGCACTGATAACATTATATTCCTGCTGACAGCTATTAAATATTCGCACACGCATGAAGGCTTCTGACATCCACTTAATACTCATTCCACTTTAAAAAAAAGAAAATGATTTCTTGCTTTTACTCTTCCGATTCTCTCCCCCATCCCATGGGGGGGTGAAGAGTGAGCGAGCGGCTGTGTGGTGCTCAGTTGCCGGCTGAGGTTAAACCACGACATACTTTATCTGAGTCAGTAGTGAGTGGAAAGACGCTAAGAAGTGCCATTTCCCATGAAGACAGCTGCCGTGTGGACGTGTGGTTCAGAGTCCAGCTGGCCTGTGATGCCTTCAACACTTCCCTGTTTTCCAGTGGCAGAAGATCTGGACCTGAAGGTTCACTGTAATTTAGCAAGACCTGGCATCTGGGGAGATTCTGCGCAATCCTGAGCCACGTTGAAGGCAAAATTTGCAAGAAGCACTTCTGTCCCTGTGAGTTTTGGCTTAGATTGTTTTGTAGCTGCATCAGAAAAGTACAGATGGGAACTTTCTCTGTATTTCTTTTTAGTTGGAAAACTAATAGAATAGGCAGTGCTGGAGGAAGATGAAAAGTCTTTTTATTTTTTTAACTTCCTGCCTTCTAGCAAAAATACTCATTTCTGTTGAGAACCCTTACTCCCCTACCTCCTTTTCCTTTTTTGTGGTATCGCTATCATGAGCACATTTTGAGCCACTCTTTTCCTGACAGTACTGACATTTGAAATTCTTTAAGTTAGTTTTCAGGTTGCCATGAAGGAAGAGCAAATCTGCCCCAATGGTGGCTCGACACGGAATGGTTTAACATGACGGGCTTAATAGTGAAGAACCTGTTTTCATTCACAGCTCCCAATGGATTCTGCTAATCTTGGGTATACATTGCCTCTGAAAATTAGGTCTGGAAAGAATTTTTATTGCTAGAGAAAGAAACTTTCTGGATGGGATCAGAGAAGTCTTTTCACCCCCCCCAACTGAGGAAATGAAGTGCTCAGAAGTGTTGCTGGATTCACTTTTATCTGCAGCGGAAATAAGGCTTATGCATTGCAGTAACCCCTGCTCTGAC
Organism: Aptenodytes forsteri; assembly: GCF_000699145.1. Classification (NCBI taxonomy): domain Eukaryota; kingdom Metazoa; phylum Chordata; class Aves; order Sphenisciformes; family Spheniscidae; genus Aptenodytes; species Aptenodytes forsteri. The sequence continues at coordinate 4,406,463 of NW_008795364.1, read as the reverse complement.
GCACAGACCTTTCTGTAGAATGGAGCCCACCCATTGGAAAGCAATCATAGGGATTTTTCTCTATTATCTGAGGATAAGTTACTGCTAACATTATCCGAGGTCATTGATCTGGGTCTGCCTCACTGGCATACATGATTAGACAGCGGTATTTTTACGTGTGGATTTTGAAGAATAAATTAATGTTCAAGTGGAGCCTTTTCTGTCTGCCAAATTTTAAATTGATTTGTCTTTAGCAGTTGATTACAAAGTTATTCTTTATCCCCTAATGCACCTGTTTAAGGATGAAAGATTGCATCTCAATCTTTGTGAGGAAATAAACAAATCTGTTTATACTGAACATGGACAAATGATTACAGCTGGTCAGATTATTGCTGATTATAATATTTCATTATTATATGAAAAATTTAGCTCCAGAATGTCTTTCATCCTTTCTTTCCTTGTAAGGAGAAAGGCTAAGCCCTAAGAAAGGGCTTTGAATTTTTATTAATGATTCATTACTCATAACTGATCAGTGAACAGTTTATGCAAACACACCTTGCATAATGCTCACTTTAACTGTTACTTAGGGTTATATCTGGATATTACCTTCCTGTGGGAAGCAGAGTTGTGAACCTGTGGATTATTGATATTTAATCATGGGAGAATAATGCATATCAAATTTTAAATACTCAGAAAGATACAGAAATAATTTGCAGTACACTTGCTCACACTGAATTGCACCTTAATGGAGTTCTTGTTGACATTAATAAGTTACAAGTTAAGAAGAATGAGTATAAATAGCAAGCTAACTAGCTGATAGTTGAACATATTATTCTTTGAGGCCAGTTAACCAGCAGGCCTCATGTTCCTGAAGACTTAAATTTAATATACCTCAAGGAAAAATCCCTTTGCGTGATGCAATTTTAAAGAGAAGGATTATTTTGTTTCTCCCCCTCTGCCCCATCAATGCAAAGAAACCACATTGGCCTATTTCGTGAATTTGGAAGAGAACCTTTGGCCAGTGACAAATGCGGTACAGGTTTTTTTGTGACTGGTGGCTCTTCTGGTGGGGAATAAAAAGTAGTTTTATTATTCTTTGACTTTGGAGGATCCATGTAGGGGTTGGTGGGGAGAGTATGTTATCCCTGAGATATAACTTGTTCATTGTTGCATGATTTAAATGCTTATGGCCAAAGCTCTTGTATAAATATTTTTTAAAATATATTGTAAACTATTAATTGTAAAAATGGTATTAGTAGGAGAAATCTAATTTTATGTAAAAATTGCATACAGCTGAAAGTAATTGTGATGCATAGTTGTCAGAAGCATGATTTTTACGGAAAGGCAGAACCCTGAGGAGCTGATAATCTGCTAAATCAGAATTCAGCCCGATTTGAGTAACAGACTCAAGGATTGCTAATCTTTTGGTGCAAAAGGGGGAGAGTTTTCTAGATACAGCTAGTGAGCAAAGTTACCAGTTAGAAGTTCACCAAATTGCATATAAGGGAGAGATGCACAGGGACATTTGAGAAATAAAAATGGATTGATTTATTCATTCAATTTTCTCCTCCACAAGTGGCAGTTGTTTGAGCATTGGATAAGCATTCTCCTTTCATTGTGTGGGAAACAATCATCACTCATGAACGTGTAATGTGCCACTAACAGAGGTAAAAAGGAGTTGCTGAAGTGGTGAGAGTAGATGTCTTATTCAGAGGTCTATAATTTATTACTGCCCTCCTAGCATTTAAATTCTTGGCTTGCTGTAGCATGCTCCTGTGCAGGCAGTTATGCAAAAGTTGGATTATTACAAAAGCATAGTTTAATGGTAGCATACATGCCCATTACAACAGGCTGTCTCCTCATTTTATTCACTTGCTTCAGTGGCATGCACCGTGTTAGACAAAAATACTTAATCCGAAGGGAGTGCGTACCTGAGGTTAGTGTTCTGGGGATCAGATCCTGTTCCAAAGATTTTACTAGTAGAGGATCAAAAAGCCGACAGATAAATGCTTGGTCTTGCATGACGCTGCCTTAAAATTCAGTTGTTGGTGTTAATGTGACCAGGGTTTCACCCAGTTAAGAAGGTGACTAATACAGACAACTGACAATTAGCTAAAAATGAAGAGCATCGTCTGTGGGAGACAAAGCCAGACCGAGGGGAGTGTGTCCTCTGGAGAGCCACAAACACCCTGGAAAGGTACCTGAGAATTTTATCTCAAGAGGAGCTGATAGATGTGCTAAAGAGCAGAACAGGGCCCTAAAGGTTTCATAGGCTGGTAATGATGTATTTTAAGTTAAAGAAAAGCAAAACAAATGTAGCTCCTTTTGCAAATGTTGGGAGTTTGATGTTGGAAAGCAGTGAGACCAATTAAGATCCATTCCCCTGCTAATATCAGAGATGGCAATTACTAACCTAAGAACACAAATGTGACTGAAAACAGTCTGCCCCTACAGCCATAAGCTTGACACTGTATACCCTTGGTGCTATTGTAATTCCAGCAAATGTCAATATAGAATAAACAGGTAAGTGTATAAAATGTAAAAATTAAATTTGCCAAGACAGTTGTTTCATGTGGAGGTGATACGAAATATCTCTAAGAGGTGAAAAATAGGATCTGAATGAACTACTTCTAAATGCATACCAAGAACCTCTCTGTATTGTTGTACTTTTTAATTAGATGAAAATAAATGAATTGGAAAGATGAAAGGAACTCGTGTAACATCTCACTTCAAAGGGCAGCTCCACTCTTGAGGAGTGTTTAAAAAAAAGAAAAAAGAAAAGAAAAGCAGCTTATTCAAGAAATATGCTTTCTCTGTGGATTTGGTTTTGCTTTTACCTGCTTTAGAAACTCAGAAATGACTTCTGCTCATTTGACCTAAATGGAGTTATTACCCCGGTGTAAAGGAGAGTGGAAGCTGGCTGACAGTGACGTTACCCCCCCGGGGTCCTTCATTGCACTTTGCATTGACTCAGCAATGCTCTCAAATGAGCGGGACGATTTTTGGCCTTGTGATGAGATCTTTATCAAAGTTTCAATGCTCTGGGCTGTGTTTGGGACAGAAATTGCACATGTGCAGTGGCTCTGTGTCTGGATTTACTTTGTCTGGGCAAATGAATTGAAAAAAACCAGCTGAATCACTCATCTACTTGCTAAGCAAGTCAGCCTTCCCAGGATCCAGAGGCAGGTGCTCCCACCCAAAATACCTAAAAGCCGTGCCTTGTATACTTTCAATATACAGAATAGCTTACGTTAGGCAAGATATTTCACCACCTCAGCATTGGCTGATTGGTCTTGAGGGCCCTTTTGGACTCCTGACTTAAGTCAGTTCTGTCCAACTCCAGGGTAAGATTTTTGTCTTCCACTAGATTTTACTCATAAGTCCTCTCTTTAAACACGAGTTGTTTGCTTAGCCCCTAAGCACTTTATTTCCAATCGTATCTGTCCAGGCCATGACTCTTGTCATTATATTCCATGTAAGGGTGACCTGGCTAAGGAGAGGATGAATTCGAACTGCCCAAGATGTCACAGTTTGTTTCAGTTGCCCTGAAGTGTGGGATAGTGTGGGCTTTAGAAGTGACATTTGTATGCAGAACCAATTCAACAAGGATTCAGAGAAATACTAGCCTATCTCCCTCCCTAGGAAGATCCTAAAGGTGGGACCTCTCTCTGTAAGCAATAGTTTTCTCTCATGACTCAAAGGAAAAATTGCTGCTTCTAGAAACAGAGGTCTTGTGTGACTTGGAAAAGAAGAGCAACTCATCAGCTTCATAAACCCTTGATAGATTTAGGCAGGCTGCTCTGTTTTTTGTTATGCCATGAGCTGTTTAACCAGTTTTCCAGGTAGCAGGTTGATGTGAAATGCTATCAGCTTTTCACAAACACTATCAGCTAAGCAATTGAGCTCATCCCAGATGTGATTAAGTGGGATCAATTATAATAAGAACTAGATAAGAGAGATAAGCTTGTTGTTTCTTGTGTTGGTATTCTGCAGTATTAGGCTTTCTAAGTAACCTTTATACATCATCAGCTGCAAAACCTTTATTACTTCAGGAAATGGCTTCTAGACCAGCATTCAAATGAACTTCATCCTAAACTGATTATTCTAACACTGGAACTGCCATTGAGTGGGGAAACAATTTATTTGAAGCATCAATTGCATCAAACAGAAAAGGAGCCATTGAAGTCAATGATGTTCTGCAATGTAAGGAGCATGTTTGCTCTCAATCCTAAATACAGCCAAATATTCTGGAAGAGAGCTCTCTGTGTCCCAAGAGGGGAATAGCTACCCTTCATAGCATCATGTTTTGCCGTGGTACTAAGTAAAATTGCTATAGCACTTAAGGCTTAATTTACTAAATATCAGAATTTATAGATTTGCTAAATATCAGAATTTATAGATGATTCCTGTAAATTTTTCTGGGGATAAAGCAAAATTATTAATTCAATAGCTGGAAATATGGGGGAGATGACAGCTTTACATGAAATTGCACATCAGGTGTTCAGTAAATCTGAAGAATATACGTGAGAGCCAAGTGCACTGCAAGTAGTGTAAATACACATATTATAGGTATAACGAAATATTAGTGCTTTCTTTATCAGAAATGGAAAGCTGGTAATGTAGAAATAGAGGGGGCCATATGAACATACAAAATATAAGAGAGGAATGTTGCAAAATAGTCCATATCTAAATTGTAAAAAGAGAGACTTGCCCATATCTTTGAGCAAATATTTTTAGCATTATTTTCAGTTCTTTTATGGCTTCTGGTTCTTGCAATGGAGCTCCCAGCAGACAATTTTTTTGTGATTCAGAAAGAATAACACGGGTCTGACAAAACAATGTAGGATGCATATACTGCCACAACGATTGTGCTGTTCTGGAGCATAATGTTTGATCAAAACCCCACAATTGTGTTTGCTTTCTTTTTTCTGAACGGAAAGAGATTCCTAAGCTCCGGACTATTTCCATGAAAATCTTTAAGATCTTAAACAGTAACATGGTTCATGGATCTCTTCTATTGCTTAGCAATGGATGTACTGCAGTTGTCTGCTTAATTAACAATCACATCTAATGAACAGAAATAATTTTTTTTTCGCTTCCCCTTTTACTATAGGTAAGATTCAGAGGCCTTTGAAGATCTAGGCTGGCACCTTTGCTGCCCTTTCAAGTGCTCTTCCATTCTGATAATGATAAGGTTGTTGAGGGCTGTGCAGTCTTCTCAATGGGCTCCGTGCCAGTGTCTCTGCTCTGGTCTTTAGTTCCCAGTGTTTTATTTGCTTTGCTAGCCATTGCCAGTAACTGAGCAGGGCAGGTCAATTCCCCCTCACAGATCCTTTCTATAATCTCTCCTTGGCAGCCGTGTGGGACCACTTTTCATTTCCTGCATTTCCTGCAGCCCGGGCAAATTTTTAATGTTTTTCTGCATTTAATTCCAAAACCACTGTTAGCCTCTGCCTTATCTCTTCTTCCTCCTCCTCCCCCAGTTTTTCTGGCTTTTTGGATAGAGTATTGCTTCCCTCAGATACTGGTCCACAGGTCTCTGTGAAAATATTCCTGGTGTTGGGTCTCTTTCAAATCACAAGTGGCCATTTTAAATTTCATCACTGACAGCCGGCGAGGTTTCTTACCTGAAATTCAGGAGCAATAGACTTTGCTATTAATTATTACTAGGCAGATTCAGAAACTCCTAAGAAGGATTCTCTGGCCTATTTTGTGTTGAAATATGTGAGCATGAGTGGTCTCTTTAAATATTCCTGGTGTTGGGTCTCTTTCAAATCACAAGTGGCCATTTTAAATTTCATCACTGACAGCCGGCGAGGTTTCTTACCTGAAATTCAGGAGCAATAGACTTTGCTATTAATTATTACTAGGCAGATTCAGAAACTCCTAAGAAGGATTCTCTGGCCTATTTTGTGTTGAAATATGTGAGCATGAGTGGTCTCTTTGGGGCCATTCATCCTTGTAGCAGTCCATCACTGTTCTCTTACCACTTGGTTATAATTATTTCTCCTAAGAAGGATTCTCTGGCCTATTTTGTGTTGAAATATGTGAGCATGAGTGGTCTCTTTTGGGCCATTCATCCTTGTAGCAGTCCATCACTGTTCTCTTACCACTTGGTTTATAATTATTTGCTGCCTCTATCTGACTTCTTTCATCCCACCTGAACATATTACCATGTATACACAATACTCTTGCATTATTCTTTTGTGTGGAACTTTACCAAATATTTTGGAAGCTTTATATGTCCTTCACCTGACAGTATCACTTGCAGTGTTTAAATTATTTGATAACTGTAGAAAAATGAAATAGAAGATAAGCAAGAAAAATCACTGTAGAAGTGAGAGCTATTATACTATTCTATTGAGGTTTATTTTATTAAAGAAAAAGCATTTGAAGTCTGACATTTTTAACCTTTGAGCCTTTTCACAATACGTATTTAATTGTGGCACCAAAAGCTTTTTACATGCATTACGAAAAATTATACATCCAGCAAAAAAAAAGTAATCCCCTATTTTCTTTTCTATTATGTGTGCACGTAAAGTATTTTTGCCCAAGAGTGCCTCTGTTGTGATCCATGTTATCCAGTCATTTTTCAGTGTGGACACCATCAGCCCTTTCTGAGAAAGATTCAAGGAACACCAGGTTACTGGGAAGGTCTCATCCTCATGGTCAGAGTTTAATTTTAAACTTGAACCATGAGATTTGGGGTTGTTGCTGGTGGGTTCATTTCCAGCATTAACTGTTACAGTTTTGGAGATAGCTCCCTCCTTCTTAGAGGGTTGCTGTGACCCCAAGTTCAGCCTTACATGGTAGTGAGTTCTGTACAGTTTCGACTTCGTCAGTTGTCAGCATTATTCTGTGTTCCCCTTTGTGGTGAAGCAAGCTGAATGATCACTCCTTAAAACTTCTTGTGGACTGCGGTACACACAAAACCTAAATAAAACATATTTTGATGCTAGATATGCTGTCCCTTCTGCCCCCTTGAAATTCTCTTGGGCACCACTTCATGAATACATCCCCACCTTGGAGCTGCACCTTCTCCTTCTGAACTGTGGGAATGGCTGCAGTAGTTCATCAAATACGGCATTTTTGTTTCCATCTGGTGTTTCCATTAAAAGATGTTGGTAGGGGATGTACATTTTCCCCCACCCTTGTATAGAGCTCTTGTTATAGGTCAGTTATTTTTAATTTCCAGGAAGAGCACATGGAGGGAGACTTGTTAGTCATCTTCCTCTTTGCTCCAGGTAAGGAAGGTCTCTTCTTGCCTTCTAACTCAACTGTATTAGATGTAATCACGTCGGAGTGGAGGGGCAAACACAAAGTCTCCACCTGTCTCCTCACCTATTCCTGACATCTTCTGACATTGTCAGAAGGTAACTTAGGACCTTGTGACATTAGCTCATAAGACATAACTGTTACCCATTACTCTAAAAATCCAAAACCCACAAGTAGCCCACGCAGGGGAAAATACAACTTTCTCTGTGCAAGCAGCTGTTCATATGAGCCTCTATAGCTTTGAAGAATATGTTTTTGCTTCATAGGACACTACAAGACTGGAAGATGAATCCCTAAGGGAAGAGTTCCCACTCTGCAAGTTAGATTCACTGAATATAAAATAACTCTCAAAATAGATTTAAAGTCTGTACCTTAGCTGCATGATTTGTTTACTGTGCTCATTTGTTCCATTCTTTAGGTTTGAAGACGGCACAGTCTCTTTTCTTGATATCATTGCTCTGAAACATGGATTTGATGTTCTGGAAAAACTCACAGGTCAGTTAACATAACTCTAATACTGAAGAGTGAAGTTCCAGGTTTATACTCAGGGCACAAGTCTGATCATATTTCCTATGGCTGTAGCCTGATTTTTCTTTCTAGATTTGTTATCCATGTTCATCAATGTGAAGATCAGACTTCAGTGTAACTGGTTTATCCAATTCTTGCATATTGGATTATTGCAGCCTGGTTTGGAAAAAACAAAACACGCAGACTGTTCTCCACAAATACACACGCAAGGCTTGAGTACATCGAGCACATTTGCCTCACACTCACAAAAATGCAACAGGAAAATAATAGTAGAAAGTAGCTGAGCTAAATCCTATTGAGACTTGATGCAGTAAGAGTTCCTGCTGTGCGTGAGGACCAGGCAGCTTGACCTGGTGCAGAAAACCCATTTGGTAATACAGATTAAGAGAGGAACCAAAAAAGAGAGTTTAGAGTATACCCCAAAGCTTTTTTTTAAATAGGAAATATAGTCCCACTGTGCAGGTATCTATCTTCAAACAGCGAACTTTCCAGACTATGACTTTTCACAGCAGTTTACTTATGTCTGTACTTTGACACACTTTAGTGGAAAGCAGCAATATGTTGATGGGGTTTTTCTTCTCATTTTGTTCTCTATTTGAATGTAACGTAGTACTGTAAGTCTCATGGAAATTCCCAGAAAAGCACATGGTTGTGAAATTGTAGTGGAGTTCCTGCCTCTCAAGGAAATGAAAGGAGAAAAGACAACAGTCACAGGCTGCAACAAGGGAAATTCTGACTGGGCATAAAGAAACATTTTTTCAGAATGAGGGTGGTCAAACACTGGAGCAAGTGCCCAGAGAGACTGTCAAATCTCCATCCTTGGAAATGTTGAGAATTTGACTGGGCTCGGCCCTGAACAATCTGATCTAGCTTTAAAGTTACTGCTGCTTTGAGCTGGAGGTTGAACTGAATGACCTCAGGAGGTCAAACCTAAATTAGTCTATGATTCTCTAACTACCAAAGGCTAATGCCTCCCTCCAGGCAGAGTATATTATAATACAGGCTGGGGCATATTGAGCTGTGAAGAGTGGAAGACAGACCTTTCCAGTTACTGCTTAGGGCATCTTCGTGTAGTAGACTGACTCTGTGACTATGTGCAGATCTAACTACATTTGAGATTTATAAACAAGCTCACAGCCTGCCATCTTGATCTTGCCTGTGGTTTACGGAATTGAAATTCTCCGGTCACACTAACTCTGAGAAGCTAGCACAAACCTGGCAAAGGTCTCTTCACAGTGGACTTCCCTGGAAAGATCATTTCCATGGCACATTTACTACCATGACTTCATGTCCCCAGGCAAAGGGCGGGTAGCCTGGGATAAGAGGCCAGTGCAGGCTTTCTAGCCTGCTAGGGAGTCTCATGACTTTGAAGCTCTTTTCAGTGGCTCCCACTGTTTGAATATCTTTGAAGCCCTTAACATGGAGCTAACACTAACATCCCAAATAAAACTTTGAGCTCATCTTCAAGCCAGAAGCTCTATGTGAAGGGTGACATTCATGTCATTTACAGCTGTCCAGGTCTCTGGCTGCAGGGAGTGCCTGAGCCTGTCAGCTCTACCGGAGGGCAGCAGAGACACCACCTGTGTGCGGTGTGACCAGGTGGATGATCTGCTCAGCCTGGTGGCAGAGCTGAAGGAGAAGGTGGAAAGGTTGAGGAGTATCCGGGA
>NW_008795364.1:4391166-4393218 GCF_000699145.1 Aptenodytes forsteri | reverse complement strand
GCGAGGTGGGTGTCGGTCTCTTCTCACAAGTAACTAGCAGGAGGACGAGAGGAAATGGCCTCAAGTTGCGGGGGGGGTTTAGTGGGCATGGTGGTGGTGGGTTGACGGGTGGGCTCGATGATTTTGGGGTCTTTTCTCCGAAGTAACAAGTGATAGGACGAGAGGAAATGGCCTCAATTGCGGCAGGGATTCTATGATTCTATGATTCTATGTGCCTTGTTGACTCCAGGATAGCCTGCTGCTTGTCTGGCTCAGCACCCCAAATGCACAACCTCTCTGTGATTGCTGCCGTGGGTCAGTGATTCTCCTGAAAGGTGCAGGAGGATGACACCTGGCCAGGGAAGCTTGCACCATTGGCTGTGCAGGAGGCTTACACCATGGCATGCTTCTACATGTGGAGTGTGCCAGGTTAACAAAATATGTTCCTGAAATATGTGTTTCATACTTAAATATGTGGAATGTTAATGTGGAATGTCTGAACCTCCCTTCTCCAGTGCAGTCTTCGATTTCCTATGTAAAGGCATAAAGTGCATCATGATGTAAAAGAGACCCAAGTCCAGAGGGACACTGACCATGTATTTTTCAGGCTGGTATAATTTCTGCTAGTGTCTGTGGAGGTTTATTATCAGGATTTATCTAAATGATTCTAGTTTCTTCTTCCTCGCCGAGCAAGAATCCTGTGAGGAGTATTCTGTTAGATGCTTGAGGTCTTGCTCATGTGGAAATCAATAGCAGAGTTTTCATCCACTTCAGTAGAGTCTGACTGAGTCCCAACAAGTAAGGATGTTTCACTTTATGATGCTCTGCATGGAGACCAGGGATCAGAAACCAGCCTTTAGTATATGTTCTTGTAGTATAAAATGCTTCCGAAGAATGTGCAGTCTTAAGCAAACACATTCCCTTGTAAAGAGGGCTGACTGGTTTGGTTTAATGGGTAGGAGCATTGCCTGCCATAACGGGAGAGTTGATGATAGCATCTCCTCCGTTGCATTTCTCAGCCATCTAAACCTCCTGTTGGTACCTATTTCAGCTAAACAACTGAAAAATCTCTTACTACTAGACTGAGGGCAATACTTAGCTCTGAACCTGAATAAAGTAGCTAGCAGTGAATGAAAGGGTAGGATAGAGGCATGAATAAATAGTATGTTGAGAACTTTCAGTCTTTATTATTGCTTTTAATTTGCCTTCTGACCTATAGCAGTGATGAAAATCTAAGGCAGCTGAAGTGGCTTGGAATAACCTGTCAAAGGGGTTCTCCACAAAACTGTTATGAGGGTGGGTGAGTTGACCTTAATTCTGGGCTTAATTAATTTATTGCTTATGGAGGGTTGTTTGTTTGTTTGTTTGAAAATGTTTTGAAGTCTGGCTTGAAGTAATAACTTTTTGTCTCCAGTATCTGATGAACTTTTTTTTTCTTTAACACTCATCAATACCAAGCCTAAGTGGTTGAAATAGCAAAGCAGATGCATTTATACTATTTTGAAGGGAATCTGGTGAATTGTTGTATTTGCTCATTAATAAAAAATGCATTTGACCATATCAACACCATATTTTTTATAAGTATGCTTTTTAAGAGTGCTTTTTATGGCACTCTTTATCACATTGAGAAGAGCTATGGACTCCTGTCTTCTGGCTGCTAGAACACTTCTGTAGATGTGGTGAGAAGTGGACAGGCTGGATCGATGGGCCGAGGCCAATTGTATGAGGTTCAACAAGGCCAAGTGCCAGGTCCTGCACCTGGGTCACAACAACCCCATGCAACGCTACAGGCTTGGGGAAGAGTGGCTGGAAAGCTGCCCTGCGCAAAGGACCTGGGGGTGTTGGTCGACAGCCGGCTGAACATGAGCCGGCAGTGTGCCCAGGCGGCCAAGAAGGCCAATGGCATCCTGGCCTGTATCAGAAATAGTGTGCCCAGCAGGAGTAGGGAAGTGATTGTGCCCCTGTACTCGGCACTGGTGAGGCCGCACCTCGAATACTGTGTTCAGTTTTGGGCCCCTCACTACAAGAAGGACATCGAGGTGCTGGAGCGTGTCCAGAGAAGGACAACGAGGC
>NW_008795364.1:4388827-4390924 GCF_000699145.1 Aptenodytes forsteri | reverse complement strand
GTCCCCATCCCTGGAGGTATTTAAAAGAGGTGTAGATGTGGTGCTTAGGGACATGGTTTAGTGGTGGACTTGGCAGTGTTAGGTTTACAGTTGGACTTGATGATCTTAAAGGTCCTTTCCAACCTAAACTATTCTATGATTCTATGATTCTGTGATGCTGTTTAGTAAATTTGCCAAAGCAATAATGTCTGTTGTCTGATGTATAACAACACCTTTATTGAATTAGCTTCACAGAGGTATTTTTAGTAATTTTTGCAGAGTATTTTCATTGATGTATTTTAACTGCTATAATAACCTTTTTTTTCTGATGTCCCTTATTGCACAGCTTGGATTTCACTAGACAGCAAGCTTTTTTGAAGCTGAAAATTGCTATGTAAAAAATGTGGATGTGGCTTCAAATTTTCAGATTCATAAACCTTTCATAAAAAATGAAAAATAAAAATTTAGGAATGTTTCTATTTTCAATTTAAAAATATATTTTTTCCACAGTGCTAAAATGTAGAAAGGTAAAGAGAGATGAGAAAAAATATAGGCTGAAAGAGTAAATGAGAAGAAACCTATACTGAGGGGAAATTTGAAAAACTAAATAAAAAATGGTTTTGACAAATATTTGAATTTTAAAACTTCTGCAATGCTGGTGTAGCCTAGGTACTTTGGTGGTCCCTAGTCAAATTCTGGAGTGCCACGCTAAAAAGCAGAAGTGCCAGCACTGCCTCTTTACGTCTACAAGAGACCAGAGTAACGTACAGGAATCCATAGTGGAAGAAGAAATTGAATTCTGTAAAGCATTTTAATCACTACATGATCCATGAATTTTCCACAAAGTCAGGCTAGTCCTACATCATTATCTGTGACCCCAGATGAAATAAGCTTGTGTTCCAGTTAAGTAGGAAATTTCAACATCTCCCTTCATGGTAAAACTTATGTGATTATGCTTACCTGTTTGTTCATGTAAGTACAAACATTTCTATGTGGTGTATTTTTTAATTAGAATTTAATCATACAGAAGATAAATCAAATAATTGATAGGTGATAATAGAACGTGGTACAGCTGTGGTCACGTTTGGGTTTTTCCATCATAAAATGCATTTTGTGTGCCCACTTATCAATGCTAATGTGAAGGGTGCCTGCAGTGCTCCAGCTTCCTCAGCCCCATCAACATTTCTGGTGGCCATTCTGTGTTGGCTGTGAGAGCAAGGCTGCCTGGGGGCTTGCAGTGTAGCACCACAGCTTGCAAAGCGGTATGTGCTGTCCAGAGCAGTATGGTTACCTTTCCAAATGTTTAGCTCTTCAGTTTCTATAGGCATTGAATATATCTGTTCCTGGCACGACCGATGCAACAACAGATTTAGTGCTTTGCAATTGCCATTTTCCCCTCACCATCCTTTTTTCCCCTGCACATCATTGAGAATATTGGAGTTTTGCAGGTTATTTAATTTCTGTCAAAGGTCCACTGTTCCTTTTAAACAGAGGTTATTGGCATTTGTGTGTGTACAACAAAGCCATCGCATGCTGTAGAAACACTTCGTAATCCAGAAGGACTGCAGATTTGTTTTAAGCCACGTTATGCTTATTTCTTCCACTTCAACTGTCAGAGTTTTCAGTGGCAAAATGCACTGTCAGATGTGAACCACTTCTGAATCTCTCTTTGCTGTAGCTCCTGGACTACTTGCTTTGCACTCTCCCAACACGAACAATGATTCTCATTCTGGGTTGGGAATAGCCTGGAGTAGAAACAAGCAAAATAAACAAAGTATTGTTGTTATTAATTGTGTCCTTCTGTGTAATAAAAGCACTGCTGAAGTTCTTTTGGGATGTAACTGTGGTGGGCTGACCCTGGCTGGATGCCAGGTGCCCACCCAAGCTGCTCTATCACTCCCCTCCTCAGGTGGACAGGGGAGAAAAAATGTAACGAAAGGCTTGCCGGTCGAGATAAGGACAGGGAGAGATCACTCACCAATTACCATCACGGGCAAAACAGACTCAACTTGGGGAAATCAGTTTAATTTATTACCAATCAAATCAGAGTAGGGTAATGAGAAATATAAACTAAATCTTAAAAACACCCTCCGCCCACCCCTCCCTTCTTCCCGGGCT
>NW_008795364.1:4374536-4388289 GCF_000699145.1 Aptenodytes forsteri | reverse complement strand
TGGTGCAGATTTGTTTCTCTCACATATTTTCACTCCTCTCTCCGCTGCTGTTGTTGCACAGCAGTTTTTACCCCTTCTTAAATATGTTATCACAGCAGCGCTACCCCCGTCGCTGATGGGCTCAGCCTTGGCCAATGGTGGGTCCATCTTGGAGCCGGCTGGCGTTGACTCTATCAGACACAGGGGAAGGTTCTAGCAGCTTCTCACAGAAGCCACCCCCTATAGCTCCCCCGCTACCAAAACCTTGCCACACAAACCCAATACAGTAGTGTAGCTGGATTGTACCAGTGTAATTACTGAAGATGGGGAGGGAGATCACTAATGGAAGGTAAATCAGAGTTTCAGCGTTAGGCAGTGTCATGAAAAATAGAGATCTGTTTCTGAGTCTGATATCATCTGACTAAATTCTTGACCTATCTCAACTTCGATTTAACAACAAGGCATATTTCATTCCAGAGTTACGTCATGATGTGTGTGTATGTAAGCCATTTTCAGAGGTCTTATGTCTTTATGATTTTTAAACTTAACCTTTAGCTGGTATGTATTTTTATTAGTAGACTTTTATCAGTTTTACAAATGATACTAAGGTACATAATGCGCACTTATGTTAGAAGAAGTACTTTAATTATAATGTCTGTTCAGGAAACATTAATTCTCTTCACAATAAAATATAATATGTATTGGAAGAAATTTTAAGATGCAGCCTAAGTCTCCTAAGGATGATGAATTAAAAGTCCTTTTTAAATTCGCTGGATGCTTGATTGGTTGTTGGAGAGTAAAGGTTGTGTTGGCTTTCATAAAGGCAATTATACCACACAACAGCCAAATCAAAATACAGTGCAGGATGCTAAATGGTGGGGCTGACTTTGATTTTTAACTTGGTCTTGGGGACTTCTGAGTTGTGTTTTGCCCTGTTACAATTTTTACCATCCTCTGGTGCATCAAGGACTCGTTGCAGCCAGTGATGGGACGTTGGGCAGGCTGTGTTTAGTGGTAGTGCACAGATTCTCATGTGTGTTGTGTTTAGACACTTAGGGTTATGCAAGTCATCCAGTTTAGGGCCAGAAAAGAATTTTCTTCTCAGTCAGATTGGCAGGGATTACTGGGATTTCTTCTCCTGTGTGGAGTTTGTGACTACATCCTGCCATTGTCGGGGCATGTCACCTAAACTTGGACCATGGGTGTGATGCTTGTGAATTTTACTGCTTTCATCCTTGGTGCTGCTTTCATTCATAATTTTAATGGATTTGGGGGTTTTCTTTTAAATTGTAACATTAAAGATGGCATTAATACATGTGTCCTGGTTTGTGATATATAGGCGAGTTGGAAGTGGATGCTCCATTTTGGCCGACATTTATGAAATTCTTCATTTTAGGGGGAAATTCTTCCTTTGGTTTAAGAGAGAGAATGAACCATTGATGAAATTTTTACTTTCTCTGCGCCAACCATTTGCCACAAGATGAACTTTAATGTTAAAGAAGCCTGGGCAATTTGTACTAATCTCCTCACCTCACTGCTCATAATTAACACCACCTCTAACTGTACTTGAGAGTAATATGTTGTTGGTGTTTCTTTTCTGAGAAAAAATGTTTGACGAGTTGACAGTGCTCCATCCACACTCTAAATATGAAAATATGGGTACACTGAAGAGAAGGTATTTTAAATTCTGGCATCAGAAAGAAAAGTTTGACTTCTAAATGTGAAGGGAGTGCGTAAGAGCTTAAAATCCAAAGGTATTCTGATTCCCAGATAATGACACTACTGGTATGTCAAAAGACAAAAATCTCTCCTCTTCTTTCATGGATACTGAGGTGACTGTTTCTGTTTTTAAATTTCTGTACCAAGATAAACTTGGTTTAGACAATAAACTAGAAAGTTATTTATTTACTGCTACCAGTTCTTGCTGGTTTTCTTAGCTTTCTTTTGTGACTTGCCTAATGCAAACTAGACGTCATTTGTACTGTTGAAAGCAGAGCAGAACAGCTAGAGCATGATTTGAGAAGCGCTGAAAAAGTGAGTTGCCAGAAGAAATCCTGCCAGGGCTGCCTTTGCAGACTTTAATCTGTATATAAGGTTTCTTTCCGGAAACAAAAACTGCCTTTATGTTTTGGGGTCTTTTAATATGCATTTGCTAATATTGATGTGGATTGCATTCACAAACTGCCTAATCTGTGAAGAGGCCTAGGAAAGGACCAAAAATGTCAAGAGTCATTCCTCAGACCTGTAGAGATAACACAGGAAAAGATAGTACAGCACATAAACGTCTTGGGTGTTTTTGCATAATACAGCTAGAGAGAAAAATAGGCTTCTTAGGAACTAAAAGAAGGGGGAAATGTCTTTATTATAAGCTGAGCTGATGAAGAAAAAGTGCAGCATAGCTGACAAAATATACTCTTGACAAGAGATAATTGTTCTGTGTTCAGACAAAAGAGTTAGCAAGACTTCTGCGGTGAAGGCATTTGATGGTATCCAGTGTTATTACAGGGGAGAGATTTGCAGCGGAGTTTTTTCATGCTTGGGAGACTTCTGGGAAGAGGAAGCTGGGGCAGCTAATAACTGGGGGGTTCTGTGGTTCTGTGTTCAGACAAAAGAGTTAGCAAGACTTCTGCGGTTTGATGGTATCCAGTGTTATTACAGGGGAGAGATTTGCAGCGGAGTTTTTTCATGCTTGGGAGACTTCTGGGAAGAGGAAGCTGGGGCAGCTAATAACTGGGGGATCACCGCAGGTGCTTTAGCATTGGCTGTGGCTTGCCGAGGCAAGGAATGGCAGGGAGTGCCAGTGTCCAACGCTGACAGGCTTCTCGCTCATCCAGTGATAGCTGAGCTCTTGAGGTCTGCAGTTACTGAGGACTTCTCCTTTGGCAGGGCTGTGTACATTGCAAGTCTCAAATATTAAAGACTACAAGGAGAAACTTGAGGCAAATTTGTTTTGGGGGACTTTATGTGTTTCCACGTGAAAGGATGCTGGAGTCACTGATCTTGTTTTTCTCACCAAGGAAGCCTTAACCCCACCCTGTTGGCAGCAAGAGAGTCTCTTGTATGCCAGTTAGTGGCCATACCAGCAATACCAGTCCTTCTCATTCTTCTCATTGTTAATGGAGCTTAGATGTTAGCTTAGTGTGGTATAGGACATTACTTTTACTTAACTTTCCTGCTACTGATCCCTTTGGGACCAGAAATCTGAACTGTCAGACTAGCTGAGGTGGAAGTAGTGTTTTGGGTTTTTTACCTTCCCTTAGATCTGCGGCTTGTGTTGGGCAGGGCAGGTTCTACATTTCTCATGGTTGGAATACACCAGTAAAGCAAAACAGGGAATGCACTGGAAGAACCCTGAGGCGTGCAAAGGCTCAGCATGAGGTCTTCTATTTGGGAAACCTTCATCTGCCTATTACTCTATGAGGGATTTCCAATTTGCAACATATATTTCATGCTTCAAATCCAAGCTTATTCAGGTAGATGTTGCTTTCTCTGAGCAGGAAAGGCTCACAGTCTGACAGCAGACAAACTATCTTGCAAAGGCAAAAAAACTTCTGTTTCCAGGGTGAGAATGTCCCAGTCAAAAAGATGTCTTATGTAAAGAGTGTGTATGTACAGCTGACTTCAGAAGTCTGTGATCGTTTTCATTTTCAAATGACTGGTTAAAGCGGATTAGGAGGAAAGAAAGCTCAGTTGGTTCTTTTGCATCAAAAGAAGCTGTTGTTGGGACTGTGATTAATTTATTAGGAAAGACATGCTCAACTGAGCACATATTTGCTAATAGCTGTAGATGGAATTAAAACAATTAAAGAATCAGTATTACAAAATGAGCAAGTAGGTGAGGCACTCTTGTGCAACTGTCTGAAAGTACAGCCAAGCATATACAATGTATTTGGAAGGCAAGTTTGAATTAATGGACGGGGCCTACCTTTTTTTACTGTAGATGCAGAATCTGTTCCCAGTTCTGCCTGAGGTAGCATTGTGAAATCTGTCACTTTCAATAAATAAAGTAGGAGAAATTGTTGCAGCCTACAGCAAGAGAGAATGGGTGTAAGACCCAACTCTTCGATAAAGTCTGTAGGAATATTAACAGCAGTCAAGAGTAATGAAGCTCTGATCCTCTGGATCCTAGACTGATCCAGCATCATCTACACATGGCTAAAGGATATCATGGAGAAGAAGTGCTTTCTGTCTGTAATACCTTTCTCCCTAGATCATTTTCTGCGTCAGATATAGTTAGCATCTGAAGGAATTGTCATTTTCACTACAAAGTTGTCATTGTCATTGCTAAGAGATAGAGAACCTATAAAGTCCTGTGGGACTGTAGATTTCAAAGGAGAACAGAAGTGAGGGCTTTTAGACTTGGGTGCAGACCTTCCAAAGACTTTTTGCTATCTAAATTGATTTATTAGGTTAGGGTTATTGTTATCCTTGGAATACCCTTTTAAAATAGGGAAAAAATAAAAATCTTGTGCTGTTGTATTCTTAAAACCTGTATAAGAAATGCTCAAGAATTATCTCTGTATAGTTCCAGCTAAAAACCAGAATTGAGAGGGAAATGGAAAATAAAATTACACATAAATTAATTCCATTACATTTTAAACAATGTAATATATTGCTAATTAATTTTTGCCACATCTTGATG
Organism: Aptenodytes forsteri; assembly: GCF_000699145.1. Taxonomy (NCBI): domain Eukaryota; kingdom Metazoa; phylum Chordata; class Aves; order Sphenisciformes; family Spheniscidae; genus Aptenodytes; species Aptenodytes forsteri. Next base: position 4,383,668 of record NW_008795364.1, on the reverse strand, counting down.
TACTAACTACAAGGAAATAAAATGTTACCTTGTGGATACTAACTTCCTTGACTGATACATGAATAGTCTTCTTACCAACAAGCACCTGGAAAATGAAGCTTGACAGGGCAGTGAAATAAATTTAGTTATAGGAAAAACTCGAGCACGCTGTGATTAGAGAAGGGATCAGCGTTTTGGCATTTGCGGAAGAAGGTCTGGCTGGCGTTAGGGGTGTGCACTTCAGCCATCCCTCAGCAGATCTCAGGGTGTCGTTCTAGTGCGCACTGGCTACCATGGCAAGGATTACCTTATTGCATCTGTTACATTTTTAATTTCCTAGCTAACTGGATCCAGCTGTTTCAGCCCTTCATGCAACACAGAGATTTTATGCTAAATCCAAAGGGACTAAATTAAAGCGAAAGGAAATTTGCATATTATGTAAAACTCTACTTGTTCAGCAGATCCAGATTATATGGTGCTACTCACAAACACTAGATAGAGTAAATCCTCTTGAAATCACCCTGGGGTTAAGTCAAATGCTTTACACTCTTTGACACATACCCATGAAATATGTAATCAAGTCTGTTTGACGTCCTCTCCTAATTACGTGTGTGTATTTTAAGCAGATGCTTTTCCAGCTGATCTGCGCCTTTTGAGATCTTTTCTTCATTATTAATCAGAAAATCACGCTGTATGTTAACCGCAAGTGCCAATTATGAGAAACTAATATTAGTTTCTTTGCTTAGAAGCTGTGCTTTTGCAAATAAGACCATTGCCAAATAACATAGATGTAAAGAAAATGTAAGAACCTCTGAATGTTATCCATCAGGGGCATAATTATTCTTCCATGTACTGTGCTATTTCAGCCTAAAACTAAAATATTCTTCCACACACCGATTTTTTAGTTTGAGGAGAAACATTAAGTAAAGGAAGTTCTCTGTTGGAAATAGGAATGGACTGCTTGTTTTCACAAAAGCTAGAATTTAAATGATTAAAATATTTTTTTCCCCAAGACTCTACATTTGTAACTTCTGTCAAGAATATTCATACATAAGCTTAGCCTTTCGGGAATTCTTCTTACTCAGTGAGATAATATCAGGAGACAAAATTAATATTTAATTAACTTGGGAGTCACTGAGTTTTAAGTAAACCCCATTTTTATTGTGACTGTCAGAACAGTCTTCAGAAGTTGCTAGTGACCTAGCTGGTTTTACTCCTGTTCTTCAGCTGAAGGATGCAAGCTGCCACTTGTATTTTGCTGAAGTTTCAAACTTAGTATGTTCCCTTCAGTGTGTTTAGCAGAGACATCTACTGGCAAAATGTTAACTAGCGTTCTCTTCCTCAGGTCCTACAATGACTTTTCTTACACCTCTGAAGGGAGACCTGCTAATACAGAAATGAGTACTTTGAAGCTTTTAGATGTACTGCAGCATAAATCTATCATTTGGGAAGAAGCATTAAGTAGGATATCAACAGATACAAAATTATTAAAGGCAAAATAAAATTTTCTTATTGTCTCACTAAGGTTACTTCCTGTTGAACTGATACACTACTTTTAGCAGAGATGTGTATGTCAGAGAAGAAGAGAATAAAGGAGTTTATGATCCATTGTAGATGAACAAGACTAATTGCAAATCACGTAATAATCGTAGTTAGTCTCCACTGATTTTGATTCAGTCAATACAGAATGCAAAGAAAGAAATTACAGGATATAATCAGAAGAGCTATTCCACCTGCAGTGACTGGTTTCATGTCTAATGCTTGCTCCACACTCACAGTTTATTTTTTCAATAAACATCTGCCTCAGCTGTCACCTTTGCCGAGGTTTTAATGGCTCTCAATAGAGCCATTCTAGATACGGTTTCAGTGCTTGTGCGCTAGCTGAGCTAGTTGTGGTTTAAACACTTAGAGGCGGTCAGCGGTGGAATGAGCAAATGCCTGGCGCTTGCACAGATGGAGATACCAGCAAATCCTCTTTGGGCTCAGGCCCTGGAGGAGCCCCCAGGAGTCTGCCTGGCAGCCCTGCCTCTTCTTCCCCGGTCCGGCCTCGACATCCGCCCTGGAGACACCCACATACCTTGGGGTGGGCGTAGCCTTGTGGAGGTGGAAAAGCAGAACTGAAAGAACACAGATGGTTACATCCCCCCAACAAAAGGTCATTAAATATTTAGAAATCAGTCTTTGCATTTTCGGGTAACCTGTGAATTCAAGACAGTAAGAAGCATCTCATCCACCTAGTTGGAGTGGGCATATTTTCTCACAATTGCTACTGGTAAAATATATTTTTATAAGCACCTGTCTTCTAATGTTGTTTTTCAGGGGACAGTTGACTCATTTTAAAAGAGGTGAGTCCTGCTTATAAGAGGCCTGCTATAGCAATGAAATTTTTCAGACCGGCTTTATTCAAGTAAAATGTCACTATTCTCTGAAGTAAATGTTCACTGAACCTATTTTGATCAGTTCATGTGTTACATTTCTAAAAGTATTCATTTTGTTTTACTCTAGGTTTATACGCATTTGTAATGGCCATTTCAGGTCTGTTATGCTTTCAGGTCTATGTATGCACCTCAGCCAAACTCCAGATTTAAGATCCACACATCTGCTCACCCATATCACATCCCCTATCCCCCCATTTTCATCCACATCCTAATTTTCATGAAAAGAAGACTTCACTGAGCAAAGAATCTCCACTTGTGTGCTGCTTTAATTGCAAATGTTGCAGTTCTATGACAGCTGGAAAAATATTTTTGTAAGTTTTTCCTCTGCTCCTCCTTTCTCCTCCCCTCCTTTTGCCTTTCTTTTTTCTTTTTATCTTTTTACTTTAAAGGGCTTGCAAGTATTTTGTTAAAGCATCTTACAAATTGTGCTCTACTATACTGAATTTAATACAAAGGTTTGAAATTGGTTGGTTTAACTTGGTTGTTGCTTATGGTCTTTTAGCATGAGTGTGTTTTCTCAAGTTGATGCTAAAATCTCCATTTTATTACTGTTTTGACCAAGAATTGCTACTTTTGGTATTTTATTCACATTATTAATTGAAATCCCAGGACACTAAAATTTCTGCCTAGTTTCTCCTTTAAAGTATAAACTTCCAAATCAGCTTGAACTTTGGCTACCTTCCTACTGAATGCTTCGTAAGATTTTAAGGCAGCCATAAAAAATTTATTTTGTAAGTATTAGGCTAATGTCAACGATATTCTCACAAGTATCACAAAAACTGGTGCTGAGCAGGAAAAATTCTGCCATAAGATAGTATTTAAATAAAAGATAGAATCAGCTTTATAAATTGAGGGTACTGAGATGTAATAAAAACTTTTTGGGTTATCCGGTTCATGAAAAAAATTTGATACTCTTTTAAAAAATAAGGACTGAATGAGCAGATTTCTAATTTCAATTGATTTTATCATTAATAGTACAAATCACAGGGATTTAGGGAGATAAGATTGCCGACACAAATTTTCTCAGCTTAACTACGTCAGTCAGAGGACTTTCATTTTTTACAATAGAGTGATGTTGGCAGAAGGTCTGCTCAGTTGTATGTAGTTATTTTACTAAGCAAACTAGGTTGAGCTATTGTCACAAGAGCTGATGTAAACCCTCTTTATGTTAGAAGGATTTTGATACCATAACCACACTGGCAAAACCTTTAAGGAATAAAAACCTCTTCGCTCCTGAGTGTCTAGTAGCACAATTCTGTATTTCAGACATGATGTTCCAAGTCAGTGTAAAATAAGGTGAAAATGCCACACTTCTGACATGGCAGCATACTACACCCCTTTTCTAATGACCTAAATAATTACAGCGCTGTGCAAGGCAACCAATATTCATGATCCTGTGGGGAGTCCTCACCCGGTATAAACTGTCATAGTTTATTGATGTTAGTGGAGGTATGATAGTTGACACCACCTGCCCCTAAATCTTTGGCCAAGATCATGGAGATGCTGTTTGAAAAGCTGCCATTTATAGGTGAGTTTGAGAAATATCTTCACATTACTGACCCCTAACAATTGAACTAGTTTCACTCCTTGTGACATGGCTAGGAGTTCACACCATAAAAGAACTTCATCCCAGAAATTAAAGGGCAAGTCTGGGGGTCAGAATTATTGAGCTGGTTTTATTTATATAAATAAATTTGCATAAATTTTGGCAACGCTCTAGAGTGGTATGATTTTCTTTCCATACCATATAAAGAAAAATTGGAGCAAATTGATTCTATATGAGTTAGCAGATGGCAGGGTAGGTTGGATGCTCACAGTTATGCTGTGTTTGAGCCTGTTTTCGGACCGAGGAGGTTGTCTGTTTTGAAAGTTTTCTTTTTCAATATAGATCCCATAATCACAACAATAGTTTATTTTCCTTCTTGTGAATATATGTTAAGCAGTGAAACTCAGCTTCTAACTAGTAGAGAGCCTGGGCCCAAGTGTCAGTTGTTTTCTTAAAATATACCAAAAGTTATGTTACATGGATAAGTGAAAGCTACAGGCCAGTGCCTTTTCAGAGTGCTTCCAGGCACCTGTTTTTAATTTCTTACATTTATTTTTCCCTTTTTCCTTCCCACATTAGTGGCAGTTTTGTTGTTGTTGTTTTTTGGAAACTAGGATCATCTCTGTTCATGGAGGTGTTTTCAACTATTTTTCAACCTGATTTCATTTAGAACAAGTATCATTAGATTTTTTTGTTGTAATTTCTTTCTCCACCATCTTTATTGATTTGGTATGAGAATGTCTACTTTTTATTTTTATTTTGAGATAAATAAGATGATCTTCTAGAGGGACATGAAGCTCAGTTAGAATTCACTTAGGCTCTGGTTCGCAAGATCTGCCAATTCACCATCATCACTGCTGATAAAGTGATTAAGAGATTTCTGTTTCCAGACAGCCACCCCAAATCTTGGCCAGACTTGATGCCTAGAGGCTGAGTAGTCGGTGTACCTACTTCTGAGCTCTGGCAGTTGGCAGTCCAACCTGCTAACCTAAGTTTCATCTGCCTCTGCCTCCATAAATAAAAATCATGAAATGCTGTGGCTGAATGCTTGTATTCACAACCCTTGTTAGGGCTATGGGTGACAGTTACAGAGTTTGCCACTTCAGGCTTATAGCCTTTTCTATAGCCAGTGTGTTGTGTAGTCTGACGGAAGCTGCTAAGCAGAGGCTTGAATTTCATATCAATATAATCTAAAAAATATGAGTCAGGTCCAAAGGTATTTGAGACATAAAATCTCCCCTAATTTTATACTAAGATGATATGGGTGGAGAACAGAAGATGCATGGACTATCTTGGAGAATAATGTGGAAAATACTCAAGTGCCACCCTAGAAATCAGTTGTTTCTTATAATGCAAAATATGTAATGCAGTCCTGATTACCTCATCACACAATTACGTCCGCAGAATTAGAGGGTGCTCAGTGATGAGCAGCAGCACAAAAGAATGCTCACATGAACAGAGCCTGAAATAATTGATGGCATCCTTTAGGGACGTGTCTCTGCTTATCAAAAAAAAAAAGGATGCTTGTGTGGATTTAAAACCCTGCTTAGCAGAACACAAAATGTGTGTTTTCCCACGTGTTTGGTTTTGCAGTGTTTGCTATGTTTAAAGCATTCCCATGGTGCCTCCTGTTCCTGCTGTTCCACAGGGCCATTGCTATTCTTAGAATCAAGTCACCGGGAGAATTAAACCAGTGTTCAAGAAAGGGGGCAAAAAAACAGGAAAAGAAACTGTGAGGACAATCCAATTGTTCCTATGCCATTTGATTCAATAAGAACAAAAACATTAAAAGGATTTGGGGGCTGCAAGCTGCTGTCGTACTGACTAATTTACCATATGTGCAAAAGATCAATGAGGGGTCCTTGAGCTAGCCAACATGTACTGTTGATCTGGGCAGTCAAACTACTGGGTACATCCAATTATTAAGGAAAACAATGAAGTTCAAACTCCAGAATATCTTTTTCTTGATGTGTGTAATTCGTGTGGATGTTTGGATTGTGCTAGTTAAATTGTGAGAAATGTAATGCAAAGATAATAATTACCCAGTTAAATGGCTTGACATGTTTCTATTAATCTCATTAAATTATTAAGCCACTTATCTATCTTTAGCACTAATACACACTACATGACTAGTGGACATTACATTGGTAACAAATCTAGAAGGAATTTTTACCCTTTTCAAGGAGTATCAGCTAAGCAAACTAGATAGCTCTGCGCATCCATCATACGCTGCTAATGCAAAAGGTTGAAGTGGCCTCACTGTTACTTGAGCAATTATTTTCATTAAGGTGTGCAGGATTTGACTGACCCAGCTTCATGAGTTTTCTAGAACAAACCATAACTTTTTCATAATGTTCTGAGATTTTTGCTCCTATAAAATAACATTTCTATATAGGTAACAGTATTATGAGTGATTTACAACTGTGCTTTATCTTTTACACTGCAACAAGCTAAAAAATAATGGATGATTTTCAAAGTCCTGGTTTTGACAGGCCTCCAAAATATGTCACCCTCCGACATGAAAGATCTCGAGTCATGCTGTAAGTGTATGTATAGCATAAAGGGTCGTGAGAAGGCTTGTGGCTGGCTTCCTGAGTTGTGGTTGGAGGGAGTTGGGGAGCAGCATCTGTCGCCAGCTAATCAGAGGGTGAAAGGAACAGGCCAATGGCTGCGTCCAGCACAGAAAGTTATAGAATGGAAAAAAGGAAGGTGATATGCTAAAATACTTACAATACAAGCCCAGTTGCAGGGCGGCATTACATGGGGGTTATTTGTGTAGATCTCATTATGAGATTTGATATTCAGTGAGCTGGATTTGCCAGGTCTGTGTTGAGCTCATGGACAAAATTATTATTTGCATTATGTTCCTCCCCCGCTAGTTTATTTGTATAAATAAAAATTTATCAAATCTTCCCACTTATTTCTGTTCCAGTATGTGAGACACTACTGGGAGGTGGTGTCTTGTGGGGGCCTATGTCTGCCACATGCTGTCCTATGATGGGGCTGACCCTGAGGTACTGGGTCACAGCTGGGAGAGGTGCCCATGGTGTTGTGCAGTTCAACAACCTCCTCTTCACACTCTGAGCGCAGGCACAACTGGTTCAGCGGAGCAGCTGTGCTTGGGGTGTGAGGCTGTGTGTTCTCCTGGGTTTCCATTTACACCATGACTTGTGTTCATATTTTTTTCCAAGTACAGAAAACGAGGGTTTCCTGCTAGTTAGTTGGTGGAAATTCAATCAATGGGAGTTTTGGGACAGTCAAGCAAAGGAGATTCTCAAGTGCTGCCAAATGGTCAGGGGGCAGGAAATTATGTCAGATATTCGGATTAGAAAACTGATGTTAAAAAGGGTAAGAGTAGATGCAGCATTTTTTGTTTAGTTGTAGTTTTTGTGGTTTTTTTCAGCAAATTCCAGAAAGAACTTTATGTCAGATATTCGGATTAGAAAACTGATGTTAAAAAGGGTAAGAGTAGATGCAGCATTTTTTGTTTAGTTGTAGTTTTTGTGGGTTTTTTTCAGCAAATTCCAGAGAAAGAACTTGCTGTGATTTGATGCTCATAAAATCTAAAAGCAGTGGGGGACACAATTAACAGATCGCTGCGATTTGTGAGGTGAAACGAGATGAATTTGACTCATGGGTTTTAGTAGCCCAAAGATATTTTTATGTCATCCTTTCTTGTGCTTGTGATGTTTGATAATAGCTATACAGAATGAGCTAAAGTGTGGTAAATTTTCTGCCAGTGCGGGAACTGCTAGAAGAAGTTTCTGGGAGAGAAGAGTATAACACCACAGAAACAAAGGGCAAACAATGCCAAGGGCAAATAACTCCAGTAGACAACTCAGGCATGTGGTGTTTAGTATAAAGCATTGTAGGTAGAGCAGCTGCTGGATAGAATGAGGAATATCAAGTCAGATCTGAATAAAGCCCAAAAATTAAATCTGTTACTATTTCTCTGTGGTCTTACTTACAACATAAAGTCAGATCATCAACTGATGTAAAGTGGTTTATGGCCTAACAATATTAATGCAATTAGGACAGCTGAGCACCGTTAGGAATCTGTCCACTAAAGTCTACACCCATCCCGTAAAAACAAGACTGAATTCCCATTGTTGCATTAAGCTTGCCTAAGCACCGTCCATCATCCAAATGGCGAGCAGTGACTAAGCAATGTCGTGTTTTAATGAATATTCAGACGTAGATACATCATTTTATTTCTGTTGGCTTTTTAATTTTCTAATGCTTTTTCAAGGTCTGTGCTTTTGGGAGGGGGAGGGAGACTTGTGCTCTTAGAGGAAAAAAAGGCATATTGCCATTTCATTTCTTAGTAGAGGTTCATAATGCGATTACCAAAATGTGAATAACAATCAAATAATGTAGAGGCTTATTCCCTATGGATAGCAAAAATAAATTTCAGTCAAATGTTTCCGGCAGAAATCTCAAATTTGTCATGCAAAGTACTTCTCTGCATTCAAACATAATGTATTTATGTTAGTCAGAAACATCAAACATTAGGATAAATAGCCAGATTATAAGTACAGTCTGCTTATGAAATGATTGGAGTAGAAGTGCAATTAATGAAACTGGCAGAATGGCTATGAAGCAGTGTTAATGCCTTGAGATTTAAAGAAAGCATCCGTATCTGCTTTACAACATGGGGTGGAGGAGGCACTTAGAGACTGCTTCCCATTCTCCCCTGTTAACAATCTTTGACTACCTTTTTGTTCTTTGTGACTTATATTCGTGTCAGAAGAAAATTAGGAGCAATTTTTACAAACTTCTCCTGGGCTCATATTTAAAAGGGAACTGAGACCTGGGACGCCAAGGGGCCCATCAAAAGATGGGAAACATCATCGACACTTTCCTTCTACCTCGAAGGCAGTGTAACACTACATACTTCTACAAAAAAAAACCCAGGAGTAGGGAAGGATGGTATGTGCCTATGTCTGACAAAAGTGCTGCTATGAACTCCTTATCCCAACTTTCCCAACTCTACTGACCAGGCAGAAGTGTTCTCTAAGTTGCTGCAGGTCTGTCTTGCCCCCAGAGGAGCTGTTTGAGCAGCGGTAGCTTCTATCTCCTCACTTGCTTTCTCTGCATCCTTAAAAGGTGTCGTGGTTTAACCTCAGCCGGCAACTAAGCCCCACACAGCCGCTCGCTCACTGCCCCCCA
>NW_008795364.1:4374023-4374386 GCF_000699145.1 Aptenodytes forsteri | reverse complement strand
GGGAAGCTGAGAAGTCCTTGACTAGTGTAAGCATTACCTAGCAACAACTAAAACATCAGTGTGTTACCAACATCATTCTCATCCTAAATCCAAAACACAGCTCTGTACCAGCTACTAGGAGAAATTAACTCTATCCCTGCCGAAACCAGGACAAAAGGGAATGGATATAATCTGAGATACGGGTTGGATCTCTATAGGTTTTCGTGAGAGGTCAGATGGGAGTGGCATAAAGCATATGAACTGGCAGGTTTTAACAGTTGTGTGGGTCCTGTGTATTTCTGGGGCTGAAGGGTGCGTGTTTGGGAAAAAGAACGGGAGTAAGCATCGACTGTGAGGTATATGAGCCCTCTGTATTGGTTTGTT
>NW_008795364.1:4364002-4373966 GCF_000699145.1 Aptenodytes forsteri | reverse complement strand
CTGTACCAGCTACTAGGAAGGAAATTAACTCTATCCCTGCCGAAACCAGGACAAAAGGGAATGGATATAATCTGAGATACCTGGGTTGGATCTATAGGTTTTCGTGAGAGGTCAGATGGGAGTGGCATAAAGCATATGAACTGGCAGGTTTTAACAGTTGTGTGGGTCCTGTGTATTTCTGGGGCTGAAGGGTGCGTGTTTGGGAAAAAGAACGGGAGTAAGCATCGACTGTGAGGTATATGAGCCCTCTGTATTGGTTTGTGTGCATGCGTTCTTTATTGGGAAGATTTTGTGGAGATGTGCATCAGCAGTCTGTCATCAGTGGATTGTTCAGTGGATTTTGTCAGTTTTCTGTGTCCATCAGTTAGTGGTAATGGAACAAAACATTTAAATTTTGTAAGGACCTTGGAGGGCACTCCCAAGCAGAGGCTGCTGAGTGCAATGCCAGGCTCAGTTAGCATTGTCTGATGACAGTGGCTAACATTGCTTTGAAGCAGTGAGAAGTGCTGAGATTCAGCTCCCCCTTGCCAGAACCCCAGAGACTACCTTTATGGAGAATTTGTTGTGGGTGTACTTGCTGCTTCTTTTTTTTTGGTCATTTTAATTTTTAGTATCTCAGTGTGACTTGACTAGCAGTAACAGAAATCTTTGGATTTACCATACTGTACTATTATGCTACAGGTAAATTATAACACCATGCTCCAAATAAATGTGGCAGTTTAAAGCAGTATTCTCATCTTAACTGAGCCTGCTCAATGCCAAGGTGTCACGGTACATTGAATATGTTATTACTTATTTCAGTAAGTGAATATATAAATAATAAACCTCAGGTTGGTTTTGGTGAGCTGGTGCAGGTGAAACCCAGGTCTGGATGACCTGTGCTTAGTACTGAGCTTAGGGAATATGAAAGTAAAAGAAGAAAGGTAAAAATGGTATTAGGACATCTGTATGATAATTTTGAAGCTGTACAGGATTTATTACAACTTATATAGCCTTGGAACTACCGTAGTTTATGTCCAGTTATCCATGGCCTACAGATCTTTATGAGAAGTGTTTTACTAGAAAATAATTATGTCACTCTGTCCACATAGGGGAGGATTCCTCTATAAAGGAAGCAACTTTATTAGTCTCAGATTTTTGTTTTCTTGGCTTTAACTGAGCTGCAAGTGTTTTCCTCCAGAAAAGCATTTTTTGCCCTTTAACTCAGCAATAATGATCCAAGGTGTCCAAGCCAACCTCTGTGCACTGAAGCTATTCTTCCAGGAAATGTGGAAAATCCATAAGGACCACGTTATTTGTTATGAGGTGGTATCTTACACAGATGATTTCCTTCTCCCAGTAAGTCCTTCAGAAGTCTTTATGTGCCCGCATAAGAGTCTCTTTCCTGTTTGATGTGCCTGGTAGAATACAGCTAGAAGGAAAAGTTGGCAACTGTCTTTCTTGTCCCTCAAGCAATGCCCATGCTGGTTTGTGGTAAGGCATGTTCCCGAGGAATTGTGAAGACCTTCGTTCAGCTGTTCTTCAATCCTGAAACTGATTTTCCTTCTGTTTTGTGTGTTGTGGCCAACTGAGAGTCTACCAAATCTCAGAAAGGTAACTCTAGAAAGAGCTAAGTCTTCTGCAGAGCTTCTTGATGATATTGATATGCCTTTACTTGCAGATGTTATTGGTCAGAAATGTATTTACTGAACAAATTATTCTCTGATATTTAGTTTTCATGAAATTTAAACATTTTGTGGAAATGTGCCATTTCTGAGGGTTTGGGGGTTTTTGTAAGAAATATCATTGTGTCTTGTATCTACAAAATGTGGAAATATTTTGATTTATCTGGTTTTCTTGTAGATTACAAGATACTAGTTTTCATACATCTTGTTAAATGCTGTCAAAATGTAATTAGCGAGATGTGGTTTTTTACTAACTTTAGAAGTTTACAGGAATCAGAACAAACCAACATGGTGAATTTTTGAGTTATGTCACTCAGAATGTAGTTGGTGATGGAAAGACACTTTATTAGGCCAGTGAGTGCAATCTCTTCTTCAACCCCAGCAACTACTTCCTTAAAGCCTGTTTATAATTGAGAAGATGCTTGTACATGGGCATGAATTGTGTGGTGTTTTTTTTCTTAAATTTTCACTTCACAGGAATTTCATCACTTTATATTTGCAATTCAAATCAGAATTACTTTTTAATATGTTGGAATTTCATATATAACAGGAATTCTTCTTCCTGATCAGCTGTGTAGAAACCCTGCTTTCTCTTTAAAGAAGCTGAATTTTATAACACAATGAAAAGAGTTGTAATCAAGTCTGGCTGCTCACAGGTTATTAAAGCTGTTAGTCACTGTGTCTGTATGAAAGAACAATGGCATTAGAAAACTAAACTAGCAGCATAAATAGGTAGGCTTTTTTGCCTTTTGCTTGTATCAATGAATGAGTCTGTAATGTCTTTTCTAGACCCACGTAGGGACTAAATGCACTGCTGAATGGAATGAAGACAAAGAGCCCTCCCAGCTCAAGGCTGAGGGCTTTCTGGCAAGATTTTTCTGATGTTTAGGTGGAATTTCCTGTGTTTCAGTTTGTGCCCATTGCCTCTTGTCCTGTCACTGGGCACCACTGAGAAGACCCTGGCTCCATCCTCTTTGCACCCTCCCTTCGGGTATTTATACACATTGAGAAGATCTCCCCCCCGAGCCATCTCTTCTCCAGGCTAAACAGTTCCAGCTCTCTCAGCCTCTCCTCATATTAGAGATGCTTCAGTCCCTTATTCATCATCATAGCCCTTTGCTAGACTCACTCCAGTATGCATCTCTTGTACTGGGGAGCTCAGAACTGGACACAGCACTCCAGATGTGGCCTCACCAGTGCTAAATAGAGGGGAAGGATCCCCTCCATCAGTGTAATACAGCCCAAGATACCATTTACCTTCTTTGCCACAAGGGCACATTGCTGGCTTGTGGTCAGCTTGTTGTCCACTAGGACCCCCAGATCTTTTTCTACAAAGCTGCTTTCCAGCCAGTCAGACCCTGACCTGTACTGGTGCCCGGGGTTATGCCTACCCAAATGCAGGGCTTTGCATTTCTCTTTGTTGATCTTCATAAGATTCCTCTTTCCAGTTCTCCAGCCTGTAAAGGTCCCTCAGGATGGCAGCACAATCATATGTTTTATCATCTGCAAATTTGTCGAATGTGCATGCTGTCCCATTGTCCAGGTCATTAATGAATGAATTGTTAGACCGCAAAGGACTCAGTATCAACACCTGGGGTATGCCACTAGTGACTAGCTTCCAGCTGGACTTTGTGCCATTGATCACAACCCTGTAAGCCTTGCAGTTAAGCCAGTTTTCAGTTCACCTCATTGTCCACTTGTCTAGCCCATACTTCATCAGCTTGTCTGTGAGGATGTTATGGGAGACAGTGTCAAAAACCTTGCTAAAGTCCAGATAAACAACATCCACTGCTCTCCCCTCATTCACCAAACCAGTCATCTCATTGAAGAAGGCTATGAGGTTGGTTAGGCATGATTTCATCTTTGTAAATCCAGGCTGACTACTCCTGATCGCCTTCTTGTCCTTCATGTGTGTGGAAATGGTTTCCAGACTCATTTGCTCTATCACCTTCGCAGGGACTGAGGTAAGGCCGACCAGCCTGTAATTCCCTGAGTCCTTCTTGCCCTTCTTGAAGACAGGTGTGACATTTGCTTTCCTCCAGTCTTTGGGCACTTCTCTCAGTCACCATGATCTTTCAAAGGTTATCAGAGTTGGCCTTGCAAGTGACATCAACCAGCTCCCTCAGCACTCATGGGTGCATCCCGTCAGGGCCCATGGACTTGTTTATGCCCAGTTGATTTTAAGGGTTCCCTGACTTGATCCTGCTCCACTGATGGTAAGTCTTCCTTGGACTAGGCTTTCCCTTTGGTCTCAGGGCCTGAGATTCCTGAAGGCAAGGCTCACCAGTAAAGACTGAGGCAAAGAAGGTGTTGAGAACTTTAGCCTTTTCTGTGTCCTTCCTCACCAGGGCTTCTGTTTGTAGAAGTCCTTCTTGTTACCCATTGTGTCCCTCACCAAATTCCTAATCACATCCCTGCATGCTCAGACCATGGCTCTGTATTCCTCCTGGGTCTCCTGGCCCTGTTTCCACCTCTCTACTTTTTACATTTTAGTTTAGTAAGGAGCTCCTTGTTCATCCATGCAAGTCTCCTGCTGCCTTTGCTTGGTTTCCTTCTTGCTGGGATGGACCATTCTTGAACTTGAAGAAGGTGATCCTTGAAACTTTTTTTTTGACCTGAAATTGAATTTTTCTTGTCAGGTTAAAACCAAATTTTTGCTAGTTGTTAGTTATCCTAACTGTGATTTGAAGCATTTCTGAAAAGCTGGACAAGGCCATCAGCACCTGGGTAAAAATGGGCCTTCAGGCGTGTAGACTATGATCTGATTCAGGATTAATTTACATCACTACAAAAATTCTCTGATGTCCATGAACACAGAATCAGGAAGTGGGTTATTCCTGTGGTTCATAAGGTCAGTATACCATTTGGGAAAGAATCAGTCTGTGCTAAACATTCCATATGGGAATGGTAGCAAGGGAAGAAAATGGAGCCTGTAAGCTTTTTATGGGCACAGTAAAAAAATGGTTATTGAAACTAATCTTAAATATTTAGGGTTCAGCCCTTCCTGAAGAAGCTATCAAGGATTTAGTAGAAAATAAAAGCTTTTCTATTACATTTTTAACCATGTGCTAGCAATTAGAAGAGAGTTATGAGCTGGATATAGAACCCCATATGAAAGCAAGAAAAGCCCCCAGCCTCTAAAAAGGAAAAATTCTCTGTTAAACTATCTGGATTTTCACAGTAATTGCTAGGCAGCCCAATGGATTTGATTTTTCGGGCTTTTTCTATAAAGATTCTCTTACAAGAATATAACTATTAATGACATTTAATAAATTATGCCCAGGATTGAGGTCTTAATGAAGTTTTTACTTTCAAGCAATTTAAGGGGGTCATGTTCATGCGGTAGTTTTGTAAACAGACCATCTTCATTTTAGAGCACATTTGTTAAACCTTTTTCTGGAAAATACACCTGTTTATCTATCAAACTAAAAATTTGTTATGTATGTCATAATAAAGGGGGAAAAGGGGCAGTCTGTGGATAGTGAGCTTTGCTCAGACTAAGTAAAACTCATGTATAATAAAATGGACATAATTGCAAAGTGTGAAGGTATCTACTTAAATATGCATACGCCCCCTTTACAAATTCTTTTTTTTAAAAAATGTCTTGCTAACAGGAGCCCAACATATCTTCACAAAAGAAGTGCTTTCATCTTTGTTATTGTTTTTTAATGTTTTCCTCAGCAAACAATACTTACAGAGATATGTTTTATGTATTGATCCTTACCAGAAGGAGAGTTTTAAATCAATGCTAGTTTTGAATTGTCAAGCTACTGAAAAGAAGCATAACTATAAGATGTTAGTAGTCGATGGCTTTTGTGTGTTCTACTAACATCACGGAGCGGGCTTTTCTTTATGGGATTTTTTTATGGAACAACAGTTCCTAGCAGACAAACAACCTCAGCAGTGCATACTTTGTTCTCTCTATCTATAATGTGTGTGGCATTCCAGGTGTATTTATCAATTTGGCATATTCAGTGAGCTACACATTAACTAAAAGAGCATTCAGTATTTTTAAAAATAGTATTAAATCATACATCTCTGGAATTTTCGAGTAGTAAAATCTAAATATTTTCAAATGAACTAGTGAAGGCATCTCCACCTCAAGAAGAAGTTCTTCATAAAGGGATAAAGTCCCTTGAAAGTAGGGAATGTTATAATTGTTACTGAAAGCCTGGGCAAAACTTTTTCAGGGCTTTGCAGCTTGTGAAACACTTGTTTTCTTCTCCTGTTTTTGAACATACTAATTGATACGTATTTTGACCTATGCGGTTAAAATGATAGTCAATGTAATGTTATGAGTCTTTTAACCAGAATTCTTTTTCATCTCCAAAATGTTCATGTTTTAAAGGTATTTAAGTTTTTGGCTGAAAACTCAATTACTTAGTTTCATGTTAGTAAGTCCAGTTGTCATTTAAATAGTGTCAAGTTTCAGCAGTTTCAGATACAACTACAAATTTTGAAGAGGAATAATAAAGAAAATAGGAAAAAATGTTTTTAATGTTTGCAGAGCAGAGGCAATTTTCTGCGAGGCTCTAGAGCCAGGACATCCTGTGGCTTGTGTAGTTCTGCCTCACAGTTACAGCAGAAGCTGAGTTAATTGAGTCATTCACTCATATCCTGAAGATGCGACCAACGTCATCCAAGAGGGAGCCCTCTTTGGGGGCTACAACAGCAACGAGAAGGCCGCCCTTCAGCCATTTCACACGTGGGAGGAGGCGAGGTACTTTCCTTCAGACATCCCCAGCGCATGGCTTGGCGTTCATGTTGTGCCTTGGATGGGAGGATTTAAGCCTAATTAAACAGTAGTTGTTGACTTGCATGTTCTGTAATAGGCATGACACCATTTGGTACTTAGTTGTGGTCTAGCATCAAACAGCTCTCTTCAGCTGAGGATCTGAGGCACAGCTCAAAGAATTAATTACGTTCGCCTGCGACAAGCCAGGGACAGGCTGTCAGAACAAGTAGCATTAGCGAGGGTGGAGACTGCCAGCATCAATAATGATGAAATGTGCCACTTCTGCCTGTGATGGGCTGCCAGCTTGTAAGTGCTGAACAATTGAGTGACCTTGGACAAACCCTTCCCAATAATGATACAGCGTTTGTTTTAATATGAAAGTGACAGGAAGGAAAAGATCACAGTGTATCTTTCTTTCATGCAATCCCTCGTCTCCAAAATGGATGCATCTCATGCGAGTTTAATCATTCGTTTCATATGCAAAGCCTCTTTCTCTGGTATTAAGAACATCTTCATTTCAAAGCTTAGAAAAGTTAAAGAAGACTGAAAGCTGGAGTGGAGGAAGAAAGATAGTTCTTATACCTGGCAGTAACTGTCACCTGCTTAGAGATAATAAAAATATCCCTGAAATTTAAAACTGTACTTTTATCTCAGCTTAGGTACCTGCAAACTTTTTTTTATTTGAATCCATTTTTTGTATTGGGACCACTCAGTTAATTGGGCTAAATTGCCTGTTTTATTAAAGAAAAAATTTAAAATATTGGCAAAATATTTGTGGTAAAAATATGAACCAGAGCTAATCTTTTTTGCACAGTTTTGGGAGGTTTCTTTTACTCTTAAGTGTGGACCACCTGCAACAGTGTTTGAATAAAACCTTTCTAAGCAGAAAAACAAAGTCCAGAATTGACAAAACTGTCTGAAGAAAGTTAGCTGCAAAATATAAGCTACCCCATGAATTGGGGGGGTGGAGGAACCTATATAATGGGCTACTCAAAGCCCCTAAGCTCTCATTCTCAGGATTCCTTCAAAACCCTGACAAATGGCACAGCTTTAGTATAATTTTTTTAAAGCTCATTCATCTTTTCCTCATAAATGTTTAATTTCTCTTTTCAGCATCGCTTCTCTGCTAGTCAACACAAGAAAAGCATTCCTTCAGATACAGTCTGTGGGACACTGGGTACATCTTCAGCCCTTCTCTCTCTTTTTAGAACATTATTTCTTTTGAACACCTTTTTTTTTTTAAACTAGAAAAAAATGGTAGTTTCCAGCCCACAACCCAGCAAAAGCACCAATGTTCAGTATTTGTCACTGTCACAGTATGAGACATAATGCCATCTTGAATAGGAAATCATGCTACCAACTACTTTTAGAAGTACAAAGTATCTCATGGCCCGATACAGATCTAGTGGCTTTCAGACAACTACTTTTAAAAGTACAAAGTATCACATGGCCTGATACAGATCTAGTGGCTTTCAAAAAGAACTGGACCTTTTTTCTGGTCATGAACACATTCTTCTGGTGAGATGTTTCTGATGACTGAAGCTGAGCAAGGTGAACTTTCGCAGTGAAGTACAGGAGCTGTGCGACTTGGCTGCAGAGAAACTCGGCTACTGCCGTCTAACTTACTTTATGAAGGACTTTTACTGCCCTTATTTTAAGCACCTTATAAAAAGGTGGGTTTTTTTGTAGTGAAAACCTGCATTCTTATATTTATTCATGGTGAAGAATATTAGTTTTGGGCATTGAATGCCTTTGATTTCAGGAACAATTTAACAGATGTGTAGCCACACAAATGAGCAGACAAGAAATGGGAAGCTACAGAGTTTGCACTCTTTGAAGAAGCATAGGGAAGCTGATTTACCCGTGAGTCATGGAAATTACAGCCCATGCAAAAGAAGCCTTTCTCTCTTTGAGATTTTCATGCTTGTCCAAGATACACGGTGCAGCTGTGGTCATAGTCAAGCTGAAGAAGCTGAGTATGGCCTGTCTCTGAGCATGTCCAATTCTTACGGCATTCAGTGGGAGCTATGTGCCTGCGTAGGAAGACATATCGTTTCACTGTGATTTGATTCACTGCAGTTGTTTTAGTGAGGTTAAGAGATTCGGCTCAAATATTCTCAACTTGAAAGCTGTATTGTTTGGAGGTAGAAATTGGAAACTGTCTTGTAAAGCATAATGCTTTATGTGTTAAGAGAAATATGACTTTTTATTACTTCAGTGCCATGTTTTAAAAATTTTGTTGGTGTTACATATTGTGTAATATTCATGGAAGAATTTACAGAGGTTTAATACATTTATTTGGGCATTTGCTCATTGTCACACATCTTCCCTGTTACTTTAAAACAGATGAGAACTAAAAATCTTCCTCTTCCCTCCAGTCCTGTTTTTGTGTTTATACTGGAAACTACTTGCAACATCTAAGTATTCTGGTTTGAGAGACCTTACGCTGTTATGTAGGGACCAAAATAGAGTTGTGACCTTCAACCTGTGAACTGTCCCAGCAGAGACAGGGAGAATAAAGCAAGGGCAAAACTAGCACCAGGTCAGATTGGCCACTCTGCTAGGAGCCTCCTTGCAGGCAAGTGGAACGATGGTGCCAAGGTAGCTGGGTGAGCTGTGCCAGCTTGGAGCTGCTGACCCGTCCCATCCCAGGAGGCCACGCACGGCTCTCGCTGGCATTTGGGGCTTCGTGTGTATGAAGAGCTTATAGCCAGTGAGGGCATGGCCAGTGAACTGTTGCAGGCTTGAAGCCACCGTGTGTGTGTGGTTTGTTCTTGGGTTGGGGTTTTTGGTTGTTTTTTTTAATATTACAGAATAGTCATGAATATACAGATTCACAGTTGTGTTATTAGGAACCTAAGAACAATTGTTTTGCAGCTAAAAAAACCCCCTTGTATCCGATGCACAGCTGAATGGTATGTGTTTGTGGGCAGTGCCTGTTTCACAGTGTGTTTGTAGAGCACCGGGGTAAGTGTGGGTAACTGCCACATCTTGTGAGGCTGTCCCTTCACTCCTTCCTTTCATGTCTCAAAATTTTGATCTGAGTCCCCAAGTGTTTGACAAGGTACATTTAACTCCTCAGCCAGTGCAAAAGAGGGTATTTTGAAACACTGTGTTTGTATGTTTATCGGGAGTACTTTTGTGCTACTCTGTTTCAGCTTAGTTTATGGGATTATCATAGAATCATAGAATTGTAGAATAGTTTGGGTTGGAAGGGACCTTTAAAGGTCATCTGGTCTACCCCCCTTTAGTTTAAAGCCATTCCCCTTTGTCCTGTTGCAACAGGCCCTGCTAAAAAGTTTGCCGCCATCTTTTTTATAAGCCCCCTTTTAAGTACTGATAGGCTGCAATAAGGTCTCCCCGAAGCCTTCTCCTCTCCAGGCTGAACAACCCCAACTCTCTCAGCCTTTCTTCACAGGAGGGGTGTTCCATCCCCCTGAGCATTTTTGTGGCCCTCTTCTGGGCCTGCTCCAACAGGTCCGTGTCTTTCTTATGCTGAGGGCTCCAGAGCTGGACGCAGTACTCCAGGTGGGGTCTCACCAGAGCAGAGCAGAGGGGCAGAATC
>NW_008795364.1:4357192-4363373 GCF_000699145.1 Aptenodytes forsteri | reverse complement strand
AATCACCTCCCTGTCCTCCATGTGCTTTAGCATAGCTTCCAGGAGGATCTGTTCCATGATCTTCCCAGGCACAGAGGTGAGACTGACTGGCCTGTAGTTCCCTGGGTCTTCCTTTTTTCCCTTTTTAAAAATGGGGGTTATGTTTCCCCTTTTCCAGTCAGTGGGAACTTCACTGGACTGCCACGACTTCTCAAATACGATGGATAGTGGCTTAGCAACTTCATCCGCCAGTTCCTTCAGGACTTGCAGATGGATCTCATCGGGGATCTCTTAGGGCATAAGACAGGAAATTATAATGAATATATTTATACATTTGAAGTAATAGACCTACAGTTTAAGAATGCTTTCAAAATGAGTGCAGGTTCAATGATCTCAGCAGTTCAGATTTTTTTCACAAGTCTGAGATAATTAACATTTTCCTTAAAGCTTTGTTTTATAGTCATGTGACAAAAAACATCCTTTTTTAAAAAGAAATTTAGTTTTCTAGCTCATTGTTTCAGAGAAAAGCTTGAAAATATAAGCTATCAATATTCAGAAAGCAGAAGGCAAGAAGTAACAGCAAGCCCTGAGGACTAAAATTTATGAGTTCTGCAATGCATTGGTATTTATTTCATCTCTTGCACAACTACACTGGAACTTACATTTTCTGATAAACCCTTTTTTTTTTTTTCAGCAGAATTGTCCTCTGTTACTTTCCATCCACTCCCAGCAGCATTGTGATCACATATTGGTAAACAAAAAGATCAACTGGAAGATTCTGACATTATTCCAGATTTGGAATATTTTTTCTCATTCCTGTTTATTCCTCCCCAAGATAAGCATCTAAAAAGTAACATTCCAAGTAGTCTATCTATCACCTTGCCACTTGAAAGTTTCTGCATTATGAAAATGCACAACTTTAGCAATGTAGAAAGAATAAAGCCCATGCATAAATAGGAAATACAGTTGAGGGAAAACTAGTAAAGGAATAAAACCAAATCTGTATGAATAATTTAGAAAATTAATAGCCTGCATTCTGAGTAGATTTAGAGTAGTTGTATGTATGTTAAGAAATTTTTATAAATGCAGCAGAAAATAGGGATAAGGTTAAATTTGATCGATGGATTTCTCCTAGATTAATACCGCTTTAAATGAGATCTGAATATGGCCTTGGTTTGCTTTTGAAAAGGCTGTGATCTTTATTTAGAGGAACTGCCATTTTAAAAACTATGGGGCAAGCCAGTTATGGTAAGCTACAGACTGATGCCTAGCATTCCTAACTCTTCCACTGTTCTCATATTCTTATGCTGTGTGGTATCATTCCTAAATAGCAAACACCTAGACTCTTGTGAGTATAAATGATACTTAATTTTATTATGTTAACAAGAATACATTTATTATCTTCATGCTTATAGAAAAGAACTTGAAAGTGTGATTTTTTTAAACCCCACTGTTCATTATTTGTATCATCTGTCTGCTTGAAAGCCAGTCTCGATTTATTTGTTTTATAGAACAGAATTGTATTTGGAATACATGAAGTAAATAATACTGCATGGTCCGTCCTTCCAGCAAGTTTTTGAACGTTTAACAGGGAAAAAAAATGAACATACATACATTTTGCTGACACAGCTATGTTTCAGGTGTTGACCATGTGACTTAGGAGGGACATCTTCAGAGTTTCTGACCCCACTACAAGAAGAAATATATTGGAAGTTACATGAGTGGATTTGAACTTGATTTGTGAGATCTCCAACTCTGGTTTTGTTTGTGTTTGTGCAAAAAATGTCTGCTTGTGAGGTTTAGAGGAGAGGTGGTTCTGTGGATATTGTTCATATAGCGTGAGTTAGCAACAGAAACAAGTAGCCTCACCACTGATGGTACATGAAAGGTCTGGAGAAGAACAACAGCAAGAGAACATAACCAATACAGAAAAACAGGAAAATGCTTGAGAGGGAGGGAGGGAGGCCTGACAGAAGGAGAAATTCAACACAAAAAGGTGTACTGCTGAAAAGCTTAAGGATAAAATATAAAACCTCTCCAGACTGTGGTAGCTCCCCTCTTAATCCACAAACCAGAAAGTGATTTAGAAATGAGTCTTTCTTCTCTAAAGCCCACTAAGAAAACTTTTTTCCCATTTTTTTACTCATTAGGCCTTCTTTAGGAGTTACATTACATGTTTTTGACAGATGGTATTTTATTGATCACGATTAGTGTGTTTCTGCGTGGGAGTGCATGTATACCGACCAGCCATCAGATTATGTTACGTCTCTAGTTTTCTTTTGAGGCTGCTACTTTTCTTTCCAAGAATTGGTTGAATTTATCTTAGACATAAAGACAAGCGTAGATCCCTTAATAAACACAAGAGTTATTTAAAAAAAAAAAGGGCAAAAAAGGTCAAAGAGAACAATACTATAAAACCAAGCCAAACTTGAGCTATTTCTGGAAAAGAGGTAATTTTATATGACCTGAACATCTCCTTGAAAAAAAAAAATAAAAAAAAAAAAAAAGGGTGGAAATGCTGTTGCAGATGTCTGAGGATTAATTGGGTCTCACATGCTAATCCTCTTTTTCCTAAAAGTAATGGTTTCTAAATATAAAATAATATTAACAATAATAATAAATCAACTTTCCCCCCTTTGATTTGCTCAATCTTTTGAATAAGCAAATGGACTATGAGGGAGGAAGAGACTAGAACTGGTTATAATTTTCACTGGAGAGTTGTCTGAAGGTACATCTGTCTTACTGAAATCTGTTTATTTTGAAATAACATGATATTTCAGAAAAAAGTCTAAAATTATTCTCTCAGGCCATCTAGATATAGTACTTAGTATTTGTTTCATTGTGTTTTAAATGTATTAAATAATACATCCTGCATTTCAGTATTCACAAAAGGTTTGACTGCATGAAAATGAAATATTTGAATGTCTTTGAAACAAACATTTCTTTGAGGTTTTATTAGCTGGGAGATCTGAATACTTTGGCTTTCTTCCTGATATGATATTTAGAAAATATCATATTTTCTTCATAAGCAGAATGTCATTTTCCAACTACCATTAACTAAAAGTGACAATTCTGTATAACAATAATGGATAAATTTCTGTCTGAAACTAATTAATGACATATTTTGTAATTTTAGCATCTTTGATTTCATTGCTTTTACAAAAATGGACATGCCCTTAGATTGTTCCAAGTTCTGAATAGCTGAAACTCAGCTCTAAGGGGAAAAGTGAGTACATTATTTAAAATACAATTCAGTGTAACTGCCAGAGAAGATTTCTGACTTTCTTTAATAATCTATAAAAGCTGGAGGTTAATAAAAAGGGGAGCATGAGAACAAGAAGGGTAAACTAAGGGTAGGAGAAAGAGGCTGAGAGTTTTATAAATTGGAATTTATAAATTGAGAGTAGCAATACCAATCCATTAATTGAGTAACATCATAGGTGTTTAAAAGCAATATATTTTTATGGCTGTGTTAAGAGGTTTTAAAGATACATTTTGTTCTCTGTTTCATAAATTAGTCTTGAAAATGTCTTCCTGTTCATGAAAGCAGAAATTCTCAAAATCTGTCTCTGGGCATCGTGCCATTTTGTGGTACTAATAGATCATTCTGTTCTGACAGGAAGAGTTTTAAATAAATGTCCGCTCAACAAGCAGCTGTGTGAAACGGGCTGATCTGGCCTTTGTCTTTGGGTCAAATACTCTCTGTCTCTGCTGCAAAACAAAATACAAAAAATAAAGAACTAAAACCCAATGGGGCGCATTCAGTTAGCGTAGGAGAATTTCAGAACGTCTTGAAAAGGTGGGTCCACATCTCAGCAGCGCGGAGGGGATGGAAAGATGTTCTTGACGATTGCTGCCGGAGAGGTTTACAGCTGTGGAGGATCCTGTCGGCTTTCATAGGCTCTGAATACGTTACTGACTAACCTGGCTTACAAGCAACTGACGTTAAACTGCCTGATGCCCCAGACACACACCTTCGTCTCTTCCCTGCGTATAGATCAAGGGGCAAAATCTGTGGAGGAAACTAGTACCAGTGTAGTCAAAAAGCAAAAATAGCAGAGCATTATAGTGATGTGTTTAACTTCTGTCTTACAGAATATCTTCAGATAAAATTATAAACATATCACACATACCCAAAGTATGATCAATATGATCCATAAAGAGTTGTGGAAATGAGGGAAGAGAAAGAGTTGGATAAGATGTGGGGAAACAAATCAATCCTTCATGACAGAGATCATCATATGTTACAAGAAAGTGTGGTATGAGTTGAGTCAAAGTTTGGTAGGTTGCAGCAGAAAATGAAGGCTGCGGTTGCTGTCTCTGGCTGTTGAACAAAGTGAGCCTTCAAGATTCAACTTTTAGTCAAAAGAAATCAACACGCTGTCTTGTTACCAACACGTTTTCTGCTCTGATAGAGAAAGATCTAGGCTTTTATAGTAGCTCGCATACTGAACTTGACAGCATCATTCCGATAAAGAAAGAAAAAAAGGAAGAGCTGTAATGAGTATATTTGGCAAGACCTGCATTGTCAAGACCTCAAAAAGAAAACCTCTTTTTTTTGGATCAATTGATAAGTTTGACCTTATGGGTGAGCCAAGACTAGGCAGGACCATAAAATTATGTTTCTGACCCTTCAATTTATAATGCCTTCCTTTTTCCTTTACTGTTCTGTGTTCAAGAAAGGTGAAGTGTTCCAGCTTTGCCACTTCTACCGATCCTAGAAAAATCGTGTGATTCATCATAACTTGAGGATATTAATCAATTTATTTTTTGAATGTTCAGAGACATAGAAGGAAAGAAGTGCTTGAGCCAACATTTATTTACTCATCTATTTATTTATCTATTTGTTCTCCAGCTTTAGGAGAGGTGTCTTATTCCTGTGAAACATCTGTCTTGAGTTGGCATGTGAGAGAGCAGAACTCTCGGGGACACTAGATAGTCTCTCTTGAGAGCAAAGTCTAGGTTTTCTATCATTTCTCACACTATGTGGAGGTTGTGTGTGAATAGTTTAGGAAGTATTAAATAAAATAGCTAGGAAGTATTAAAAAAAAAAAAAGGGATAGAACACCATACTGTTAGAAAGAATAGAGAGCAAGAGGTATGTCACATGCTAAGCCTCCTCATACTCAGGAGAGCATGGTCTTTAGGTTAAGAAGACAAGAAAAAGCAAAATTGCTGACCATTGTAAAAAAACTCCCAGACAGTTCCAGACCACTGAAGTTTCAGCAGCTTGCTGAAAAAGGACTTGCTATGTAGCTGTCAGTAGTGCTCTGTCTCTCCTGAGGAGTTCAAGCTAACTGACTGCCATGGCCACAAAATGCCAGCTTGTACTGCATCTTTCTGATCTCTCTTCATAGTTGTATTGATGCCTTCTCATTTGAGAAAGCTCTTTGGTGAGAGTCATAATGGGAATTATAACAAAAGGGAAAAGGGTAGAGATGCCGTGTCACCATCCAGGTGAACTTTATCTGATAAATGCTTCATCTGATCACTTTAGGACACCCTAAAATAGAATGACACACCAAGGTTGATGGGCTAGCAATTGCCTTTTGGTGTCACTGATTTAGTCAAATTTCCCTGTTGAAAACGGCTCAGTAAGTTCAGACTGTTATAATAAACATTGAAGATGTTCTTGAACGCTTCAAAATTTTTGAGGAGGTCCTTGGAAAAAAGCCACTGAGTACCAGTACAAGATTTTGTAGGTAGGAACCCACAAAATATTGTGGGACTGTTACTGTTCTCATAAAATGAAACGGGACTGATCCTTTACATATTGCTTTCCCCCATATCCTGCCATATGCAAGAACGCAGAAGAGTTTCAGGGAGATAAATGAATACACTAGTTCTGCATAAAATGCACCCACATGAATGTTTGATACATGCAGCCTTTAAATCATAGAATCATAGAATAGTTTGGGTTGGAAGGGACCTCTAAAGGTCATCTAGTCCAACCCCCTTGCCGTGGGCAGGGACATCTTCAACTAGATCAGGTTGCTCAGAGCCCCGTCCAACCTGACCTGGAATGTTTCCAGGGATGGGGCATCCACCACCTCTCTGGGCAACCTGTGCCAGTGCTTCACCACCCTCAGCGTAAAAAATTTCTTCCTTATATCTAGTCTAAATCTACCTCCCTTTAGTTTAAAGCCATTCCCCCTTGTCCTGTCACAACAGGCCCTGCTAAAAAGTTTGCCGCCACCTTTTT
>NW_008795364.1:4283221-4356517 GCF_000699145.1 Aptenodytes forsteri | reverse complement strand
CTCGATCCCACTGTCTATGTCATTGATGAAGATATTAAACAGTACCGGTCCCAATACGGACCCCTGCGGGATGCCACTCATCACCAGTCTCCATCTGGACATTGAGCCGTTGACCACTACCCTCTGGATGCGACCATCTAACCAATTCCTCACCCACCGGACAGTCCACCCATCAAATCCATACCTCTCCAGTTTAGAGAGAAGGATGTTGTGGGGGGAATGCATTGCCATGCATTTAAATTCACACTTCTTAATTATCAGAGTTTTCCTCTTGGGTTTGCAGTCAAATGTTTGAACAGTTTGGTTAATCACTGCAGTCTTAATCGTTCTGAAGTTAGCTGCTGTTTTGAATTAGGTGTCTCGTATCTCTCATGAAGTACCATGGTAGGGTGATGGGGTGATGTAGTTCCTGTAGCGTCGTCTCCTAGAGATGTGAGACCACCAGACACCTGGTCAGCCCAGAAAGGCTTATTCTAGAAATATTAGAAGCTTGGGCAGCCTGAAATAGCCGTTCTGGTTAGTTCAATTCAGAAGGGGATATCTATTGCATAAAGTCACCTAATAAACAAAATAGACTAAATAGTAATCTTTAAAAGGATTGAGTCATTTCAACTGCAAAACAGAGCTCCCAACTGCTCGGCTAGAGAGACTAAGCCAAGGCAAGGTTATCTAAGAAGAGGTCTTGTTGTGTGTGATTGAAGCCATTCAAATTGTCTCATATATTGAGTTAAGCATCTTTCAAGGTGGAAAAAAAGAAGTATTAGATGAACGTATTTCAACAACGTTTTTGTAATTCAAGGCTAAGGTAATAAAACAGATTCTTTGCTTCATATTATGGAATTTGCATATCTCATGTTGTGCAGCATCTCTGTGTAGCCAAAAGTCGTGCCGCTAAGTTTGTGTGAACTTTCTTTGCCGGCAGTAATAACACTCAGTGTCTGTTAGGCATAGTAGCCGTATATACTGTGATTCATTTCTAAAGATTTTTATTTCATGATGCTTTAAATATGAAGCTCTTTTCATGGTCATACTTTTCATTTATAGTAGCAAGACTGCACTTTTCATTGGTGGGGCAAGAATGAAAAAGAAAGTAAGAAGGATTATATGTGTATGTATTTCCTTAAATTTCTTTGTTCCTTGGTAAAGCCCCCAATATATTCTGAATATTTCCATGTATCAAGTAATAAAAGGGGCCTCTTTCTGCATTCTAGATGTCTTTGGCAAATATGCTGCATCAAAGAAAGAAAGTGTATGGAAGATAATACTAAATAACCAGAAAACAAGAAAAGAGCTATATTTCTGATTTTTCCCTTCATCAGCCCCGATAGTGTTCTTTAACATCTTAAAATATGGATCTCATAGAACAGTCTGAATAGCAGTAGCCAATATTACCACTTTAGTAATATTGTGTCAGGATGTAAGAAAAAGCATTCCAAAAATTGAGAGCTCCAAAGAAACCAGGGAAGTAAAATGTATTGTTTTATTGTTATGTCTGGTAAACAAAATAGAGTCTGAAGCCCCTCAAGGGAAGAGATAAGTGAATCTGGGCCCCCACACCCCTCGTGAGTGTTGTAGCTTTATCCCTACTTGGTGGGAAGGGAACCTCTGCCATCTTGCCTTCTCTTCCTCACCTGAAAAGGGAAGTTTGTGAATGCTGCCTTAAGCTGGACCTTCCTTTCTATAAAGCCTTGCTATTGTTAAAAATATCTGAAATGGAAACAATGGGGAAAATGGGATTTTTTAAGCCATTTTTAATCTTTGTGTTTATACCTTAATTGCAAAGTCCCTCACTTGACACAACAGCAGCAACCCGTACTCTTTTTCCCTCACTTCTGCAGAGCTCAGGTGTAATGGGTTGCTGTGGGAAAAGGCCAGGGCTTCCTAAATGCGTGCTGCCTTGCTTCTCTTCCCTGATGGTGGCTCCCTCTGAGTTGGTAGCATTCATCTTTCACCAATGTCTTGCTCGGATCAGTGTTTTCTTTTAACCTTGTCTAAGTCTGTCTTCTGGGGCAGTTCTCTAGTTTACAGTAGGTCTTGATTTGCGGCATGAGACAGCAAGTGGTACACATAAGAATTGCTCATGTCTTGAAATACTTCAGCTCTTCTGAACTGAATCTGAAGCACAGATTCTGACTGATTTGTGGTGTTACAGCTTACTGAAGTTGGTGTGATACCAAGAGTGGTTAATTCTTTCTGAAGCACACTACCTACAGTCTTTAGAAGGAAGCAAAAACTAGAATAAATTACTTTATAATATTCATATTTTCTGCCTTAGGTTTCTCTTCAAGTCTTCTTTTTAGTAGACCTGCACACTGAACTTGCAGTTGATTAAAATACCCATCCTGTGCTTACAAAATTACAGATGTTCAGTCTTTATCCACCACACTATCTTATTAACTCCTCACCCCCATGACTTGGAGAGCACACAATATTTTAGGTGCAGTGGATTTCAGAAGCTCATAAGAATGAGCAATGTAATGACAACCTGCCAAAAGATGATTTATGCCAGCCAACACTGCAGGACATTCTGCTTACAAAAACACTCGTACTGTCTTACAGAGGTTATTGCTGAGTGTGCCACAGCAATGGCTGTACTTTAAGAATTAATGGCATCTCACTTTTATTGAATAAACTCTTGAGAAGTTAGAGTGAGGCTGTAACATCGTTGCTCAAACCTGTGTGTTGAGAGTGTGCAGCACTGTGGCAAAACAGCCATTTTTGCTCTCAGTTTTTCCTTTCACTATCTGTGAAATGTTATGTGTGTTCACGCATCTCACTGTCTCACCAACCTCGCCAATGAACTTCAGGAGATCTGAGCCTGCCACATCCAGGCAGAAAAGATGGCCACATGAAGGAAAGTGTGTCAGCAGGTCACCCTTCGGTCCTCCGAAGAACAGTGAGCGATGTAAAGCAGAGTTAACGCTGTGACCTTGGGGGAAGATTGATTAAATTAATTTTAATCAATTACAAAATTAAAGAATTCAGGGGTCCCCGAAATGTTTAGCTAAAGGTCTCTCTTGTAGTGTTAATGTAGATATTTATTAAAACAACATTTGCCTGTTTAAAAAGCTTGGGACAAGTCCTAGTATAATTCAGTTTAGGATGAGGTCCAAGAATCCTGAGCGCTTTTCAATATTGACTGCATGCTTCCTTATGATTAAGGCATCAAATCAAGGAAATGTCAAAGCAGTTTTTATAATTCATTGTAGCTGCTTTATTACCTCTGTTTCATGAATGACACTGTTTGTTCCCTCCATGGTAGCTATTATTATAATAACATTACCCAGCAGAGACCTAGTCTGAGAATGCAAAACAAAGAGCAAAGCATCCTTTCAGGCTATCAGAAAATTATGACTATCAATAAATCCAGAATTTCACTAAGGAAAATACTGTTCTGTTAATAATAATGGCTAGAGCGTATTTTACCAACTTTCAATATTCCTGAATGTTACAGATACCGAATGGAAAAATTGAGTGTATTTTTATCTTGTTCCATCAATAGTCAACATCATGCCTTAGAATTTGTTGTCTGGAAACTTTTCTTTTTTTGTATCTTATTTCTTGGTTTAATTAAATGAACTTGTGGTATTTCCTGTATTGCTGTGATGGGCACGTTCTGTGGAGCCTTAGAAAGAGTGGGATACAAAGACTGCACAAGAGCAGACATAGAGCATCCCTACTACTTCATACTCTGGCAGCCACAGCCCTGGTTCAGAGATTTTCAGAGAAAAAGAGAGAAGGTGTCCAACCAATATTACCAGGCAGGGAGAACCTGGAATGCAAATTGATATGCTGCCCTGGGCACCAAAGTGTTTCACTGACAAAGAGATTCCAAAAATGTTATGTTAAAAGGATTGCTAATGTAAAACCTGTAGGAAGGTAGAGTCAAACCAGTGGGTACTGAAGTGTGAGGTCTGAGCACACGATCACCCATTCTTCTTCACCTAATGCGGGCACAGTGAGCTTTGAAACAGAACTGATTTATATCCTAGCAAGGCTTTAGATTGGGATCTGTCATCTTAGGGAGAAAAGGAAAGAAGCTGGCTGGGTTTTCAGGATATTTTAAAGGATTCTCTTGATGCTGAGGGAGAGATTTCCTCCTATAAAAAAAACACATTTGGATTTATCATTATATTCAGCTTATTTTTGTGCAAGTTGTTTTTCTCCATTGGTCTGCAGCCCCCCTCAGGGGAAAACAAAAACAAACAACCCACAAAACTGCAGAGCCATTAGAAAGTTATGAGACCGTCAAGTAGCACCGGTGACTGGGTCTTATAGAAAAGTTATTTGAGGGAAGAATTGTACTTAACTGCAGACCTGATGAAAGTATCATAGTCTCTGGCTGAGCAGAAGATGAGAAAGGTTTTCCTCCTACTATGTTAAAGTGATTAGAGAGTTGTTGCTCACTCGAATAAGTAAATAAATAAATAAGTGTTCATGCAAAGTCAGTGCTGAATGAGTCTTACTGACTTGAAAACATAAGACTTACTGCCCCATCTCACATTTTCTAAATCCTCATGCCTGTAACTTGGAGACAGAGTTTTATGCTCTGCCTCGTATTAGCAGTCTAGCTGGTGAGAGTTGAAAATACCAGGAAGCAAGCAGTAGTAAAGCTTTCACATGCTGGCTTCAAGGAATTGTGCATAGCAGGCTCCATTAAACAAAGGACAGAGCCACTTTTATAATAAAGCAGGAAACAGGCCTGTATGTTGCATTCAGGTTTCTAACAGCTACCAGGAGAATTCATGTGCTTCTATAGCACAAGCTTCTCTTGCGTTTAGTCCTTAAGATGACAGAATCATAAGCAGAAGGTGTTCTGCTGGACTGAGAAAAACCTTGGGAGATAAAGCCTTTAGAGGTAAAATGCGAGTATCTCATAAATACGTACTTTCAGGGATGATTCTGTTGTTCTCACAGAAACCTCTGCGGGCTCATGTCATCCAGCAGTCTGGAGATGAGGTTTGAATGCTGCTTCCATGACGTATGCAAAACACTCTGCCTTTTTAAGAAAGCCTCCCCATTCATCTTTTATGTTGCTGATTTTATGGTTTGAAAAGTCATCCTGAAATTATTTCCTCTGCTGCGAGTATGGCTTGGGCTCATGGAAGAAAAAAAAGGATGGACAGACACACACACACACACACCCTCCCCCAGCTCAGAAAATAAATCTCATAACAATAGCAAGCAGTAAATTAAATGTATCTTACCTGGAGCTTATTTGAATTATTAGACAGTTTTCAGTCTAACAAGCAGTTAACTGAAATTGAATTGTACCTGTAATTAAAATAGTTCTACTAGAAGTGAGTCAGCCAGCTGGCACGTACAACTTCCCCTCTCTTATACTACTCCCAAGAAATTAAAAAAAAAGGCGAAGTATTCCTCATTATGATGTTTGAAAATTAGGAGCTGCTTCTTTCAGAATGTGCTGCTCCTTTTATTCAGAACAAAGACTCCTAACTTCCCTCACTGTGTGAAAACAGAGCTTGAGTTAGCTGCTCTAAAGAAGTGGGAGATGGGGCATCAGAGAGTCTTCTGTTCATTAAGATAAACACCGAATATGTGTTTCATGTTTGATTTTGGTATAACATTCTGAATAGAGGATTAAGCAGTTGCTTCCCACAGTCTTAAACTATTGAGATGGTGTGGGAGAAGGAGGAGAATAAAAGGATGTAAGCTATTATGCAAAGAATTAGTGTTGAGCGAGTAAAAGGTCCCCCTATTACCCATTGAATTCTGCATGGAGTTAGTAGTGTTGAGAGTGTAACATGGCTCTCCATTTTGGACACACAGAAAGTACACAAACAAGTTGCAAGAATCCATCTAAAGTTTCAACCTGGACATTGATCTTGTGAGATGGACTCTTGCAACTTAACTATGTACTTTTAAACAAAACTATGTACTTTTCAACAAAAAAAAATTACATAGTTTCATTACTGAAATTTCCTTTTTACGTAATTCTTTTTGTTATGTCAACTTCAGAAAGAAGCCTGCTCTAATCTATGCATGGCAAGGTATTATTTTTTTGGAAGTACAAATGACATCTGGGGACGTAGATTTTTCCCTTCTTGCTCACAAATGCAGTCACCTTAGTTGCAGAAAGGGTCATGGTCCACCCCACTTTGTGTTCCCCAAATCAATTTTTATTACATGTGTTTTATAGATCAAGTTGATTGGACTGTTCATGTGAGTCAGTGTGAATAAGGGGTTTGCAATCTGTCCATGCCTTACGCATTTTCTGTGAGTGTGGACAACGGATGGTTTTATGAATTTGCTGATAAGCCAGTTACAGTGTTTTATGTTGAGTTTTAATGAACTAGATTTGCTAACGGTTATGACCAATATTGGAATGGTATTACATTAGAAAAGCTCCTTTCTGTTGACTCCAGGGAAGTGTTAATGTATTAATTTTAATGCTTAAGTGCCATGAGGTGCTCTTATACCCTTAGTTCTGTTTTTAAAAGTAATGTTTAGTTGCTGTTAGCCGTCCTGTAAGCTCATTTTCATGTTTTTTTTTATTTATATTCTGTTTATTTCATCTTTAAGCTAACGATTGTAGCTGCTTAGAAGTTACGTAATTTTTTTCATATATTTTTTCCTCTAGGCATCTGCTACTCCTCACTCTGGGAGGCAGGCAGTAGCTAGATTTGGTCTGACTTAGGACAGCTATTGTCATAATTTAGGGGGAAAAAAACACCAGGAACGTGTATATTTCATATTTTTATTGATAAATGTAGGAGCCCTACCACAGGATGAGTGATCAAGGTTTATTACTAAGTTGATTATATTTTCTTCTCGTTATTTGCTCTTCTAGTATTGTATCTATAACATCTCAGGGTTGCACTTTGGGGGCAGGGGGTTGGATCATCATATGAATATTTCATTTTCGTGTTTGCAGTGTTTTGTTTGAAGCAGGATTGCTAAAAAATAGCAGTGGTTAGAATACATTGTTTAATGTGGTTTTAAGCCAAAGCACTCAAATTTGCAAAGGAGATATATGAAGCTACCATTACCGAGTTCATCCTCAAGAGATGTTCTTTGGGAGAATAACACTAAGTAGGTGACAGACTTCAGTCAGAGACATTCAGTTCTATGCATAAAAGAACACCAAAAAAAGCCCAGAAATGAATCTTAATGTACGCTTCTTGGAGGAAGTGAAGGAAGGACTCCAAATGTTTGACAGGATTTACAGGTTCCATGGCTTCATTAGCACATTGACTCACAGGTCCCACATGGTGATCTGTCTTGTTTGGGATTTATTAGAAGGTGGCTACATCTTGGTGTCACTCCCTGCTGATCAGTTTGTTGAGATTTCAGCTCATCATTTCTCTGCCTCGTTGCTATCTGTTAGGTAATGCTGAAGAATAATGAATCACATTGATCTTTTTCTTATCCAAAGATATATGTGAGTTTGGATTTACTGGAGTAACAGAGAATTTGTTCACGTAAACCTCTATTTCTGTTGTTTTTTCACAGCAAGTTCGAAAAATAACTGTATATTTGATTTATGGCTCTCTTCTTCCTTATCTCCAGTATTTAATTTCTCATAATAAGAGAGATAAGAACTGTATTTGAATGCAGATCACAGAGGTTTCTGAGTACAGCCTGAAAACCTTAAGCACCAGAGCTTTCATCCTAGAGGCTCAATTTCAGTCTCTGCTTTATCTTAATGTCTTTATTCAAAATCTTTTATAGATGTTGACATGCGCCTATCTGTCTACAGTTCTTTCAGGAAGGACTAACGTTTGAACATTTGAGCTACTGAAATCCTGGTTGTTTTAGAGAGGAGATTGTATGCCATTACGTTTGCCATTTACGTAATGCAAAACCAGGTCTATACTGACTCAGAAGCATTCTGTACTGAATACTTATTGGACATCTGTGTATCTCATATTTCTCTGATTAGATAAAAATCTTACTGTATATTGCATATAACAAGCAGATAATAAGACGGAGGTAATGCAAATACAGGAAGTTATCACCAGGCAAGGCAAGCAGTGGATTTACAGTACTATGGTGACAGTTGCGCATAGGTTGAATGCACATAGTTTGAACCCTCTTGTAAATGTGAGATAATTTACCCTTCTCTTCCGGATGACTGAACTGTCCCACAGACTCTATGGATAGGCATATGCACACATGCAATTCCTATGGAAGAGCTGACATTGTGGATTTATCCCTGGGTTATGCAGTGCACTGGCACTCTGAATTTTCCATACTGGAACAGTATCAGTTTCCATAACAGTACCCAAATAGAAGTATAAGATGGGATGGTAGGTCTGAGATCGTGCTAATCTGTAAAGATGTGGTGTACAAACATACGTCAGCAATATGAGGTTTAACAGCATCTCCGCAGGTTTACTGGAGTACTTTGCCAAGGAGGTTTGTACACAAAAGTACAAGCTTGCTTTGTGAATCTCTTCTGCTCAATAACTTTGCCACTGCAAAAATATATGTCATTCATTGTGGCAACAAATAGTGTGAAAAATGAGGTGCTATTGAGAAGAAGAATGAATTAAATGATCACGTCTGGCTTAATCTAAAGTCAAAACGCACACATGGGGACAAAGTAATATTAATTCACAGAAATGCAGGAGTTTCCCTTTTGACAGGGAAGTCCTTACATTTCTACCATAGGAAGAAGTAAGTCATTAATGAGAGCATCCTTTGTGCTGAATGTGTTCCTACACACATAAATACAGTGAATGCTATTAGATAGACTTCAACTGGTGTAATTTAGACTACATCAGATTCATTCTGATCCAAATTACAGAGCGCATAAATTGTTCTTCATTTTAAAATAATTTTTAGGAGCAACTAGGTGCAATTCACCTTAATGAAAAAATGCAGTGATAAGGAATAAAATCCATAGTGAGAGGGAGTCTGGGCACTTGAGTCCTTCCCAGCACCTTCTCAAGATGAAGTACAGATGATTTTTCCAAGCTGTAAGTCTTCCAAAAGGCTTAAGGTGTGCTACTTCTTTTATCCCCAAACAGGCAGCTAGGGAAGAGTCTCCAAGTATTCAGGGTTAAGGAACTGGGCATAAAACCAGAGGTCTGTATAGAGAGAAGATAAAATGCAGGAATGCAATAAGGTAATAAATACCAATTCAACCATAATATAGAAGATTACCTTATCATTTACCTTAGAGAGGCTCAGTCAAGCAATGAGTTTTATTTTTGTCACCCCAAATATGAGACTAGATGCGATAACGCAAGTCCTTAGATCATGTTAGAGACCAAAGGTTTGTTCTGGTTTTTATTTGCTCTTCCTCATATTCTTTTCCCTAGTAGGAAGAGGGAGATGAGGTAAGCACTGGGTTTATGCAGGATACAGGACAGATCATTTTGTTTAGCAAAATAAAAATAAATCACAACTATTTTCTGAATATACCCCTTTTCTGTCAGAACAAACTTCACTTTGCCGGCATTTGTTTCACAGGGTTTTCTGTGACATCAGA
Source organism: Aptenodytes forsteri (assembly GCF_000699145.1). Taxonomy (NCBI): domain Eukaryota; kingdom Metazoa; phylum Chordata; class Aves; order Sphenisciformes; family Spheniscidae; genus Aptenodytes; species Aptenodytes forsteri. The sequence goes on along the minus strand of NW_008795364.1, from coordinate 4,347,060 downwards.
CCTAATCACAACCTATTCTGCTACTTAAAAATATGGGACCCTGGCAACACTGCTTCCGCTCTCCAGTCACGGGGCAGCAAAGCAACTGCAGGCTATTGCTTTTGGATTTGTCAGAATAAATAATTAAGTGGCTCATCAGCTTCTCACTAATGAACAAGGAAATGTGATTAAGCAACTTTAAAAGAGAATGGCTGAAGACAATATAGAAATGATAGCAGGATGATTGCTGTGAATGAGAGACTGAAATTTCTGAATAAGAGATTTCTTCAACAAGACACAAGGACAGTAGTTTAATCTTCCATTAAAAGATTCCTGCCAATTTGGAAAAGCTCTGAATCAGGAGGTTACAGACATCTCAGAAGCTGACAAGGCAGTCAGTTCTCTTAAGACAGCTATTTTCTGGCGAATGGAGAAAGAACACTTTTTTTCTTTTTTTTTTTTAAAAAAAATTTTTTTTTTTTTTTTTTTTTTTTTTTTTTTTTTTACTATTTCAAGACTCTTAACTTCTGCCAAACAATGACTAGGACTTCTCTGACTAGGCAATCTTTTATTCTCAAAGACTCTGAAAATACAAATCGTCTTTCAGACCAAAATGTTCTAGAGATGCTTGCCAAGTTTACTGTGGCTAACATCTAGAAATTGTACTGATTAGCTTCTGGCAACGTTCCTTGAAAGTGCTTTGTGTGTTAGTATCTCATTAAATATCTTATTCCTCTTTATTATTCTTTAGCACCAAAAAATGTACTTCCACCTTATATCAAATCTGTTTCTATGCTTTTACTATCTGTTCTCCTAGCTTATCTAAAGGAGATAGCACGTAATACAGAAACTTGAAGAAAAGTGAAATAACAGAAGTTGCTGTAATTCTTCTGTACGTCAGGAGAAAGATATCTTATTTTTTTCCTTTATATACATTCATAAATTACACAGTCTTTTTGTGGAGTAAAGGCACAAAAGTCAACAAGCAGATCACAAGATTTCTGTCCAAGAGCAGTTATATCAGACTGTAGAAGTTTCCAGATACTCAGATATAAAAATGGTATGCGCAGAAGTGTAAAATTCATAGTTACGCAGTTTAAAAAAAGAAAGCAAAAGAAAATGTCAAACATCTTTTTAGTTACAGAAATGCTCATGTACCTCAAATAAGATACTCAACATTACAGAAAATACTCTGGGTCTAAAACCCAGGCAGAAAAAGACTGTTCTACTTAAAGAGGCTTTTGAGGAAATTATACTTTCCTTTTTTTTCCCCACATGATGTACGCCCACCATAATGCAATGCATAGTATACATAATCGAAACCACTTTGGATTTTCAGCCAAAACTCCAGCTGTCTCCAGTGGAGATTTGATCTGGTTTAAACATGCTCTTAGCCTTCAGGTATCTCCCTGTGTTTCTTACAATACTTTGACATCATATTGTTATCATCTAATTGTCTTCCATAAAGATGCAAATTCATAGGTTTTCAGTTTCTACTTTGAAGATTACTTGTACTTTTCTTGTTCCACGTGATAAATTACTGTTTGGTTAGGGTTAGGGTTATTCCTTTTCTCATACTGTATTTATTGTCATACCCAGTTACTTGTCTCCTGTCAGCAGTTTATCCCAGTGAATATCACAAACTATACATTTCAGGTTACGTATGTTCTCCTTTGACTGAAATGGCTGGTTTTGTATCTATCTGACGCTTATGTTTTAGCTTCCTGCAGAGAATCAAAATATCCCCGAAGCCATAGGTGACCATGGTATATCATCCTATGGCATATCCTCTGAGCACAAGAATGAGAAGCCATTTTGATAGGGACATCTAACAGAGACACAACCTCCTCTCAGAAAGCAGAGATGTAGAAGAGGTCTCCCTCTGTCAGGAAATCTCTGCAGTCCTCTTTTCCAAACTCCTTAGTGTAGCAAAAAAAAAAAAAGCCAAGAAAGACAACATATTTCCTCTTTAAGCTTTTTCCGAGCCAAGTTCTGTGAAAACTTCTCTGCAAAGCTTCTCTGGAGCAAATAGATTGCATGGGTGTAGTCAATGAGGCGTTCACAACATCCTCTTTCTTTTTCTTCTGCAAAAAGAAGAGCAGGCTTGGAAGAATATTTCTTCAGCATTCAAGTAAATTCCTTGTAGACTAACACTTGTATTTTGTAATTTCATTTAGAATTTTATTATTTTTATTTTATCTTAGACATAGCAATTTGCCTTCTGTGCTGTGCTAGAATTGATGCCTCATTCCCATGATCTCCAGAGTCAAATCTGGAGCAAAACTTGCTTTTCAAATTAATTGTGCCAGAACGTCTTACTGATATGTCTAGGCTGGAACTATCAATGTTGTAATGCGCGTGAATCCCTTTCAGTGTAACTTCAGATTTCTACAGTAGATTAATTGTAGATAAATCCTTGGTGGAACAGTACTTCTGAAGCTTTTGTATGAGGAAAGAAACTTTTGCAAATTTTATATTCATTTAAAGGAACCAAAACTACCAATTTTGTGCTAGTTACCTCCCAGCTACACCATTCTGAAAAATCATCCTTTTTTTACATTTCCATAAAAATAAAGGATCTGACATGTACATGCACTTTTCTTTTTTAGGTGGAATGGAGAAAATAAAACAGCATACCTTTGCATTAGCTCACTACACCTATACTGTGCTGTCTGCCTTAAAATATGCCAATGGGGCTCCTGTAGTACGTATTTACAGCGATACAGATTTCAGCAATCCTGATGTCCAAGGTCCAATCATTAATTTTAACGTGCTTGATGACAATGGAGAGGTGATTGGCTTTTCACAGGTATGTTTTTCTCTTGCCTTAACTGAGTTTTATGTTTATATTTTAAGCATATTCACAATGCTTTCTTTATCCTACAGGAAATACTTTGTCCATAGTGGTCCCTTCTGAGGTTTTGGTTTTGTTTCTTCATAGCTCTGCACAATATATACACACCATTTTTAAAGTAGTAGAAAGGAGAATAAAATAAATAGTGCTAGCACAATGCAAAGTACATAATAGCCAAAGCTAGTATCTTACAGATTTAATACTCTACACGTAGGAAGTTTGAAAGTGGGCTGTTTTAACAGGACACATTGATTAGGCAGTTTGGTTTCTTGTTGACTTCCTTTTCTAGTGTACTCAAAACTGGGAATTGAAGAGCAAGTCTAGAAAAGCTGATATAAGAGACTGCCTTGGAGCTTTGACATACAAGTGAAATCAGATCTCAAAATATTGCAGTCACCCATGAAAGAGGAGTTCTCTTCCCTTCAGTTCTAATAATTACATTCTTGTAATATTCCTGAGGAAGCATTGAATAAAGTTGAATGATCAGTGTAAGGAGTGAGATTCAAGCTCAAAAAGTCCTCAAATGCTGTCTCTCTCAACAGCTTTCTCTAGCCTTTATCCATCAGGTATACTGAGTATCTGTAAGATGAAACTTTGTGAAACTTTTCTACCTTCAGTAGAGAGGTAATGGTGTATGACCATAATTGTGTATGACTGTGCACCGTGTAGGCAGTAGGTAACGTAGGGTAACGTAGCTCACTTGCTCATCAGCAGAAGTCAGAAAAACCACAGTGCTCTAGTTTTGCTTAATTCTTTTGTTTTTCATTGGCTGATGATTGAATAAGCCCCCAAGTCAAGTTCAAGTGTATGACCTTGATTTTTTAAAAGCTGTCAATAATTGGCACTACCTGTCTCAGCGACTACCTCCCTCTGCCAGCAGTAGTGGCAGAGCTGCATTGCTCTTGGAAGCTGATAATTCTGGACCATTAGGGAGAGAGTGGGAGTGCTGCAAAAGGCATTCCTCAACACTCCTCTGCTGGCGAGGAGAAGAACCGGACAACAGGGGGAACGCAGAGACATGTCTACGAGAATACAAGAGGAGATCCATATATACACAAGGGAGAACAGAAGTGAAGCAGTTACTTTGTAGCCTGTCAATATGGAGTTTTACAATTTTTTTTAAGGCGCTTACCGCACTGATGAACATTGGATGGGCAAATATATAGTAGTGGAGAAGCTCTTCTTCCCATACATCTTTTTTTGGACTATACTACCAAATAGTCTCAAATATTCACCACATTTCATTTCAAAGAATTCCACATTTTAGGAGTCACTTAGCCATTTATACAGTCTTGAATATGTGTGGCAATGCTCAGAAAAGACTGGAGATATTAACACAGCTTGGTTGGTAAAACACTCCACAAACACTCTGATGTTGCTTCTGTCCTTTGGTTAAAACCAAAACCTTCATTTGCACTTCTGATTTTCACAATTTCTTAGTAAAAATGGCTCTTGCCTGTTTCACTTTTTTAAACTCAACTGTACCCTCAAAGAAAAAATAATTTTATAGTCTTATGCCTCCATTGTGCCTGTTTGCTGCAGTGGCTGCTCATAAAAAGCTTCTTTATTGATCTGTATCATCTGGGTTGTGCTATTCACCAGATTCTTGTCATTTCTGGCGTGAGTATGCAGAATGAAGAACTATAAAGTTTTCAAATGCATACCCGTCACATCTGCAGTGCCTGTTAGATTACTTTGTTTAATTAAAATAATGTGCAATTTAATGACTTTTAGAAATTAACAAGCAACAGCACTATTCTTTCCAAAGCTATAATACATGTGATATATATATATAATTGGGTTCTTTACGGAATGAAATTCTTTCATAGACATCTTGTAGCAGTTATGGGGGAGAAAAATGTTTGCTGCTTCTTTATGATTACAAAGAAAATACATACAGCAGAGAGTAAGCTTTATCAAGCTGACAATATAATCTTATCGTCATACCTGTATGCATGTCTAAAATTAGATACGTTTATTCAAATCAAAGTTAAATCCAATACTTCCATTAATGGTTTAGAAATAAAAGTGTCCTCTAGTTTGGTCATGTCTGTGATCTGCACGTTCATGTGGATTCACTGGTCAGTCTCCAAATGCAATCTAGTGGATTTAGGAGAACACAGTTTCAGAAGGCTCCCAGAAAACATTTTGGGGAATTTTTAATGAAGGAAAAGTTGGATGACATTTCTATCTGACATACCTACTACTAGTGGACACCAATTAAAGACTCAGGTTGTATTTCAGCTTGTATATTAAAAGAGAAATGATAGAATGTCCTATTCCTTTATGGATGATATCCCATCTATAATTAATTACTTATAACCAGGCATCCAATCAGTTCTATTTGTCTTTCTGACAGGCAATTGTTCTGTGCCCATTGCCTATTAGAGGGCACAGTGTGGTTGGACATTAGCATTTGGTAGCCTGAAAAGGACAATCTGACTAACTGATTCCAGAGAAAATACTATGATGAGGTTTGGAGCAGTTTATTCGGAACATTGAGATTGGCAAGAAAGATTTCATAAGTAGACAGTGTCTTCAGAAAAATTATTTCCTTCAGTAAAGCTGTCTTGTAGGCTACTATTGGTAGTAATTTGTTCTTGAAATGACGGGAGGATACCTGTATTCTTTTCACGCAAGCTGCCTGTCCTCTGCAGTAGCACGCCTGTCATTTTATGTGTTTATTTGCACTGCAGCGCCAAAAAGCCCTGGTTATGAACTATGATGAGTACTTGACAGGTCCAGGACATAAAGATGGCCTTTATGCCAAACAGCTTCTTCATATATACTTGTCTAGTTAGAATGGATAATTCTCCAGCATTATAGTTTTTGCTATTAATGACGTGTGGACAGATGACAGGCTGGTGATTTTGAAAGGTGAGAAAGGGCAGGGGTAGAGACGAAGGACCTCTGCTAAGTCAGTGGTGCAGGATGGAAGCAGCAGAGTTGACATTAATGCAGCAAGCTGTCAATCTTCTGCTTCCTTGTGAGGCTACCAGGAAAAGAAGCAATTAGCCCTAGATATTAAAGGGGGTTTCTGATGTCACAAAAATGGGGTTACGTATATGCTCAACGCTGAACTAATACTGCAGACTCTTCGCATAGAGAATCACCATTGGCTCATTTATTAATAGTCAATATCTGTAGTCTTCAGCATATATGAATGTCGTCTGTTAATACATCCCCAAGTCCTTCCAATCTCTGAAGTACTGTTTAACAGCAACGACTCAGCTTCAGTTTGCATCCTTGCTGTCTTTTTTATCAAAAGCTTGCATGTGACTCTAAGAGGTTCCAGCCTGTTTTGAATGCCAAAGAGGAGATGGAGCAGCTCTAAGGGAACAACATTGATTTGAAACAACAATCATCAACACAAAAAAGTGGGTTTCTTACAAATCAGGTCGAAGTTCCCTTCCACTCCCCATCACAGATTTGAAAAAAATCACCATCTCTGCTATGAGGGACCTTTTGTGCTAATATTATTTTAAGTTTCCCTCTTTGTTCTGATAGGGAGAAGAGACCTGTGAAATGTTCTTTGTACATTCAGTAGATAATTGCAGAGTAATTTTATAATCCTTTCACATTTCATTCTTTAAAGTCAGTTTGGGAGCTGGAAGTGGGGGTAAGAGGCAGAGATGGGCAGATGGAATTTCACCTGAAACATTTCTTGAATTGTATGCCCTGGAGAGCTCTTACCCAGTCACACCTTCCAGTTCAGTGTTTTCTGCCCCCAGTGAAAAATAGCACTTCCCTTATCAAACTTTTTCTTTTTTACTCTGATCTTCTGAGACAATATCTTTTTCTCCTGTGTGTCATGGGCATAAAAATGTGAGCAAACCATCATAGCTATCTTTTGAAAAATGGCTATCATTTCGGTTGTGGATTACCAGCTCCCTTTCTCACTCTGCTTTTTCACACTGCCTCCTTTGCCTGGAGCCTGAAACTAAAATGAAGTAGCTTGTCGTGATTGTCTCACCTGCAAAAGTTCCCTTGGTATCCATATATGCTTGCCATGCCTCCTAAAAATCCTGTCAGGAAGGGAACAAGCATCAGTCCATTAGCAGTCTCAGCCTTCTTGCCACTTCACACTTGTGTGTGATAGACAAACTGCTGTAACAGGAATCAGCTGCCAAAGATAGAGAATGTAAACATTTTGGTTTGCCTAAAGAAGGCTCTTCTGTAGTGTTGCATATGGATGAGTTTTGCCTCTCAAGACTGAGAACCCTGCTCAGATAGATTATGATCAGTTTTGTCTAGGAGCCTACCTTAGCATGTCCTGGCTCACTTCTCATCAACCCAGATAGAGTGAAGGGAGGTCTAGACTTTGAACTTGCCTTTCTTCATCTATTTCTCAAGAAAAAAACTATCAACACTTCTCAGCAGGTAACTTCCAGTGTGTGTCCCTTCAGCACAAATCTATAATGCAATTTGATGACTGCTCTTATTATGGCATCCAACCACTGTCTCACCACCTTCCTTCTATCTCAGCCTCCCTTGAGTTAATGTAAGGATAGACTCGATGACCCACTGTTGTTTTTTTTCCTTTCCTGCCTTTATTTTCTGTCATTCTGAAGTGAAGACCAGGGTCTTAAATTGGAATGTGTGGTCCCAAATCACTTAGATGTAAGAACAGCCACGCAGGATCTCACCGTGGCACCTTCTCTACCCTGGTAGCCTCCTTCTGCCAGTGTTCACATGCTAGCAGTATAAGAAGAGGACAAAAACAGAATAAGAATCTCCCAAGAAACAAAAGAAATTTTGTTTTCTTTTTAATCCTGTTTATCCTTCTGCATCCAAAACATCCTATGGCAGTGAATTGTCTTGTAAGCAGCTTAGCAGCCAAGCCAAAATCATCCCTGTGGTTTGAGAAGATGTGGAAGGGGAAAAATAGATCTTGGGATTGCAGGGACTATGAGAGGTTGCCCATCATCATCATGTGCCAAGATAGGATCATCTTTACCTGAACTTTTCTGCAGGCTCCGGAGGCAGTTCATTCTGGAACTTAGTTATATTCACTACTACAAAATATTTCCTAATGATTAACCTAAATTTCCCACAATGCAGCCGAAGTCCATTATTACATGGATTGGGCAAAGAAAGAGACACTAGTTTGGGCAGCAAAGCAGGAAAAAAGGAGATTCCAGCCATGAGAGGCAGAGGAGAGCTGGACAAACAGTCTGAAACAGTGTTGTATGGGAGAGGTGTGACCAGGGAAGAGACAGAGCAATATAAGCAGGTAGAAGTTATTCTGTCTGTTTGCCTTTGGACAGGTCTGCAAACAGAATTAACACGGGACAAAGTGGTGTGAGGCAGGATGGGAAATGCACATAAAAGTAGTTGCTCAAGGTAAATAAAATGGTGATAGCCAGTTCTGGAAGCACCTTCATATTGCGAGTACACTTTCTTTGCTTTAGTTTCACAATGTTGTCTTTTAAGAGCTTCCTTTTCCTTCAGTGATGTTTTAATAAATTGCTTAGCTGGACCTAGATCAGTAGCCAGGACCTGGCAGTGGCCAGGTGAAATCTCCTCCTTCTGCTGTAGTCTTTCAGTGTCACCTTGAGGGATTCAATGTCTGTCTTCCCCACTTACTCTAACTTCACAGGAGTGGAGAGGAAATATGTTAAATACTGGCAAATCTTCAGATATCAAGTGGCGGATACATTTGTATATACACACAGCTGCTTGAATACATATTCATATTGCTCCTTATCATTACATGATAAAAGGGACCATGCAATACCTGTAGTGGCTAGATTTCTTGAAATAATTGCTGTTTGTGTCTTAGACGGTACCCTCGGTTTCCCTGGTAGATTAGCTCCAGTGCACTGTACATCTGGTATATAGGTACAGAATTAGAGCAATGACAACATGTGAATTAGAAGAGTGGGAAAAAAAAGGAGCTACAGCATTTCACATGCACAGGAAGCTGTTACCAGGTCAATTTGATCAGACTACTGACCGGAGCCTGGTAGTAGCTGTCAGTGCTTGTCTGGAAATTCATACCATGCCCCTACAGGAGAAAGTGGGTTGCTGTTAAGCAACGATGAGGTATAATTTCTACTTTATTTAATCTATGTGAAATAAATCTTCATAGAAAGTTATTAAGCAGGAGATCTTTGTTGTTCTTCAAACCGTAATCCTTTTGTGGTTTTTCCATCTGTTACTTCCTACTTTCATGTAAAAAAAATCGTTCAGTTTTGCAGGTGGAGAAGTGCAGCATTTTTTCATGTGGGCCAGAGAAAATGGAAATCCGGCATTTGTTAATTCCATCTAAGAACGTCTGTGCAGAGATGGTCAAACAATTTCAAGTTAGTTACACTAATGCTTTTAGAAGCATATCCACTCGTTATATTAATTTTGATGACTCAGGGAAAGGAAAGTGTTCTTAACATGCCTAATGGGATTTTTGGCCGTCTTCCCAATAGCTACCTAAAAATTGCTGGGGTGATTGCTCACTATTGATTTTAGCTATAGATTTAGCCATTGATTTCAGGAAGCCGGGGATTGCAGATGGACCAGCACAATAGAATGCAAACAGGATTACAAGGAGAAAAAGATTGTTGTGAAGATTCCTGTTGAACGTCCACTAATTTCCTTGGTTCCAATTAGTTTCCAATTGCACTGTGGATGTCTGGTAAGCAGGGAGATAGCAGCAATGCAGCAAAACACACTGGCTTGCCAATAAATGGCACCTTATTGCTTCAAACTGGCAAGAAATGCCATTACAATCTGGATCTTTGCTTACATTTGGTTACATGGCACTGGGCACTCAAAGACAGTCCTTACAACAAGGGGCTCTCTAGGTAGGGGATTACTGACTGAGCATAAGGAGATGCTGTACTTCAGAGACTCAGTGTGATAACTGCAAACCTCGTTAGTACGTAATGAAGCTCTCTTCTTGCTGAGGAAGTAGTGGCAGAATACAGGCTGAGTTGCTTTCTGTAATATCTCACTGTGGGGGGACAAAAGCGTATGTGAGATAGTATGCATGAAATTGCCCGCTATTAAACTGCTCATCAGAGCTGGTCAAGGTTAGAAAGCTTCATGAAAGCCTAGGCTGAAGGTGTTGCCTGACACTGCTTCTCTGGAGTGTCCTTGCATGTTGCTAAGGAAACTGGAAAGGAGATAAAAGAAAGGTACTCATAGTTGTTCAGATGAAAGAATCTCAGATGAATGAGGGAGGCTAAATATTTTCTGTTTAGTAACAGGGCCAAACTGTGGCTCTAAACTACAGACCTTGTTACGCAGGAGAGAAATGTGAAAAGAAACCACATGGTAGCAGCAAAAGGATTGCACTTTTGACAGTCTCTGCTGGATTCCTTTTTTCTTGATCTTGGTAAAAGGTCTCTGCTGGATTCCTTTTTTCTTGATCTGATTTTCAGATCAGCTGCCTTTGAACGCATGCAGTGTCCAGTTTCACTCCACCATCTGAATCCTTCGAAGACAAAGAGAGCCTGGCTCCACCTTCTCTATTACCTTGCTTGCGTCTTCCTGCGCCACACACAAATCCTGTATAGGACCCTATATGGACGTAATTAAAGTAATATTTCAACACAGTCCATTATGGGATTTTAACCCTACAACCTCCCTGTGATCTATTATCCCCATTTTCAGGGGATAAATACAGACAAAGGAGGATTTAAGTGATTTAAGAGAAAGAGGGAAAGGTGGGGAGGGTTTTGACTGGGACATGACTTAAATCTATGTCACTAGGCTTTCAGTATCATGCACTGCACCTTTTTATTCCTAAGCATTGTTTCCAGTTGTATTAGTCTGCTACACTCCCCTTTATCTCTTCTTGATACGAGTTGTAGCTCAGTCTTCTGTGTTGTTTGCCTCTGGCTTCCACTTCTCTGACTAGTAGCAGTCTGACCCAAAGCCTTTAGCCTACAAAATAGCTAGGGATGCACAATGGGATGCAGAGATACAGACCTTTTTCTATGACTCACAAGGAAACGCTCTGCTGAAGTCAGAGTTCGGAAGCCACAGAGGGCTTGGGTTCCTTTGCTTTGCTTTTCTTCCTGGAATCCATCCTTTCCCTGATGTCATTTTATCAAACCAGATTTTCATTGTCACTGAATGCAGGTTAAAAAAAAAGAAAAAAAGCTAAGAGAAAATGCCATTGGTTGGAGAGACCTGTGGCCATTGAGGTGCCAAATCAAAGAAAACCAGGGTGTTTAGCCAAGTCATCAGCCTGTTGAGTTTCAAATAGCTGGATCTTGGACTCATGAAGTTTATATACGATCCAAATAAGTCCATGCCCTAATTCACCGCATGTACTACAGAGAAGAAAAAAGCAGTTGAAAAAATGTGAGGTCATCCATTAACAATCAAGACTGTGTTTCATTTCTTCCTTATAGCCACCCCATCCCCAAAGTACCTTCTAGCTTCTGGATCGCAGAAATGTAAAATTATTGTTATTCCTTTAAGCATGGAGGACCTGCAGTTTGCTATGTATACGGCATCTTCTAAGTGAGAATTCCTGCAGAATGGCAACCCACATATTCTGAATTATGCCGATGTTTCCAGCCTGCTTCTCTCCCGTCCAGTCTTACCTGATACTTGACTGCCTTTGAAACCAGCAGAGAAAATTAACACATCTACTGCAGAGTTCCTGATAAGCTAGCATTTCTGCTATCAGGACACTGAGTTTGGCAATTTCAGTAAATTTCAGTATCTCTGTCTAATACTTCACTGCCTTCTACCAAAGGGGTTTTGGTCAGAGTGAGTGATGAATGGGTGTAGACTGAAGAGAGATTTACATCCACTCTCCAATTAGTTCAAACCATTGTGAACAACTAGAGACACAATAAGGAGGAGAGGATCAGATTCATCAATACCGTGGGAACCTGCCCACGTAGAAATTCTTTCCCTGGGATGGGAAAAAATGCCTCTCTTGCAGGAAACCATGCAGTTAAACCAGTTTAAGTATACTGTAACTCAGCTAAAATGCTTTTTTCCTCCTACTAAATGATTTGGAAACAAGTGCTGGTTTGTTTGTTTTTTTTCCTGACCTACTTCTTATTAAATTGTATTAAACAAGATTAAGTATGCATTTGCATCAGCAACAACATTTCACAGTCAAATGCTGGATGACAGAAAGACCTAGCTTACTTTCTTTCCAATTCCATGCCATGAATCAGTGAATTAATTTACCAGTGGATGTGGAGAACAGTGTCATGAAGCCTGTTTTATAACCAGCCATCGGTGCTGTGCAGTGAAATTCTTGTAATGAGCAAATCCATCAGACAAACAAACTGCTCTGAAATTTGAGCATTGTAGAAAGTAGAATGAGAAGTCCCAATCCCAATTCCTGAAGGACAGTACCTGCCAGTACTGAGTTACATGATTTGGTTTTTTTCGGAGCACTTCATGATCTATTATAAAAAGTTCCTTTATTCATGTGAATAATTCTTGTGATAATCAGTAAAATAACTTGCACAAATAAGAAGTACTTTCTTGAATAAGAGCTACAGAATTGGATCTTATGGGAATGACTTCAGCAGGGGTTCCTAAAGAATCCATCATTCTTAGTGAAAATCTTAGACTTAGTTGATTAGGAATAATGCAAAACTATGTGCTATTTGTAAATACTTAGTATCACTTAGTATATATCTACCTACAGTAAGTGTCATTCTCAGACTCATTTCAGTGGAGCCTGAAGCCCGAGAAAAGCTTACACCTTTCAGCTGACCACCACAGAGGCCCTGAAGTGAATGGATAGCAGAAGTCAGTCATTTAGCAAAGGCAGAGAAGTCGCCGGTGCAGCTGTGTGACAGAGAGTGGGAAATCAGAACACACCAGAATCACATTTATTTTTGGAGCTGTCCAGCTGCTGAGTATGAACTAAAATACCAGATATCCAGGGGGGACTATTGTAGGGTAATGCATTAAAACCAGGGGAAAAAACCCTCTCCACCTCAATATTTTTTATATTAAAGAAAAATTAAAGTTGTCATAGTATTTATCAGATAGAGCACTATGAAAAAAACCCTAACTGTGAGCATTTTGTCAATCTGGCAACACTAAAGGAAGGCTCCCTGAGGAAGGCAACTGTGCTTAAAATAAAAATTATCTCTGAAAAAAAAGAAGAACTATTTTAAAAATGGATTTAGATGAACTTCATTCATGTGTGTTTATTAAACTCGAAGACCACAGCCTGGAATTCTGAAAAGCACCTTTTGCTTGTCAAAAATCAAGACGATCTGACATCAGAAGTGTTGGGGTGTGAAGCAACCTACAGGGCTTGGCCCACAGTAAAGAGCTTCAGAAAAAGTAATGAATGCAAAGGGGCTCTGAGGGGCAGACGGGACTCCAAGATGTCGTGATGGCTTAATTACCATGTCCTCACTGACTGAAATCAGTAAAAATGCTGCAAGGTTTCTGCGTGTGTTTTGCAGTTTAATTGTAGTCTTTAAGGTCTGAAAGACCAAGGCACAATAGTTCCAAATATCAGACCCAGGGAATCACCAAAACTGACAATCTGAGTACATTAAGCTGTGTACTTACCATTAGTACCATTCATGCTTCCGTGCCTTCATTGATGAACGTATTCCTGGCTCCCAAAAGTCAGCTGCCTCTATTACAGACAGAGCTGCAAGCGGCATTCTGTATTTCATAACCCTGAGCTCCATACCCATTATTGCTCCTTTTGGCAATTTTAAAGATGTGCTTTATTGAAATAAGCTTTTCTTCTTCGAAATAACTGTAACAGATGTTTTATATTCTATTTGTTTTGCTATGTGTTAGCACTGCAGAGAGAGATTAAATTAACTCCCCAAGTAGCATATTTCTAGGGTGGAACTAAACAAGAAGAAATCGAAGCGTATGTCCAAGGGAAAGTCAAGCATGCATTCAAGGGACAGATAGGTTTGCAGTGCTGTCCTTACTGATTCTTTACATGGTGTCATTGTTTGCAGTGAAAAGTGTGCATCACATTCCCTGTGTGTGTTATCACATTGGTGATAACGGAGTTTGATTAATACTAAAGCTATGGATAACATAACTTTGTTCTCCTGAACCACAATTCCCTATATTCCTCTAATGTTCATTCGTTTTTATGTATCAATAATCTTTGTCTACTGTACAGATTAATATATATCACAATTAAAAGTGTTATTGGAGAAGGGTGTTGGGTCACACGGCTAGAATGAAATTACTGTTCATTAAAGAACAGTAATAATTTATTTGACAACTTTAAAAATATTTTTTAAAAATTCTTGTTAGCAATTCCTTGAAGTTGGGTCATGGAAACTTCATTACACCACATACACTTTGATAAGCAAGGCTGCCCCAGCAATGTTTTTCAAAAAATAATAATAATTAAAAAATTATATATTTTAAAGCTTTTTGTATACTGAGCAAATAAGCCCAAACACTGTACGAATGTGGTGAAGTATCTGTCATGATTTTTGCCTTGCTTGTCATCATTAACAGAACGATAGATCAACCCACGAGTCACTAACACCATGACAAACCGGTTTATGCCAGGATGACAACTTTTCTCATCTAAATGAAAAAAGAAGTCAAGAAAATGTCACTGTTCCCAGATTGAAGTCTTCTGACAAAACAAAGCTAACGACACCACAACAGTCTTTCTCAACAGATGCCTTTTAATATAACTTTGATTTGAGAAACATGCTTTGAACACAGGATATTCTCCAAGGCATTAATCTTGAATAGGGATCTCGGGACTGTTTCTGTTCTCTGCTTTCCAAGTCTGGATATATGGAGTTATTTTGATTGTATCTTTATTTGAGAACGGAACCATTTTGAATTGAACTACTGGGGCAGAACGTATTTAATTGTGAACTTGAGAACTCGTGCACTATAATGATGTAGGATTTCTTCTGCGTATACAGCACATTTTTGTGTGGAGTACCTTGTGCCCCACACGTGAAAAAAAAAAAAATGCTGTTTGAACTGCTTTTAGCAGAGCTAAACACTACTTAGGTTGAATTATTTCAGCCTGGAGTAAGTTCTAACAGAGGGCTTGGTTTTTCAAGCTGCTGAGATAGTGAAATTAAAGGTGCTTGGTATCTCACACAGTTAAACTCAGAGATGCAGAAGATAGGCTGACATTAGAAGATTGATGATGGCAGAAGATAGGAGGCATAAGATAGGCTGAATTATACCAGAAGGTATGTGCTACATGTATTGGGCTATTGTCCTATACAAAGAGAATTTATGTTAAAAAAAATAAAAGCCAATAGAGATTAAGCCAGCTAGAAGAGCTAGGTTGAATGTTTACATTGATACCTCGGGCAGATAAAGCATGAGCTCACAGTTAGGAAAGTGGTTAGTTTGAGATGGTCGACACTTCCATTCCTGCACCTTTAGGCTGAGCTATGGCTCTGCACATAGCTGAGCCTGAGCTCCCTGTGAGGAGGATTGTGTCGCTGGCATGGTGGGGTCCTCTCAGTCAGCAGCAGGGTTATTCTCAGAGCTCTCGGCTCTCCATTTTGCAGAAGAGGAGCGAAAGTACAGAGAGATTAACGCAGCTTGTGAGAGGTTGTTCGGGAAGTCTGTGGTAGAGATAGGATGTGCCAGGTTTCATGCTACCTTTCTGACCATCTGACTGTCCTTCCTCCCAGTCCTGACCAGGAAAGTTCATCATTTATTGTCAAAGAAATAACTGGCAGTAGCTATACCTGCTCAGCTAACCTTACCAGCTGCTGTTGTTGCTTTTTGAAATCAACATAAAGCGTTTTCAGGTCCCTGCAGTGTGCTTCCATGGTTTCTTAGCTGTGCTAAGAGGATCCCCATGGTGTGCTTCCGTTGTTTCTTAGCTGTGCTATGAAACCCTGACAATCCATAGCTCTTCTCTGCAGTGCCATCCTGCCAGTGCTGTCCTGCCAGTGCATGCGTGTATGCCTTCCGAGGCACATATAGACATGTGCTTCTGTTCTCTTTGCACATCTTTTTCATTCCTTCACATAATTTATTCATGCCAGTATGTCATCAAGTATTGTATTTTCTGCCCATTCATTATTTAGTGGACAATAAAGAAATGGTATAACACAGAACAGCACAGCATGAGGAAAAAGTACACCAGGGAGTTGGTGGACTGAGTGGTTGTATGTATAAGACTCAAATAGGTATTCCAGTTTAGTCCCTGCCCTGTTGGATGTTATTGCTTACTGGGGGGCTGATTCTTCAAGCCCTTGTGTGCCAAAATCCCACAGATACAGCCAGTTTCTGTAATGAGGACTTGCAGTTTCAGATCCTTGGAGAACAAGGTTTTCTTTAGCTAACTGAAGAGGTGCCCCAGGCCTCTCTTAAATCTCTGCAGACGCAGTTGTACGTGACGGTTCTGTCGAGACACTGAATGACACTTGACTGCAGGCCTGTAATTAGCACTACTGATGTGAATGAACCTGTTCAGAGGTTTAAAACTAAGCACATGTATCGTCATTAACAGGATCAGGACCTGAACTGATATGCTCTGTGTGTGTGTGTGTGTGTGTGTGTTGTGTGCACTGTCTGTCAATGCCAAGGTAAGCTTTTCTGCTTTCACCGTTTTCTTTCAGCTAAATAACAATAATGCTAAAAGCTACAGAAAGTTGTTAATAATTTAGAGAATTAATTTACCTCCAATTGAATTGTACCTTTAAAATATAGTATGTTGTTTACCACAACTTTAAAATGTCTATTTTTCATTCTTCTCCTATGTCTAATCTCCTGCTGAATCGGGAAGGTGGACAAGATGGCCAGTCTCTACAACATACATGTCCGCACAGGTTGCTTCTGTAATACAGGAGCCTGCCAGATGCATTTGAATATAAGCAATGGGGACATCCAAAGGAACCTGCAGGTTAGTTTTTGAACGAGATTACATGATATATTGCCTGTAGAAAATACCAAGATTCAGTGACCCAGGAGATATCTTCTGGCTATCAGTTCTGAATTTTGTAAGGATGGGAGGTTTGAAGGAGAGAAAAAAACCAGGCTCTGTATCCAAAAAAACCCTAATTAGTTAAAAGCTAAAGTAGGTGTACCATGTCCTGTGGTTTTGAGTCTCTGCGACTTTAAGAATGAAGGTAAATTTGATTTGCTTTCTCTGACCTTTCAACTCAATTGCCATGTTAAAGAACTAAATGAACTGAAATTCAATTCATTGAAATGGGGTGTTGAAAAAAAATCATTTGATGGACCCAAAGCAGTATGTGTTGCTTGTTTTTATTTCATTGGAAAATATGAAATTGTGGCTTCTTGTTCTGATTTGGAATTACATGAAATCCAGACTTCCTGCAGAACAGAAGTTCCTGGACGATTCATCTCATGTTGTTCCTTAAGTATCCTTAATTGTACTTAATAATGTTCAAGTATTATAGACCTATTGCTGTTGGATGTTACAGTTTAAAAGGCATACACAAATTGGACAAGAAACAATAAATGAGAATGCACAGTGAATTTCAGAGAGTGAAGTAAATTTAGATGACATCTACCTAGATTACTAGTGTGTTAGATTGTTAGAACATGAACGTAAAGACTGTTTTCTAGATTACTAATATTTTCCATAAATTGTCATTAAAAGAAGTGTAGCAGGATGTATTACAATGAAGTGGGGGAGGCTTCATGTCTGCATATTTGTCAGAGTTTGAAATTACAGTAAATTAATACAGAACAATCCAAAATGTTATTAATGGTATTCTTCAAAAGCTAAAAAATTATAATGGCTGTATTGATATTGTAGCTCCTTTATAATTTCACAGAGACATTTAGATAACTTCTGCAAACACATTTATATGCAAGATTAATAGCACAAGTTCTTAAAGGGGGAAAGCTCTTTAATACCTTCCTTGACAAAATGGTGCTTTTATTTACAACAGAAAGCTCCATGTCCATAGCCTCCTCATGCATAATCTGTCTAAGAGCAGGTGGGTGATGCTTGAATTTTCGAGGGAGAGCAGGTTCCCCAAGATACTCTGAGAAAGGAAAAAAAGGTCTACCCTTCTGCTGAAGTGCAAAATGCCAATGACCAGCTGCAACGCTCCTGGATCTCTTTATATAAGGAGGATTTTGCTAAGGAGTAGGTGGCCTCTTATAGGTCTGTATCATGTTAATAAAGCTGTTAAAACAGCTTTAAAACATCATGTTAAAAACATTTAAATGGGGGTAGGCCAAACCCGAACTTATAAAGAGACACTTAATCTGCCAAAAGTGGTATGATGAGGTGGTGCAGTCAAGCAGTCATTATTTTGGGACATTCTCATCAGTCCTTTGAGAAGGATCTGGATGAGTTATTGACAACATTACCATGTAGGGGAAAGCATCTTTTATCACATTATTTGCACATATACTTCGGTTTCACCTTTTCCCAGGGTGCTGACTGTATTCTTCCTTCCCTGATGAAGATTTCCATGTATAAAATGCCTGTGAGGGAGGACTTTCTGTCCTCGAGGGTCCCTGGAGAAGTGTGGTTAGTTTTCTTAGGATGTTAGGTAGGAACTCGTTTACTGATTTGCACAGCAGGAACCTCTCTGCTCAGTCAATCAATCAATACTTGGCAGAAGGGTTACATGTATATTAACAGATGCAACCTAATTTTGCAAATGTTGCTTCTGCTCTATTGTCAAGGACAAAAACTACATCACACTGCATTAAAATATTTACTACTGTATTGCATGCTTTGACATAGAGGCTTTTTTTTTATTTCTCCTTGCATAAATGGCATCTGTGTTCATTGAACTGTGACATTTCTTGCTTAAAAAAGCCCTCATGTACATAATCTATTCACACTTCCATTTTTATGTAACAGAAATGCATAAATAAATGAAATTCTGAGGGGGGGAAAAAAAAACAACTGCTGCACTTACAGGAATAAGGATGCTGGCTTAGGACTAAAACTTGCGTCCGTCGATGAGATAATGTTAGATGGATGAACAAAGGGGGTCTCTAGCTTATCTCACTGGAGGTGAGTGGCAGCATTCACTGACCCACTTACTGAAGGAGAAACTTCCACTCTAAGGGAGAGTTTTCCAGAGAGTGCTGTATGAAAGACACATCAAATGGAGGTGTATCTATGTGGAGGTCCCTATTAGGGTATTTGAAGCATTTTTCAACAAAGATTTTTCATGAGTGGCAACCTGCGTTCTTCAAAGAAGGAAATGTTAGGGGGAAGGCTAGTTTCTTCCATCTTGAAAGCAACGTGTTGACTGGATCAGCAAGACAGATTTACTGCATATCCCAATGACAAGGGAAATCACTTTGGATGTTGAAGCTCTAGATTCAAGTCTCTGCTTTGCTAGTATCCCAGACCAGTTCTCAGCTGTATAGCTATCCATTGGACTATTTAACACAAGCCATGAATAAGCACTGATAGTATGAAATGGAACTGTTCTGACAGCAAATACCAAGAAAACTGCCCCAGAAAAATCAGCGGTCTCGTGGTTTGTTCACTTATCTGAATGTAATATCCCAGTTTAAATCCCAGTGAACTATGCAGACGAGACTGGAATATACCTGGAGACTGCCCTAGCTAACAGGCCATCCTGGGACATAAGAACTTTTTCTGATTCTTGACATGTTTTTGAGAAGTCTCTCTTGCCTTAGGGTAGAATAGGACAAGCATCTCAGAATTATCTTCTTTCCAGCTTGAGTAAGTAATAAGATAGTTGGGATATTTTTCTCCATTTTCTCTTTGTATTCGTGAGTTAACTTTGTATGTTTGAAAACAGTTTCTCAGGTTAGAATTAAAAGACTTGTTAATAACTATGTAACATTAGAGGGAAATAAAGCAAATTTGTCATAATAGCTCTCTGGTTTTCTTCCTATTTCAAACTAGGCTGGCCATGTCTGTGGAGATGATATAGACCTAGTTGATGGACGTCCCACTGGTTCTGTGAGAATATCCTTTGGCTACATGTCTTCCTTTGAAGATGCACAGACTTTTTTGAAATTTATCATAGCCACCAGACTCTCCAAGTCGGACACCGAGATTCCCTTCCAGTCCTCTGTTACAAAGCTGATGACAGAGTCTGTCCCAGATGACCACCCTTCCTTTAACAATACAGATAAATTGTCTCTGATACCACGCATCTCAGACAGAGAACTCAGGAATAATTCGTCTGCGACAAAGACAACTGTCAGCTGGCAGCCACCGGAGGCTGAGGCAGAAAGCATAAGGGCAGCTGTTTCTGAGACTGCAGTACCAACATGTAGAAGAGGTGGCAAGCCCATCGCTGTCACCAACATTTACCTCTACCCAATCAAATCCTGCTCTGCATTTGAGGTATACACTTTGAATCATTCCTAAATATTCATCTCAACCTTGTGTTTTTCCTTACCCCTCTCGGACATGTCAACCAGGAATAGCATGTGCGTGAGATATTAGGAAGCAGTATGTGGGTACCTGTTTTTCCTTTTCTCCAGTTTCTAGGATCTAGTCCTGCATGCTAAGGTACTTTGAAGGATTTTCAATTAGACTGAAGTTGCAGGATGCAAATGTGTCTTCTGCTCTCCCCTCCCCCCCAACAGACAAATCGGCACATAATATGCAGTCTTGAAGAAAATAGTTGGATTTGCAAAACTTGACTAAAATATAATCAAGTAATTAGTATGCTTTTACAGAACAACATGTGATGGACTTGTAGGCATTGATGGGTAGGCAGCAATTGAGAAATAACTTGATTAACGTTATAATTGAGAGGAGGCTGATTTACATTACAAAGAAATGTTATCATTAAAAATACATTTGCAACAGAAATATGACATTTAAGTGTTGCTGCACTATTTGAAAGTTCACTCTTTGAAGATTTTAATTGCTTTTTTACCAAGTTAATAATATCGTCACCTTAGCTGTGACTTTTTTTTTTAAATAATGCATGATGAAATAGGTGTATGGCCCACACATGACCTAGAATGTGACTGCTTAGTACCATACTGGGAAGTGATTTAATGAATGTCAATATCCAGTATAACTTTCCCTATGAAAACTTGCCGGTGTAGGTCACTGTCTCACATCTGACTGAAAATTGGGGTCAAATCCAGTGACAAATCACCTGCTTAAAATATGAGATTTTAATTGCTTTTTTACCAAGTTAATAATATCGTCACCTTAGCTGTGACTTTTTTTTTTAAATAATGCATGATGAAATAGGTGTATGGCCCACACATGACCTAGAATGTGACTGCTTAGTACCATACTGGGAAGTGATTTAATGAATGTCAATATCCAGTATAACTTTCCCTATGAAAACTTGCCGGTGTAGGTCACTGTCTCACATCTGAGTGAAAATTGGGGTCAAATCCAGTGACAAATCACCTGCATTTAAAATATGGCTTCTCAACTGATTTGATCATGATTTATTATTTTTTTTCTTAATGCAAAAAAAGGCTGGGGAATTAAAGCAAAGATTGTTAAATGATCAACAAAACATCTGTATTTTTAAATTCGGTTTGGCTTATGATGTCTTTAATTCAGAGGCACAATTTTGAGCATTAAATGAGACCTGAACAAACAATTTCCACGCCTTATTAACCTCCCACTAAATCAAACTGTTTAGAAAATCAAAGTAATCCCACATTTCATGTGAAAACGTTTTAACCTTTGTTTAAGTGTTGCAGTTATTATAGTTGTATTACAGAAGCCCACTGCAGAAGCTGCTGAAATATGTTGTAGCAGTATTCGGGCCCCTTTGGGGTTAAATTCTATTTTTAACGTGCAGGCTGGTGTTGTGAGATACATACCACAACATTCAGTGCTAGGAAGGCTTTGAAGTGATTGTGCTCAGGAGCAGGTAAGACGTACCTCAGCATGAAAGACAGCTTATGTTTCCCCACAAGCTGAGCCAGGTTTCTTCTCTTCAAGCTCTGTGAGGGGAAACGACTTTAGGTGATAAATTCATACAAACCTGGTACTCCCTGGCAGACAGAACTGCAATTTTACATGGAGGTAGAAAATCCCTATTCCTCATGCATACTTCTTGGGCATGTGTTAATGGGCCCAGCATGAAAGCAGGGTTCATCTTACTTACTCTTACAGCTTACCCCTCCAAAGTTAGATAGTATTCTGTAAGCAGTGAGACATGGATACCTGCTAATTCATCTTACTGTAAAACAGGCATCTGCAGTAGGAAAAATGAATATTTCTGTCTCTTTCTATTGACTACAGGGGAAATCCAAGGCAACTTTGATGACACAGTTAACATTAGCTGATTTGAATAGTTTAAAAATACAGATATTAAAATAGCAACTATATATATTATAAGGTTTAGTTTTGCATGCCTAGAATAATTTTTGAAGTCTAGTGTATTCTGGTTTGATATTTTTTGATAATAAAGTATCAGCCACATTAAAACCCAGTAAGCTAAGCTCTGTCAGAGCCTGTATTGCCAAAGAGTAATATACAATTAAATATATACTGGCTTTAGTACATGATATTGGAAGGGTCTGGAAGTTCACTATCAATAGCATTTAAGTCTTCTCCTCCTCTTCTCAAAGAGCATTTTTTTGCATTTCCACTTAGTTCATAGAAGATACATGAGTACATGTGAAAGAACAGTAGAAGTTGACCTGATAGATACTATGAAAAAGGGCTTTCAATGCATAAGGAGAGCAGGCCAGGAGGTGAGGCCAAAAGATGATTGATTTTCATTATTTTCAATATTGAAAAGGGCTTTCAATGCATAAGGAGAGCAGGCCGGGAGGTGAGGCCAAAAGATTGATTGATTTTCATTATTTTCAGTATTGAAGTAAATCCCCAAAGAAAATGTGTTTGCTTTCATGATCTTCTTCCTGTCCACCAGGCATTCTTCAGGTTTTTGTTCCCAGAGGTCTGAGTGACACTTCTAGACCTGTCGTCCATTTATAACCAGCCTGTGAAAGATCTGTCAATCTCATTGTCTGCCTATAGAAGAGGTGCAAATGGCAACTTACAGCCCACCACTTGTAATGAACTTTAAAAATCAGTTAATTCCATTCTAAATCAAGCAGTGGCTTGGTCTCTTCCCAATGGCTAAAAGTAGAATAGAAAGCCAGTGCTGCCAGAACCCACATCGTCACTAACTGCAGAGTGCATCACCCTCCACAAATCTACGTATGTCATTACTGCAACTTCAGCCGGTATCACTTTGAAAGGGGAAAATAACCTATGCCACATGGCACTGGAGTTTGAAGCAAGACATGCTAGAGAAACCTTACCACAATTAAATGGAATCAGATCCTGAAAATCATTTTGCTTTTTAAAATATTGATTATACCAGCATTTCTAGGCTTTATCATGAAAAGATTGAATCCCATAGAAAAGTATTCCTTTGCAAGTCTTTTAGTGGTCTTCGTCATACAGACCTCACACTTAACATTATATTATCTCCTTACTTTAGTGAACTCATAAACTTCTGAAATAATAATCATGTAGCTTGTAGTTTCCTTGGTCTTCAGTTAGAAGCCAAGAATTGAAATTCAGTTTCATATTTCAAATCTAAAATACCTTTAGATGCTTTGTAGTTGTTGGAAATTTAGAAAAGTATTTTCCCAATTAAAAAATTGATCCCCTGTTTTATCAGTTATAAGGTAGCTCTAAGCTAGTTGATGTGGAAAGGTGAAAGTTGTGTAGATATTGGGCGGCTTGTACTTGGATACTTGAGATCAGAAACTCATAGATTTGTCAGTTCAAGTGCAGGCCTCCAGCTGGTATGGTAAAAGGTCAGACCTTTAGCGTGTGTAGTAAATGGGCTTTATTGTAAGTACATGATTGCTTGCGTTTGCCTAAAATAGTATGTGCAGTGGAAAATTCCAGCTAACTGTGTGTGCAGGACCCAGCCTGTCTGCCAGTGAAGTCTGCCTGCTGACTTACTGGTTGCAGGATAGATTACTTGATTAGTGTAAGTAATTGATCCTCAAACTTGATGAGGATATGAGTACAAACTCACAGTGGTTTGATCTCCTCTTTAGAGTCACATAATCTCCTCCTCTCCTAAACTCTTGATTTCTCTGCTCTATTCTAAGTGTTTTAGTATGGGAGGTGCTTGACCTCCAGAGAAAATGAGAGTGCAGAGTGCTTTGGCAGCTGGGAGGATGAAACTTGGCATGAAGATCATCAGCTCACTGCAGGTTGGTTAGTTCCTACAGCACGTGCATTTTATAAAGTGTTCCTGGCCACGGGACGGTTTCTGTTCAGTGCTGTTCCATGGGGTTTGTACACACG
Source organism: Aptenodytes forsteri (assembly GCF_000699145.1). NCBI lineage: Eukaryota > Metazoa > Chordata > Aves > Sphenisciformes > Spheniscidae > Aptenodytes > Aptenodytes forsteri. The sequence goes on along the minus strand of NW_008795364.1, from coordinate 4,323,082 downwards.
ACACAGGAAACGGAGGGCAGAATATCCTAACTCAACTTCTTAAAAGCGCTTTCGTTTCCCTACGATTATTTTATTAAATGGGGAGAAGCAGAGAAGAGGAGTAACCTCTATCCCAGATCACTTTTTTGCTTCTTTTCCAACATAAAAATGTGTTTTAAACATGCATTTTTAAATATGAACATCTCTCATGTCGATGAATTTTGCATAATTACATAATGCAGTGTGCCCGGTGAAAAAGGTTAGGACTTTAAACATTAATAACTTTATTATTCGTGCAGTAGATTTCAGAGCATAAAAATTGCATCTCAACACAGAAGACAAATTAGCTTTTAATTTAAAATACAATGCAAATTCCTAGTGATCAGTGGATAAATTATATGTAAAACCACTAACATTTTTAAACTTGCATAATTTAAAACCTATTCAGTGATTCCTTTAATGTGTTCAAAAATTGTGTTAGCCTTCATGATGACATTACTGTGAACTATGGAAAAATGCAGCCCAAAATGTTTTAAAGAAAATTCTGAAAAAAACAAAAACACGTTTTTGCAATAAATATTTTTACATTACAAGAAGAAAAATGGACTAAAGCAGACAGGATAATACCATGTACTGGCTGTACTATGCAGTGATCCTTGCTTATGACAGGTAGAGAAGACCTTATGTTGGATGATTAGCCCACCTGCCATGCTGGGAATGTAGGTGTATGCTAGTATCTATCAGTAAAATCACAGTGTCTCTGATTTCCTTCTGTCCTCCCCCTTCTAATTTGTCTCAGTAGTCAGAGGTGGCCAGACAACTTCATGGAATCAAGTTACAAGCTATGTAAAACAGTATTGCTTACTGCAATGTACGCTAACCTCTTTTATTTTACTTCGCAGTAAGCTTCATTGGTTGCTTTGCTTTGCTGTGTTGGTTGCCTGAATATAGGTATTTAGTGACATTTGAGTGCCCTGACTGACCTCCTGCTGCTGTCCACCGGGATGTGGATCATCTTTGCAGCCTGTGTCATTTCTGCTAGCCTTGGGCAAACATCTCAGGTGTAATCCAAGGGAGCCAAATTGAACCACTCTTCACGTGTCTCAAATGAAAGCAGGGCAGGCAGAATTTGCTTGGACTGCTCTAATTCAGTTGCTTGCAATCATTTAACAATCCCTTCAGCCTCTTTGAAATAATGGCAGGAGACGGTCTGCACAGGTCGCATGCCTAAGTACTAAGAATAGAAATGTATGTGTTCTTCCATGTTCATCTCCAGTATCGGTATTAGCAACAAACCAGCTCTGACTGTTTCATGATCATCTGTGGCTCTCTGACCAAGGCAGGGTACACAGTTATTTTGTTGTTGCAACTTTATTTATTGGAGTCCTAGCAACATATGCAGTACAGTAAGTTGAAAAGTGGAGAGGAAGTAGGGCACCTGAGAGTGTACGGGGGACATCCATGAGAGGACAGGGACTCACTGCTGGGCACATGTATGTATGATTCTTGTTACAAGGACAAATACCCAGAGGAAGGGGAAAAATGGGCTGAGGACCTGTAGTCATGTGCTGCATCTCAGAGTGGAGCGTGGAGTTACTTGCCATTATTTTGGACCTACCAGGGGTATTTTGAATGGAAGGTGTTGATTATTTCCAAGTATCCACTACCTAGTCAGCTGAGCTTTCCCCACAATGCCTATCAGCATGTAAGAATTAGCTGAAGCTCTGATTAAAGAGAAGATGTTTTGTTTTGCTCACAAAACCTCTTACCGTCAGTGAAGGGTAAGCAAACACTTAAGCTATTTCCTGGATAAGATTGCTGTCCTGAAGTGGCACCAAAACAAATGAATGCTACAATAGGGAGCTAGGAATCATTGTCTTCATGCTCTTTTTCTATTTTTTTGCTCTTTTAGTTTATTCTGCTCGTTATGTCTTGTAAATCGTGTAAAGATCTGTTGGATCCATGAGAGGATGTATTACCGATTAGTGATCTTCTGTTTTGGAAGGGAGATTTGTTAGGAGGAAATTCTTGCAGCTCGCAGATGATTACCAGCTGTTCAAATGCATTCTGTAATTTAGTTATACAGGATAACAAAAAAATACTGGCCTTTCCAAAGAATAATTTCCAGCAAGGACAAAAGTCTGTTCTTCAGCTGATATTGCAGTCTTTGGGCTATGATTCCTCTCCTAAAAAGGCAGAGCGAAGGTTCACATCGTTTAGGTGCTGACAGTTTGAGGCGCTTGGACAACATGGTTTCAGATGACACTGTCAGACCTAAAGTTTCCATTTTTTACTGAATTTTTCATCCATCTCACTTAAAAAACTGCCAAAGAATATTATAAATCAAGTAGGTTGATAAAATATCTTTTAAATTTTTCCAGGTATTTTCTGTGTTCAATACAGTTGATAGCACTGTGGCCAAATTATTTAGAGTTCAGCTTTAATGCTTTAATTTTTCAGTTTCAGAGTGCCTGCCCTCAGCTTTCTTTAGTCAGGACGTCAGTGTCAAGCTACTGCTGCAGGCTCCTATAAAACCTGGAAAAGTTTATAAGAATGGGACATTGTGGTTCTGTGGGGTTTTGGATGGAGCACATGCTAAACAAAAATGTGATTTTTAATTCATCTAACCAGTGCTTCCAGCCGTGCTTTTCTTCAGAGCATCAGGCTGTGCCTGACATATCTTCTTCTCAATACTTTTTGCTAAAGCCTTTTGCCAGTTAATTCATGTGAGCTGTGCTAAGCTTTTCTACAAGAATTCAACAAAGTTCAGCTGTAGTTAACTTTTCTCCGTACTCAACTGTGACTAGAAAGCATACGAGTTGAAGCAATATGTTTAAATGCCCTGCTTTATGTTAAAAGAATGGTATTAATATTTTAACATTCTGAAGGAGAAAGCAGTTATTAATATCACCCAAAGGCATTACTAAAATTGCTCTCTTTTTGGATTTCAAGATTACCATCTGTGTAGCATCAGTAACAGATGTTCTTTTCACCAGAAAAATGTACATGAAAGCAAGGACAATATGCTTGTATAGGCTATTGAATGTAAAGAGTGTTATAGACGTAATGGAAGAACAGATAGCAAAGAAGACAATGTGTTTTGTTGGAAGCAGATCTGGAGAAACTATGATGCTCCTGGCTAAACCAGAAACCTCAGTGGTGGAGGTTTTCTCAGATGGATTCATTGATAAAGTGGTTCCAGTTTTATGAAAAATATGGAAGTTTTTTCAGAATTTTGAATTTTGAATTTCACATTTTTCTTGCTTTTTGTTTGTTTGGTTTTGCCTTAATTCATACAACTCCCATGAGATGTCCATGCTTTGTAAATTAAAAGAAAATTGTTGGGGGGAAAGGTCCTGGAAATGGATGAGTGTAAAACTGAAAGCAGTTTTCAGAGTGTTTCAGAGGATGTTTACTCTATTCTCATAGCTCTATTAAATCAAAGTGTATGATAATATGTAACAAATTATAGTAACCCCATTTTGTTTTCTCAGCTTCATGCAGTGATATCTTTATCTTTGATTTGCAATTAAGGTTTCTCTTATTAAAGGCTGACATTGGCTTGCACAAGTTTTCCTGATTTCAAAGGACTTCAATAACGGTTTCTTTTCCCTCTTTTCTTTTCAGCATGAATCTATTAATGCAGCTAACATTTTCTAAACCTTTGTATCCACTCCTCATGCTTTTCCAGGTTACAGAATGGCCAGTGGGAAACCAGGGTTTGCTGTATGACCGTAACTGGATGGTTGTAAACCAGAATGGAGTCTGCGTGACTCAGAAGCAGGAGCCAAGGTTGTGTCTTGTAAATCCCTCAATTGATCTGAAGAAAAAGGTTATGGTCATCCAGGCAGAAGGTTAGTAACCAATATTCTTTTCTCCTCTTCATTATTCATGTCAATTTTCTAGACAGAGACACCTGCATGCACCCACCAAACTAGTGAATGCTGTGTACGCTTACTGACTTCAGGGACAAATTCTGCTACCAGCTGTGGGCAACGAAAGCCTAGGCTGTAATATACAGCCCTGGGTAGTTTCCTAGCTTGTTGTTGGGCGGGCAGAGAGTAGACAGTGACTCCCTATGTGCAATCATAACGTGGATGCTCCAGGAACGAGTAATGAATTGAAAGATATGGAAATTTACTGACTAGTCTATCTCTCCTCATCACGAAGTCCATCAGCCTGAAGGGACTGTTATTGCTGCAAAGGTAAAGGAATAGGAGTCTAACATCAAACACCCTGGCCAAAGACCTTCCCATTTTATAGCTCTCCTCCTCCTTCCAGCTGTGGGACTAGAGGGGTAGAGTCTTCAGTGGAAATTAGTATGAATTAAGATAAGGACCAGGTGTTATTTAGCTCAGTTAAATACTTGCACTAGCAGGCAAATATTTCATGATGTTTGGGCTTCTCTGGATTCATCAAAACCCTTTTTATTCTCTGCTGAGGGGAAAAAAAAAGAAAAAAACTTACCGAAAGTATTACGGAAAGCCCTTTGCTACTTCGGGGTGCAAATTATTTATTTTGCTAACAGTGCTATTAGCACTGAACGCTGGAACAGGTTTGTATTCCACAAAAGTCATTATTAATGCCAAGTTTGCATGTGTCTGAATGGTGTTCATCGTTTCCCTGGGGTCTAACATTTACTCAGCCTGTATGTCTTAACCATTAATAATATATGTGCTCACATTTTCAGCAGCTAGAGCAAAACAAGGGAACTTATATTCAGATTTTTCACCCTTTATTAGAAATCCATATGAGTGGATATGTAACTACAGTCTCCTTTCTGTTCGTACATTACAGTTGTTGTCCTCTCCAGCTGTCTGAGCACTCTCCATAAAATTAAGTCTGACCAGTTGATTTCTTTTGTCTGGAATAGGCTTGTCAAATGTACATTTGGGTACTTCCACTAGTCTTGTGTGATTCTGTGTGTTTCAGATCCCGAACAATCTAGTCTCTTCTTAGGGATTCCAGACTGGCTCACTGGCACAAATGCTGCTATTTTCCACTCCTCCCTTTGTAATCTTTCTTTGAAAAGGTATTGTTAATTCATGTCAATTCTATGTGGAGCACCTTGCACCTCAACTTTTTGTAGTACAGTTGCATAGACAGTCTTCTCTCACAACTTTTAAATTACCAAGTGCTTCAGAACTAATTATTTCTAGAAATTCAGTTCCTTTCCATCTCTCTTCCTTTCTGCTGGTACCACTTGCTTGCAGACACAATGTGAAGTCTTGTCCAAACCTTCTCTATTTATCCTTCACATTTTCAGAGGTTCAGCTCTGCTGGGCCTTTTGATTGCTTCATTCTTCTCTTCTAAGTATGTTCTTAATTTTTTTCCTTGATAGTACCACATTGTTCAGACAAGTGCATATCCATTAGTAAGTTTGTTCATCAATAATATCTGCACTGACATACTTCAGAGAGTCAGGAAGAAGTTTTCTCAGACAAAAATGACAGTCAAGGAACCCATCTCTCACTGAGACTTACAACCTCTTGCCATAGTTAGTGCCGGGGTGAAATTCACCTTTAAATCCTACATTTTACTTTGTGTCGTTTTTGGAGTTTTCACTGTCATTCACCTTCCTTCCTATGAAAGTGAGAACCATTTCCATCCAGAAGTGATTGACCAAGTCTATGGATCACTTTTCCAACCCAAATTGATTGATCGGATCTCCAGTGTGCTCTAACAGAAACATGGTTGTCATTTATTTATAGCCTGCTTTGGTACAGCCAGTATGTAAGAGTGGAGTCATTTTATTCTTTGTATAATGACTCTAGTTACCAATAATATTAACCCATAAGGTGGTCTGGGCCCTCTTTTTATAATAGCCATTTTTCACACGCATAGTCTACTTGCAACCTGTGGTATTTTTTTAATGCTTGACAGTGAAATAATGGCTCTCATTTGCTTAGGGAGACTATTCCAGAGGTTACTGCTCATAAGATAGCACAGTGATGAGAACGCATATGAACTGACAGGGTAGGACTGAGCAGATGAATCTGTAGGAAGTTGTTCCAATATTTATTCTGTTTTCTTTCCTCTTACCTGCAGTCTAAATGCATGATTTGTTTGTTGGTGTTAATTTTTTTTTTTCTTTATCCCTTCACATACATGGGTCATTGTTATACCTCCCACTTAAACCATTTCATGGCAGACAAATTTAATTTTCCTTGAAAATCCCATGTTAATCACTGTTGCTTTTGTCACTGCTCTCTCCAGCCTGTCAGTAGTTTGTTGGTAATGTAGGACCTGAAGCCGAACGCCACGTGTGTAGCTGGAGCAGCAATCAGTACAGTGAGGAGCAGTAGCCCTCTAATGAGCCAGGCTGGCTGTTGTGCAGCTCAGAGCCTTCACTGGCCTATGTCTGTGGCTAATGGTATTTCAGATTTGTAGCACTTAGACTGCTAACTACAGCCACCTCCAGGTCTCTTCCAGCTTTGTTGCTTTGCGAGTTTCACTGGCCTATGTCTGTGGCTAATGGTATTTCAGATTTGTAGCACTTAGACTGCTAACTACAGCCACCTCCTTCCAGCTTCCAGCTTTGTTGCTTTGCGAGTTTCTTTCTCCCACTGCCTACCCAAACTGCCTTTCCTCAGCTACAGTAGCACACATCTTTCCAAGGGGAGTTTTCTTTCCTCCAACTCCCCTTCTCCTCCCCCTGCCCTCACACTCCCCATGTAGTTCCTCTGTTCTTCTCGGTGTGATGGGGACATTTCTGGTGGTGAGGAGTGGGTGAGGGAGGCAACAGAGGTTAAAAAAAAGAGGCAAAACCTTTGAGCTACACCTTTACTGCACCTCTTGCTCTGCTGAAGGTGAATACCCAGCAGCTCCCAGCTGACTGGGTGACAACTGCAGTCAAGCTAGCTGCCTTCCTTCTGCTCCTCTGCAAGGAGGCTGTAACCGCTCTGCTTTCTCTACCAGTTTCTCTGCTGTCATCTGTGCTTTTCTCATTCTGAGAGCAGGCTGTGGCAATGATCTCCATCTAGAGCGCGCCTTGCTGTCTGGAGGTGTCTCTCCAATAGAGAGAGCCTAAGGCAACCGTGCTGCTGGATTAGGTGCCTCTGGTAAGTGCCTAAAGCCCAGTGGGGTGAATCCCACATAGCTGAATTATGCGGCATTCTTAAAGAACATTTTGCTGTCACACTATTAGATTATGGTGAAGACTTTATCTGTGCCACTTTTAAAACATGAGTCTGTTCTCTCTCCCCCTCCAGGCACATGCTCTCCTCTCCCTCTAGAACTTTTCATTAGTGGAAAATTTGTTTATGGCTATTTTATTTCAATATGGTTTAATATTCTCTGTCTTCTCTGTCCAACAAAATAAAACCGTCAGCATGACTTAGTGTGACAGTAACTACTTTAATACCTTTTGCTGAACCCTCCGTGTGCTGAGACACCGCTTCATGTTCTTTCTTTAACCCCTGTGCATAGTGTGTCTCCGTAGCCCGCCTAACAGCCAGCCTTGGATGGGCAGACCCGCTGTCTGACTGACCCGGCTGTGCGATCCTGCTGTCCCTGTGGGTAGCAAGGACATCAGACTGGGGCTCGGCTGGGCCAAAACTGCTCAAAGGCTTAGGATCCTTCCCTGGCATGCCTGCAAAATTAGTTGGCTTGCATGGCAGCTGGGGAGCTCCAGGTATTCCCCTGATCCCTGAGGAAGGGGGTAAGTGAGAGCAGAAGGAGAGGACGGGGCTTGTGCTTGGTCTCTCATTGGCTGTACTTTACTTCGGTAGAGGGAGTGAGATTTTAATTTTGAGAAACTGCATTTCTGAATTTTGTCAGAATTATTTTCTTTGGCTATATGGTTGTTAACAAGCATTTCCTATTCTTTTTGGCGTGAAGAGCGTAACTAACCCTTGCTATCACAGGACCCACTTTGAGAAAATTGGTGTAACTTTAAATAAGCCTCTGTGGAGAAAGACAACTTCTTGTATCTCAACTGAAGCAGTTAATGGCTAGGCTCCCAGCAACTTAAAGGCGGGCAGGAGCAAGTGCCTTTATTTCTAGAAGCCATATTACTTGAGTGGGAATCAAGGGAAATCTTGTTGTCCTGCTCAATCAAATGCATGGGGGCACAGATTACACTGGGCTTGTTCCTGACCGACATAAAAGTAAGCCAAACAGGATTTAGCTGAGAATACGTTTCTGTAGAAGACTAATTTCTCTCTTTCCATTTTAGCTAACAATCAGCATTACTCTGGCAAGTTGGGCATTATTTTGCCACTGCACAGAGGGAGAAATCTCGAGTGTTGTGAAGGCCCTTTAAAATATTGGAGTAGAAAGATGCTAGCAAAACTGAGCAACTAATTACACTTTATGGAGTTTATTGTGCCTTCAAATAGTTATGTGTTACTGCCAATAAAAATAATGGGAATTAAGTGCATACACTGACGAAAGAATATACATTAATAGTTTATATTTCAGTCTATTGAAATAACAGACCTCTAATTTTTCTCATTGACTGAAAATAGGAGCTATAAAGACAAGAATAATTTTTTTTATATTAATACTGTGAGCACATCTGTGAATTTTATTATCAAGAAAATGACCATGGAGAATGGCAGCTTTTACATTTTAGTAACTGGCAATATTCTGCTTTATTTTTTTGCCTTAAGATAGAATAAAATTGTAATTAACAATGTTTAACTGACCTAAACATCACTGTAAAATGTGTACTGTTCAATAAAAATGTGATACACTTGCTGGTGTATAAAAGCAGGGCTTTATAAAGCCCTGAGACTCTATTTTAAGAAATTTTGTGAGTATGCCTTGCTTAGAAAGTATTTTTAAAAGATATAACAGCTAAGGATGTGTACAGGAAGAAACCTTTCAAACTTTTCTTTTCCAGAAGGAATGATGCTAATGTTTAATATTTTCAAAGTACAAGAGCATTAGTTCTAGTTTATAAGATGATAACATTGGCTTCTTTTTCAGGTTATTGCAAGCGAGTTCAAAGCATTTATTACTGACGTGTTTTATTTTCCTAAGTGAACCTAGCTTTTCCTCCTCTGTCTTCGCTTCTGAAGTCTACTAACATCATTAGCTAAAAAGGGAGTAGACGTCTTTCTGTATTGAAAACTTGCGTGGAACAGAGCTGATAGTTGGGATATAGTGAACCTGAACTACATTTCATTATTCTTCAGAAGAGAATAAACCAATTTGATTTCACCATATGACAGAGCTGGTAGAGCTTGATTCTTATTTGTACTACGATAATATAAACAGGAAGTAATGAATGAAATTGAAACACGCTGATATAAAGCTGGGATGCAGGAGATCAGTCTTTGCTGCTTTACATTGCAGTATAATGGAAAAGAGTTGGATTCATTGCAGCCACACAGTAAAACCCTTTGTTTGTCGTTTCAGATTATTGCTTTCAATTAACAGAAAGGAAAATAGTACAGCTTTTCTTTTAGTTCTAGTAAGCCACAGTAGCCCTGCCATCTCTTTGGCTCATTCTGCTCAAGATGAGAAAACTGTGGAAGAAACTGTTAACGTAAATCATTACTAGGGATTCCTCATCTGATTTCAACTGAGAGATGGATAGATGGGAATAATTCTCTCATTAGTGGTTTCAATACATTTTATCTTTAAATTATTGTAGTTTTACGACACATTATATTTCTTCCCTTGAACAGCGTGTGCTTATTTTTTCTCTCCCCTGCCCCCACCTCCATCTTTCATGTTTCTGATGACTCCATCCCAGCACTCCAAAATAAAACCAACCCGACAGTGATTAACCTCATCTCCTGATTTGCTAGAGGGGGCACAACAGTGATAAATTCATCCTTTCAACAGAAACCATGACTGAGACAGTAATTCTGTGCCAGTTTCGTTGCCTGAGATACACAGAGAATGAAGTTACTCAAAGCTGAAATTCCTTAAGGTGGTTTGGGTACCAAGGTCATCTGCAGCCTTTGCTCTTTGCATTATCATTTGGAGCCACCTGCAGGCAGAGAATATAATTCTAGCAAAAAGAAAGAGGATTTTTGTTACATGCTATTTGGGAGGCTGCTGTGATTGTGAACAGGTGCAAAAATAAGAACTTTTTTCATGACCCTATGTTTCTGCATAACTTTTTTTTTTTTTAAATATGGTTTGCTCTCTGCCCATCTAGGCATGGACCCAATATCTGTATCACTAGAAGAAGATACAGGAAAAGAGGCTGTGATCTGTGAGAGTAAAGTCTGTTCACACAGGTGAGTGAAAGCAGAGAGGAATCAAAGCTGAAAATCACTGCAGTGACACTCAGGACATGATTGGATGGACACACAGGGGCAGAAGTCCTTAAAAAAAGAGGCGGAGGGTGGAAAGCAATGAATGACTTAGTGGACCAGGAGAAGACATTTAGATAGGTAATTTGGCATGCCCAGCATGTCTGGTAGAAAACACTAAAAAATAATAAAAATTAAAAATGGGGGAAAGGATGGTACAAGAGACTGTGATGACTTAGCACTCACATGCATAAGGGAGATCTTTGTTTTACTTGCTGCAAGGATGAGAAAAGGGAAAGGTGTCCCCAGTTACTTCCAAATGCCAACTGAGGGCCTCAGCACGACTCTAGAATTCAGTTCCTTCATTTGACGGTAATGATGCTGGCAACTTTGCCCATTTCATGCTGTGCAGATTCAAAATTGCTAGAACCCGCCGAGGTTATAAACAGCTTTCCATATTTACAACCCCTTTTAATTTTGTTTTGACCACCCATGTTTGACCACCCATGTCCCCTTAACAATCTTGGGAAGACTGCAGAAATAACATTAACTCTAATCAAGAGACATACCACTTCAGTGAAATATAACATTATGCATAAATTAATTTCCTATCAGTGAACTTAAGTGTTTATCCATCATATTTTCTAAGTACTTCCCAGCCTCATTAAGTTTTCTGAGTGGCAGTGTATCAAGTGCCTTCCTAAAGTACGTTTGCATTATCTACTATGTTTCTTTTCACCAAGTCTCTTAGTAAGTCCAACTAAAAGAGCCACTTACAGATTTACATCTTCTTTTAACCAAGGTATACTAATTCTTTGTAACCCTCTACATTTGCTTCTCTGAGGGTAAAACATAAACAAACCAGCAGAAGACCTGGCCATTTTCCCCATGGAGCCATGCAAGAAATGATCTTCTCCTTCTTTTCTGCTAACTATTCAGATGATAAAGAGGATCTTTTTCTCAGAAGTGTATTTCCACAGGTAGTGGAATTCACCCAAGAGCCATTTGTTTTAACCATCTGTCCCACTTCCCTTAGCGTTGACTCATCCTTAGCCTCCCCATGGCTAGCCCATCTATTACAGGCTGTAAAATAGCCTAGGTTATCTTTCTGTGTGCGTATAATTGGCTGCCACACTATTTATTGTAGCTTGTCTTTCATGTCACTGACTGTGTCATTTTTAATGTATGAAATAGGAAATGTTCATGGGAAACTGCTTAAGAGTTCTGAGGAGGAAGAAGAGGATAGAATGACAAAGAAAGGGGAGATGCAAGACAAATTGCACAGAGTGGACTGTGATTAGCAAATAAACAAGGCAGGAAGTAAGGCAGAATGAGCGGACAATGTTGATGAGGCTCCCGCAATGCTCAGAGATCCAACAGTGCTGATGCCAGGTTCCCGTGTTTCAGCAGGGGAGCCTCTGAGGCCAAAAAATGGAAATAGGAGCAAAACAGTGCTTTGCAGTAGGACAGGAGGTGATTTGTGGTCTGGGGTCTTTTCTGCAAAGTGTCTGAGGTGAGCAGTGAGGCCAAAAGTCTTTGTTAAAAGGCTTTTATTCAAAAGAAACCCCTACTGAAGGCATTTTCCACTTATTAATTCTGCGCTCTGACTCTGATTTCATTCAGTTCTGTTGGCTTAGGTGGTTACTCTGAATTTACACTGAGATAGCTGAGAAAAGCACATGATGTAGAATCTGCAAGCAGTCACGTGAGGAAGTTTAATTTCACAGCAGCCATGAAAGTTTAATGAGCTCAAGTTTTCCTTGTGAAGCAATTCATCAGTGTTCACCTTCATCTCAGCAGGGGTTGTCCATCAGCATGTGCTGCTCACATCGGAGGGACATGGCTTCCTAGTATAATATCTAACAGTGGACAGATACAAGTAGAAGCTAGTGATGTTAAGGTTATTGATGTTGTAGAAGACCTTAAATGCTCAAGGTTAGTGCTCTACTGAAATAAGCAGGGACACAGCCTCCTCTTTGACAGGCCACAATATCAAAGAGATCAAAGGAAGGGTATCAGTGGTAGAAGAAGACAAAGGTGTAGTTAAAAACAAGGTGAACTGAGCCTGTTGTGCGTAAATGTACATATTATATCCCTTGGGATCAATATTCAGATTTCAGCTGTCCTTGTTTCTTGTTCTATAAATTACCTAGCTAGAGGGACCAGCTGTAACGCACTGAAGCTAAATGACATAATAAGAAGATGAGTGGGGAACTCAAGGCAAACAGCAAGTAAAATATGAGAGAACTAGGCCCTCCTTTATAAATTGCCTGACATGTGCCAAATGAAACGTAATGCTGACAGATGTAAAGTAATACTCAAAAATAAACATAAGCAGAAAATGAGTAGAATTGAGCTACAACAGAAGGACTTTGAATAAGACCTTGAAGAGATGATGGTACTTGCTCAGAAAATGGTCTGATGGAAAGGGAAAGCAATTTAAAAACATAGGAGTCTTGGAATACAAAAACTACACAGTGACATTTGATGAAATGCTAAGAATGATGTGTCTCTAACTCAGCCAATGTGACTCAAAATGGTAAACAAATAAAAAAGAGGGCAAAACTTTGATCCTGATTTATACAGTATTAAGCCCCAGCAGGCTGCTAGAGGTAATTGGCTCAGGAGGGAATTTAAATACCCCTAGCACCTCTGTTTCGGTGTGAAAAAATATTTGGGGAATTTGTCTCACCTGTACTGTTACCATGGAAGATTCATGCCTTCTCATTAGCAGCCTTCTCCCTAACACAGCGACCAGGAGGGACACAAGAACTGTTCAGCTCAGACTATAGAATCTCATGTGGAGTCTCACCTTTTGGCCCTTGTTTCTTGCCACGGTGCCCGCATCTCATAATACCAGAGTTTCATTTCAGCTATAGGACATTGCTGGCTGGATGCAGCTGTGGTTGATGTCAGTCCAGTCTCAGAGTGGGGAGAGGGATGCAGAGCTGCACCACAATCAAAATTCAGAACAACCACTGAAGAGATACCTGATCCCTGCAGGATTATAAAATCTCTTTGATTTCACTTGTCCTGGCTTTCTACCTGTGTAACTAAGCTGAACCTACTGAGCATTTTGTGAAGCCAAACCACTTCTCTCAATCCTAGGACTTAGCATCTTTTGCTGTGAGGAGCTGTTTTCTTGTTTCACAGAGCAGATGGTCTCCATGCAGATCAGCTTCTTTGTCTGGTTAGGACAAAAAGGTGAGCATAGGACCACTGCTACCTCACTTTCCTTACTACAAGAATCCTGCCTAGATCAGCATGCGAATTTGCATTCCTCTTACCTGTTTATGCCATTTAAAAGTTAGATGTCAGTCAAATCTCCCTTTGTAGTCAATAGAGTTAAACACTCCCAGAGTGAGAGTCGTCCCATCCTGAGATCTAATATAGATGGGAACTACTTACCTCTTTCCGTTATCTGTGAGGGGAACCCAGATAACTAATTGAAGATTAAATTAGTTAAGATTACTCAGGGCTGAGGAATCTAATGGCCAATAGGATCACTTCCCAGTGGTCTGATCTGTGCCCTTCCTGAACTGAGAGAGGTGATCTCAAAATCCTTCCAGGAGAGATGACATCCAGGTAAAGAAGGCAAATCTATTGCCAGCCTTGCATAACTCACTAGACAATTTACTAGTAATGGAAACCATCTTTAGATAGAGACATTGTCGTGGTTTTCATTATTCTCTTACTAAATCCAAAACACGGCACTATACCAGCTACTGGGAAGAAAATTAACTCTATCCCAGCCAAAACCAGGACAGACATACTTGGGGTCTGCTAGTGGAGCCATGTTTTAAAGTGGAGTGTCTGTAGTAACATGAATTAAATTAGGGAATTAACATCATTGTACCTGATGGGAGCATTAAAAATTACATACAGTGTGGCACAGTGGGACAATCTTAAATTCAACTCTTTGTTTTAGTGAAAAGCACAGACCAGGGAATAACTTTTTCATAATACCGTATTGTAATATTGTAATATGGGCTACCAGTTACTGTACTTCACAGTCAGTGTCTTGACCGTTGTGATTATTTATTCTTTTTTCCACAGGAATTTTCTGTATAAAACTAAATTAGATCTTGTGAATATTAACTTCAACACTAACAGAGTAAATTTGAGGAAACTGAGAGATAAAAGTATGCAGAACTTCACACCTCTGTTTTATCACTCATCAGAGAATACAGATTCTGTATTTTGTATTGGAAGAAGCAGAATAAACATCTTCATAATTCATCTTCAGTTTTGCAAATTAATGTTCGAAGAAGCAGAATAAACATCTTCATAATTCGTCTTCAGTTTTGCAAATTAATGTTTGGGCAATCAAATTGTGCTAAGTCCCTCTTTTCTCATAATAGGGTAAAAACATATGACTGTGGAGAAAGAATTGCTGACTGGTTTTCTTTGTTTCTTGGTCGTCCATGTCGCTTGATAAGACAAAGTTCAGACATGAAAAACAGGTCAAATCAGAAAAATACAAAAGGTATGTTGTCATTCTTAAAAATATTTGTGATTCCTCACTTAGTAAACATCAGGCTCACAGACTTCATGCTGACCCTGATAAAGGGTGAAAGAATCATTCAGTATTGATCTAGCAGGTTTCAAAGGGTATATTTATACCCAAACTGTGTTTATGCTGCCCTTCTACTTGTTACATTTAGTGAAAATGTACAGAAAAACCAGTCTGGGGTTTTTTTGTCATCATGACCATGATTTTGTCTGGAAACTCAATGTTATCATTTCGAAAAATGATTATGAAAAATCTATATCAAGTAATTTATTCTTAGACTAAATTTCATTATAAAAAAGGATCAAATGGAAAGAGCATAAAAAATCCATAGATACTGCTCTTGCAAATTGTTTTACAAATTTGGTAAAATCTCAGCTCTATCTCAGTTTCTAAATGCATTGCATCATTATCATTTACAGGTTTGAGGGGACCTTTGGAATCTTTTCTTAGTGTCTGGAGCCGAATGAATAATTTTTTAATGAGAATGAATAAAAGATCAAAGGAAAGATGAGGTGAAATTACTAGTATAATCTTCCTGATTTTTAACGATCATTTTAGAATGTTGGATTCATTTTTTTAGGTCTGGCATCTGCTACAAACATCTCTCTCTCTCTTGTGAATGAAGCACAATACCTCCTGATAAATGTAGCAAGCATTCTGCAGCTGAAAGAATATATTTCTGCAAGGTAAGATCCTTCTGTCTCCAAATGTCTCTCAGCGGTCTTGGGTTTCAGAATCTTGCCATAAGATGCCAATATAACTGTTTTATCTGGAAATTTAGAGATAGTTACTTTTCAGTGTTCAACAAATATATAGGTACTAAACTGGTATAATTACTCATTCCTGTATGACTTCTGAAAATTTGGATTAAATGCTTGGTCATAATTTTTCTGCCAGTCATCTTTAGGAAAACTTAAACAAAATTCTTGTCAAATGATTTGGTGGCAGGAGACTATTGGGAACCAGCCAACTTCTATTTGTGGGAAGAACAAGGATAATTAGGTTTTCTCAACGTAAATAATCTGGCAGGTGAAAATACAAAATCTTGCTACTTGCTGAACTAGTTCTTTCCTATGGGAAGGGGGAGGTCCCGGATGACTGGAGGCTTGCCAATGTGACGCCCATCCACAAGAAGGGCCGGAAGGAGGATCCGGGGAACTACAGGCGTGTCAGCCTGACCTCGGTGCCGGGGAAGATTATGGAGCGGTTCATCTTGAGGGCGCTCACAAGGCATGAGCGGGACAACCAGGGGATCCGGCCTAGCCAGCACGGGTTCATGAGAGGCAGGTCCTGCTTGACCAACCTGATCTCCTTCTATGACCAGGTGACCCGCCTAGTGGATGAGGGAAAGGCTGTGGATGTGGTCTGCCTGGACTTCAGCAAGGCCTTTGACACTGTCTCCCACAGCATTCTCCTCGAGAAGCTGGCGGCTCACGGCTTAGACAGGTGGACTCTGCGCTGGGTCAAAAACTGGCTGGACGGCCGGGCCCAGAGAGTTGTGGTGAATGGAGTTACATCCAGTTGGCGGCCGGTCACGAGCGGTGTTCCCCAGGGCTCAGTACTGGGGCCGGTCTTGTTTAATATCTTTATCGATGATCTGGATGAGGGGATTGAGTGCACCCTCAGTAAGTTTGCAGACGACACCAAGTTGGGCGGGAGTGTTGATCTGCTCGAGGGTAGGAAGGCTCTGCAGAGGGACCTGGACAGGCTGGATCGGTGGGCCCAGGCCAACTGTATGAGGTTCAACAAGGCCAAGGGCCGGGTCCTGCACTTCGGCCACAACAACCCCATGCAGCGCTACAGGCTTGGGGAAGAGTGGCTGGAAAGCTGCCCAGCAGAGAAGGACCTGGGGGTGTTGGTCGACAGCCGGCTGAACATGAGCCGGCAGTGTGCCCAGGCGGCCAAGAAGGCCAATGGCATCCTGGCCTGTATCAGAAATAGTGTGGCCAGCAGGAGTAGGGAAGTGATCGTGCCCCTGTACTCGGCACTGGTGAGGCCGCACCTCGAATACTGTGTTCAGTTTTGGGCCCCTCACTACAAGAAGGACATTGAGGTGCTGGAGCGTGTCCAGAGAAGGGCAACGAGGCTGGTGAGGGGTCTGGAGAACAAGTCTTATGAGGAGCGGCTGAGGGAACTGGGACTGTTTAGCCTGGAGAAGAGGAGGCTGAGGGGAGACCTCATCGCTCTCTACAACTACCTGAAAGGAGGTTGTAGCGAGGTGGGTGTTGGTCTCTTCTCCCAAGTAACTAGCGATAGGAGGAGAGGAAATGGCCTCAAGTTGCGGCAGGGGAGGTTTAGATTGGATGTAAGGAAAAATTTCTTTACTGAAAGAGTGGTGAAACATTGGCACAGGCTGCCCAGGGAAGTGGTGGAGTCCCCATCCCTGGAGGTATTTAAAGGACGTGTAGATGAGGCGCTTAGGGACATGGTTTAGTGGGCATGGTGGTGTTGGGTTGACGGTTGGACTCGATGATCTTAGAGGTCTTTTCCAACCTCAGAGGTTCTATGATTCTATGATTCTATTCTATGATTAAGATTTATAGCTAACATTCACAACAGAAATATTTTAAAACTACCTGCAGGACTGGATTGATTTCATTTCTTAATTGAATTTGGCTTTACTTGTACAAAAGTGGGAGATACAAGCAGCAAATGAAACATTGAGCCAGCCCACAGTTCAAAGATAAGGAACCCATTACCAAATAAATTTTCATATGCTGACATCAGAAAGTTGCTGTTTCTTGAATATAAGTAGGACAGGCTCCAATTCCACAGAAAATCTGCCTTCAAGGCCTCCATCATAGCTGTGCATCCCACAGCCCCGGCATTTGTCTCTGAGACCCCTTCTCCTGTCTCACCAAACTTCCCTGCCTCTGATTGGAGTCATATTCTCTCCTCTTAGTCACCCACCAAACATGCTCCCTGCATTGAAATTCCTGTTTTGAGTAGAGGAGGAAAATATATATATATGTATCTGTAGAAGGATACATATATAGCTTCAGGATTTAAAACCAGTGACTGAATGAAGCGTCACTACGGACCACTGGAGCTTGCATTGCCTGAGGGTTTTCTTTCTTTAGGAGAAGACAGTTGGGCAATTTTAGCATATCATGGCAGTGCTCCTCTGGAAAAAATGCCTGGAAAAGGTTTGAATCAGTGCATCTCTCAGCCGTTTTGACTACCCTTTCTCAGTTAATGCCTTCTTTTGAGGCTTGACTGGCTCGGTTACACCTCCTTGGGAGAACAACACTTGCAGGCATACCTTACTCAGACTGGGCTTTTTCCATGGTGAGACCCAGTGAGGAACCTTCCAGACATGGGATCTGAGTGCAAAGAAGAGGAGGGATCTGAGTGCAAAGAAGAGGAGTAAGGCACCAGAGGGAGCAGCAAGTGAGGATGAAGGAGGACAGGGAACTTTGGTAAAACATGCAATGTCAGATGATCCACTGATTTTGCACCTGGTTCTTCCAGTACAGCTAGGCTTGTAATCTCCTTTTCCTCAAAGGAAACTCCAGATGTGACTGGAGCTGCCTTGATGCCCGAGAAGCATCTTGCTTCCCACTCTGCAGCACAAGTTGGAAAACTCTTCCCTATTTTTCCATGCAGTGCTTTCTCAGGGTGCTGGGGAAATGAATTCAGCATAGGTATACAGCATCATCATTTTGCACTGTTACTAAATTGTGGTGTACAAACTTTCCAAATACTGAACCGTGCAATGTACTTTCTAGAATCTGCACATATGGGTCTTTATTAAATGTTTTTCTTTTTTAGAAAGTATTATTTAGCTTCTTGGCATGTGGGTTTGTTTTTTTTTAATGGAAGCCTGCTAAGATTTATAAAACAATTTTAATCTTCAATTGCGTTTTAATAATTTCTCTTTGTTTGTATCTTCTGTAAGTAAAAATTAATCTTCCAGTTTGCACTTGGCTCTTGAGAGGTGATCTAAAACAGCAACAGCAATTTAATTAAAAGTTAGAATGTAACATACTGTTGGAGAGCTCTATGTATATGGAGACATCTGCCTCTCTGGTGTTGCCTTTACAGGTCACCTCCATGAAAATCCCCATGGCCTGGCCTTATGTTCAAATGTTCTTGCTTGAAATACGCTTGAAAGTCATTTTCAAGTTTGCCTGTTAAATATATGTAATGCGTTCTGGATTGGAGAGCCCACTACTGTGAAACATCCAAACTACTCAGGCTGGCTTTGGCAAAATACGTTGATTTTCACAACAGATCTTGGTTGATATTTGCAGGATGAAGGTGCCTGTCACTCCATCCAGCCGATGCATGTTTTGAGGAGGGGGGCAAATGGTGGGCATTTACTCAGATACATGCTGTCAAGTAATTAGAAGCAGTTCTGAGGGCTGGGGATAGGCACAGGAGAGGTAAGGTATTTTGGAGGTGAGCCTGAGCAGGTTGAAGGCAGAGAGACTAGGAGTAGGGGCATTGCAGTCTTGGAGGATCAGCAGCAAGGAATAAAACAGCAGAAACTAGAAATAGTTTTCAGCAGCTGGCTCAGGACGCTGCAGGCCCAGCTCTGAGGTTACTGGGGCTTTTGATGCCCCCACCGGTACCGGCTGGGGTGGCAAGCACTGATATGTCACAAAATGCATTCAAAACTAGAGGCTACACAGCATCCAAGCTCCAAGAGCCCACAGCAAAGCTAGAAAGCCCAACAGCGTAACTGAACTTGTTCATGACTAACTGCTATTTTCCTCCCTGTCTGTCTGAGCGTTGGCATAGTTTACACTTTCTGTTGGCTCCTATCTCCTGCAATCATTATGAATTGTGTCTCAGCCATGGGATTGCTTGTGGGATCTTGAGGGAAAACCTGTAGCCATTCAGCTTCCCATCCCACTTTCTACCCCCAGGCTGCTGGAGCCCTTCTGAACAGCGAAGGCTCGGTGGAGCAGGGCTTGTGTGGTTTGACTGAAAGTCTGCACAGGCAGTTTATCCTTATGCAGATTTGTCTGCTAAAGAAGATCCTCCAGACTATTTTAAATAAAATCAAGCTCTTTTTTCACCTAACAGGCCTCTTCTGCCAAGACTGCTTGATGTGAACAGTTTTCCCTGTGCTTTGATTTTGCATGTTTTTCCTCATTTTAATTAAAACACATTTTAAACTGCATGTCCTTACTTTTTAAAATATTTTTTTCCAGGACAGAAACTTCTCTTTTCACTACTTACCCAGGTTTCTGCCTCTGGTGTTGGGTCTCATATCCCAAAGTTGTCAGACCACAGCTGATGGAGTGTCAAAAGTTGTTTATGTCCGTAATAGCTAATGCAAAAAGAAATCCTCTTCCCCACTAACAATGGCGCTGAGAGAACTCCCTTGCAAATTTTAGGGCTGTCTTTTTTTCTGGTACTGGTTGGGTTCTCCTTTAGAAGGAGAGTGAAGAATGACAATTCAAAGGTACAGCTAGATTTCTGATATTTGTATGCAGTCTGCTACTCTGTCTACCTCATATATGTTCTCCGCACTGACACAAATCTACACTCTGACAGTTCAAATGCTTGTAAAAAGGTGGAGGTATCACCACACAGAGATTAATTCTTTTCAAAACACTGATCATTTGGTGCAATCTGCTGCATCCCAAAGACAAATAATAATAACATGAGGAATACATTCTCTCATAAAATGCTTTTATTGGCCTTTTTCACCTGCAGTGTCTGCCGGTTTTGTCCCTTTTGCCACTGCAGCATGTGCAGAATAACTTTCTATTTGCCTTCTTTTTATAAGCATTTAATGAGTCAAATGATTGATTGCTAACTCAGAAACGAACTTTTCATTTGTTACCATTAGCCTTACATATGATAACTAATAAGGAATTTCCTCATATGCATTGTTCACAAACGCTTGTCTACATGCTTTCATATCTGCTTCACAGTTCCAGGTTACACCCCTGAAGAAGCCACCTAGAAGATTACAAATTATAGTCGAAGGATTACAAATTGTAGTTGAAGGCTTACAAATTATAGTTAAATACCTTGTGCCATTTTCATAGCCTTTGTAATAAAACTTGGTCCAGGTTATTCTGGAGAAACATTTGCTGAATCATATCAGCCACTAGAGTCTTAAAGCACAAATATCTAGTGCAGAACTAGTTAATAAACCTTGTTTTTTCTTTTTCTTTGTCAACTCTGTGAGACAGATTAGACGAGCCATTGGAAATAGAGGAATTAATCCGACGTTTCCGTGCCAACATTGTCATCAGTGCACCAGAGTCCTTTGAAGAAGAAGAGTGGGCTGAGATTTCAATAGGTGCTCTGCAATTCCAGGTGCGAACTCATCTCCCTTGCCCTAGTCGCAGTCTGTCACAAAGTATTTTGACCCCTGGAAACAGAGCAATTTTTGCAAGGCTTTGACTGGAACATGGGCGGCACAGTTTGTGCAGATGAAACTTATGAAGTGTGTAAAAAAACCAAACATGCTGTGACCTGTGGCAAACATGCTTCCATATAATTGAGAGGTTTTGACATATTTCTCCACACTTTTTTTTTTTAATTTCATAATTCATAAAATTTCCCAACTCTATCCAACTGAGCGGAAAAATAATCACTGTTTTGAGGCAGTTTGCAGCAAATATTTAGCCAGCATGTCACGAGAGAATACTGGTTGCTGTTAAGCATAATAGTCCAAATATAACCTCGGATTGCTGCACGTCAAGCAACTGACTGCCAAAAGACTGGACATGAATACAAATGAACGATCACTGTCTATTGCTCTCTGTTGTGTACATTTTGTCTTAATCTCCATTCAAGACATGATTCTAAGTCTAGCCTGGTAGGGTTTTTTTGTATGTTATGCTTCATATCACATGTAACAACATAACATGCTTTGTACTGTAAGGAAAATGCTGAAGACAGACTTTGTTGGCAAATACATTCTTTTGAGAAAAACTTCAACAAAAGATCCATGAAGAAGCTAGACATGAAACCTAAGGGAATGATGCACACATGTATTACACGTTCTATTGGATTTGTCTGGTCCTTAGATATGAAATATGTATTTGAAAATGCATTGCCTAGGATGTGAAAGTGGCTTATTCATTGTGTCTTAGGGATGATAATGAAGGTGTGAATAACAGAAATGCTAAGGTCAGACCTAGAAGCTGTGATAGACATCACTCCTATTTCTTTCTGGTCAGCATACTGTAAGAAATGGAGAGGCCATTTTTTCAGTAAGGGTGGAAATTATGATTTAGCTGTTCTCTTCTTGCATGTACTTTGATCAGTAGTCTGTAATATGAGTTACAGAAAAATGAGGAAAAATTTCTTTAGGTAGGAGATGAGGACAAAATCCTTGTAGTATAGCTTGTTGGAGGCTGGAGTTGCACTAGGGATCTCAGCTCAGGATCCTGTTGTGGAAGATACTGTAAAACTACAGAATAAAAAGACATTCCTGTTTCTGGCATTGAAATACTTTAGGAATGCAAGCTGAAAATAGAAAGGTTTATGCAACTTGCCTTGTCTTTTCCAGTCTCTGCTGGGTCCTTATTTAGATACAGATGTAGTAACAGTAGAAATTATGTTAATGGTACTTGATGCCAGGAAAATGGTAGAAGAAGGTGTTGAGCGAAGGAAAGCAGGGAAAAATATTTCCTTCTCTGTCTTGTTTTCTTGATCTTTTAATAAAATAGTAAAGCTGTGGAAAATCATCTGAAAAAGCTGAGCCAAGCTATGGTTTTGATGATTACACTGAAGAGTTGTACAAGCAGTTCTAGATGTACCTCAAAGAACTGAAATAGCACTTCAGATCAGCATATACAAATGTTTGCAGTGTCAGGTTTAATTATTTGCCCTATCTGAAATTTATGACACATTTTACAAAAGTAGAATGTGTAAATTGAGACACTGTTAAGACAGTCAGTTTCTATAATGTACAGCTTAGCTAAAGTTAGGGTTGCAATATTAAGGGAAACTGCAATATGTCTTCCTCCTTAATTTTAATGCTTTAAAAGGTAAGAAGAAATTCATTGCAGTTTTTTTTCCCTAAAAACACACCCTAGTTCAAACAAGATTAACTTTAAGAACCATGCTTTGTATGATGTTACAGTAGAGGTTCTCAGTATTCCTTCTGATTGTATAAACTTGTGAAAATTCACATCTTGCATTCTGATTATCTACAAGTGCTATGCCTGTAAGAAAGAATGGGGGATATTGTGTATTTCAGCTGCACTGAAACAATGTAAACCAAAGCCTATTAGTTTAACTCCAAGAAAATCCTCCTTGGGTTAAATCCTGAGGCGCTAGCTTAATTTTGTATTCAGTTCCCCTTTGGGCGAGTAGCCCTGCCAGCCCGTAGATGAAGTGAAGCCATCAGGAAATACAAATATGTAAATGTTTTTTATTTCTCAGATTCTGTCTCTGGGAAAGTTTTCCTGAAAAAAAGAAAAGAAAGTGAATTAAAAAATCAGTGAGACCTTCACAAGTAGACCCTTTGAAAATGTACCTACATTAGGTGAACAGGCCTGACCTCTTACATAATTAAAGCATAAAAGAACACAGGAGAAGTATGTGAAAGATAGGTTTTTAAGATATTATGATGGTCAGAAGCTTGTACTGTTCTGTGTTGTACTGCTTTGATATACAGCTGTGAACCTTCTTTAACTGAAATTTCAGGTTGTGGGTCCGTGTAGCAGATGTCAAATAATCTGCATTGATCAGCAGTCTGGGGAACGAAACAAAGAATTTCTGCAGTCTCTGTCTGCTGCCAGAGGTAGAAAGGTCAGTACAGTACTCCAAAATAGCTGTATGTAAGGTGTGAAAGAAGTGGTGAAACACTGGCACAGGTTGCCCAGAGAGGTGGTGGATGCCCCATCCCTGGAAACATTCCAGGTCAGGTTGGACGGGGCTCTGAGCAACCTGATCTAGTTGAAGATGTCCCTGCCCACGGCAGGGGGGTTGGACTAGATGACCTTTAGAGGTCCCTTCCAACCCAAGCTATTCTATGATTCTGTGATTCTGTGGTTCCATGTAGTGATTTCATTGCATGCATAGTGAAATATCTGCTGAGAGAATATTCACGATTAAGTTGTTATGCTAATTGTTACCATTTGTTTTTTCAGTAAAAAGAGGATGCACTTACAACCCAGATATGACATGATTTATTTCCATAAAATGCTCAACAGGTTTTTTATTCAGAAATTGACTATTAATATGCATTATTTTTTACTGTGCTGTATGTGCTGTACTGTGCTGTAAAGCAGTATGTACTGTATTATTTTTTACTGTGCTGTATGTGCTGTAAAGCAGTAAGTACTGCTTTACAATGTGTTTATTTTGGTCTTGAAAAACATGAGCTGATGCGCTGATGTCATTCAAGAAGAGAAATCTGCAGAAAAATAAGTGAAGTGTTTGAAACGATACAGTTAGCTCATAAGACTAAACTTTATTCTTACTGTGAGAAACTACTTAGCAGGAAAAACAGAGCAGATGTGAATACAGTCAAAGCGGAGAGTAATTGATTAAGAAAGTGACTGGAGAATAAGAGTGAAATACCGGCGTTCGTTTGGAGTCCTTCTGCTTCCTAAGCTTGCATTGCTTCTTGGAATTGAGAGTGCTCAGATGATGGCTAGACAGTTTGGCATTCCAAAAGCTTCACAGATCTCCCCATGAGTATTTATTTAGCTGAAAATCCTTACTCTAAATTCATTGCTTCCTGTTCGTTAAATTTCTGTTGTAAAAGTTCGTTAGCCAGTCAGGGCTCAGAAGCCGTGGCAATGCCAGCCAAACACCAGAGACTGGGGCAGCACAGAGGCAGAGCAATAACAAATAGGTTGCAAATTATTCACCCAAAGAATGCACAAACAAGTTACAAATAACGCATTCTTTGTTTGGAAAAAAAAATCATAAATTGATTCATCTCAGTGACTCATTAAGCAAACAAAGGGCTACATTTTCAATGAATGTTATCCTTGGTGAATAGCTCCGCCGGCTCCGTCCCGGAGCCAGCCGCCTGGTGCAGAGTGAGACGGGAGAGGCAAGCAGGCAGGGGCCGGCTGTCTAGGCAGAGCTTCCTGCTGACCTGAGATGACTTAGGGTTGCACAGCAGGCTCCGGCATCCAGATTGCCACAGCACATGTGCCTTTGTGAGATGAGCTCCTGGCCGTGGTGGGTAGCCTGAGGACAAGAGCCCTCTCCAGGTAATGGTGAGCCACAGCTGGAGTATCTGGGACACTTTAGAGCACATTCTGGCACTCTGGGCAGGGATGCTGCCCAGCTGCCACATGGGGCGCGATATGCAGAGGACTTTCTCTACCCATGTGGGTTTTACTGGGTTATGATTTGAATCTTCTGTAGAGGGAAAGCACTCTGTATTCAGCGACCTTCTCAAATGGCAACAAAACCTTACCCGGGACACAGATTCGCAGGAGAGGCAAAGCATCTTCTGCATGTTTCCCACAGCAAAGATGAGCTGCTCTTTCATTCTGATTAACTCAGCAATGTAAAGATTTTCTTGATACAAGCACTCCTGGCTAGAACCAAGTAACTCGTTCAAACAGAACTAAGGCAAAGAGAGCAATCCAGCCTCTTGAGAACAACCTGGCACCAGATAAAAGACACATGGCAAGGCGAGGCGCTGCAGAGCACAGTGCTGCTATTCACAGCGGGGGAGTGTTCTGCTTCCCTCAGCTGTGCAACGATATTCATGATGCAAAGAACCGGGCCTTCAGCTTTTTTTGTTTTTCCCAGCCTTCAGTGCTGCTGGCAGATGGGATCTTGTGAGCATGCCCTGCTCTGCATAAGGCCGAGTCCTCTGGGTTAGCTTGACAGCTGAGATAGTTTGAACTGGTAATTTTGCCTGAAGTGGTCTGAGAAGACCTCAGAGCCCCTCCCTCCTGCAAGTCATCTGTGGGGTGATGATCACCAGCCGGCTATCAGTAAGTACCACCCGAGGACTACAGCATCTTCAGTGTGCTAAGCAGACCTAGCAGAGGACATTGATCCAAACTTTTCACAGTGGGGAGAGAGGAAGAACATTGAGTCCATGTGACTGTGTTAAATTGCAGAGCTAATCCTTTGGTGACTCATGTCTCTAGCATGCGCTTTTCTGTTAAGGAGTCATCTAATAGACTTTATTTTCTTTTTTTAACAGATACAGATTCAGTGAAGGAATTTAGCAGTGTTTGTTCCCAGCTGTCAATAACACGATTTGAACTACAAAAAACAAATGCAGCAAAATAAGACTTAAGCTAATTTCCCAGTAGAAGGGGAACCAATATTTTTGGAAGGCTGTTGTAGATTTCCAAAACATTAAAGATACTGCACGTATGAATGGATGACAAATCCTGAATGCTTAACAAGAGAGCCAGATGTCAATATTTACCATTTTGTTTTGGTTTTCTAAGAACACCAACCTGGAAAAATATATTGAACTTTATCAAACTGGTAGCCCAAATGACAGCACTGCCAATGAACTTTAATAATGAGCTAAGTAAAGTAAGGTTTGTAAGAGGTGGTTCAATATTTATTGCTGAAATCATATTTTTCTCCATCCGTCTGAGACTCTGAGAACCTGGTGCTCCAAGTTGAAAGATTGAGGCTTTGCATAGATGGATTGCAGCTGAAAGTCAGAACCAGCTACTGTAATTAGCCACACAAGCAATTTGCATGTTTCCTGATAAATGTAAAGCAGGGTGCTGAAGCCTAGCCAGCTACTTTTTACAAAACCTTTTATCACATTGTTTGAAATAAAACACAAACACCTCTACAAAGCGAACTTGAGCTCTGCTGCCATCAGTTCTGAAGAAACACTCATTAAGGATTCCTTCTGTAATTTTTGACTGAAAAGCAAAAATGAGCTCTCCTTCTGTGACAGAGCTCTCTCTGTTACTGCAGGAGACTACAAAAGACTAGATAACTACATTAAGCAAATAGCATAAAAATAGCCACACGCTGTTTCACGTGCGTCATCACCTGATGCAAAACACACATAGACAGAAAGGACAGAACATTGAATTCTTGCCCATCTTCTGTGTTTTGCAGATGCAGTTTAATGCTAACAATAGCGGAAGCCCTGTGGGTAGATTTGCAGCAGTGCAAGCTGGGACTTGCTGTCAAGGTAGCAAAGGGAATTGCATTAGCAGTCTGCCCCAGCATAAATGTATGGATAGCGGTACATCAAGGGAAATCCATTATGTTTGCCCATGCCCTCATACACTAAAAGGCTTTTGCTTTTTCCTGCGGGCTGTTGATCCTCCTTTATGTATCTCGTTGTCCCTTGGGAGAGCTTCTTTCCCTGCAGAATTAGACGCCGTGCCTCTGGATTGCTTACTGAAACGTTAGCGAGGATAGCAAATGACTTCTCTTATCTGATGCATCATTATCATCATTTTCATAGTAATGCAGGGCTTTACACTATGCAATGCTTTTCATCCAAAGATCTGGAAATTTGCAAACAGTGATTGATGTAATTAATAGACCTCTGAAATAATATGGTTCTCTTTTCTCATTGGTGGCTGAACTGGAAAATGCATTTATTTAAGGCAGAGCAAAGGAAAATCAGTTCTTATGAAAACATTCTGCCGTCCAGATATTTTCAACAGAACAAGATGGGGTTTTCTGACACCAAGTTAAAAGTTTCCCTTTTTTCCAATATGAAAAATCAGCATGTTGAAAGTGAGTACTTCCACTCTCCTATTTTGTAAGGCTTTACTAATAAGTTTTGGTGAATCCAGAGCTAGTAAAACATCCTTACGTTAAGAAAAAAATTACTCGGCTTTAATAATTGCATCTCCCAAGCCTTTGCACGGGAGGGAGGTTATGTTGTTGTATGAATAAAATGAGCAGACGTGAACAAGTAAATTTATCTATTGGGACAAGGCAGCTGAGAGCTACATCCAGGGGCAAAATCCAGAACTCATCCATCCAAAGCTAAGTTTTAGCTTGTAGTATCACTTATGTGCTTGTTACACATTCTAGCAGGGCATTTTCCCTACCAAGTGCTAGTCTGAATTAACTGAATGTTTACAAGCTGTAGCTTGAAGGCATCTCATCTCAGCCTTTGTCAGATGTAGCACCTCAGGTTTCTGTCTTACAAAAGGAGATGCTGCACCCTGGATATTTCTCTGTCAGTGAATATCTAAGCAGTGCATATTACTGTTGATCCAGTAAATGTACTTGAAACAACATGCAAGAATGACAGCATTTTATAGCTCCTCCTTTAAGTGAGTGTGATGACTATCATATGATTCACTGTTGGCAAGAATAAGTACATTTTATCTCTTTCTCCCAGCAGTGAAGCGTTGTGCTTTTTACTAATCAAGAAGCTTTACATATTTTGTCCCTGTGAAGTTCAAGAGTGATGGGAAGAGCCCCTACTGCCTTCCGAAGACCAAGCAGACAAAACCACAGAACTCACAGTCCAGCACTCCCTGCCCGGTTCTTGGTGTGTTCTAGGGAGGTTATATGCAGTATAAAAGGCCCTTGAAGTCAGGCAAAGGTAGCAACAGCAGAGAGAGATTATGCGGTTCATTGTAATAACTCTGCAGGCTGTAATCTCTGCGTCTGAAAGCCTCATTTTTCAACAGTGAAATGTGAGAAGGGCCAATTTCTACATTCTGTCTTTCTCCTGAAACGGAGCTGAAATGGCAGGATGCACAGCTTTTGTGGTTGCTTGGGGGGTGGGGGGTGTGCTATTATCAGTATTTGCTGAGTCAATATTTGTAATTATTGAAAAAACAAGGAAATTTACTTAAAAGATATTAAATCCACCTCTGGTAATCACAAGCTAAATTTTGGTCTTAAAAACATTCACAAGAGAAAGACGTCAGCAATTCCAAGCAGGTATTAGTACTAAAACATGTATACCGTCAGTATACCATCACCTTGAAAATTCCTTAGGCGTCACCCAGGCTCAGCACTGAAAAAAATACTATGAGACTTTAGATGCCCAATCAGAGTAGGGAAATACTAAGGACCAGTATTAAAATAGTATTTGAGAACTCCTGAAGATAAGATGTATTCACACATACCTTTTCTTAAATAATTCTGAATGATTTAAAGTGCTTTAACAAAAAAAATCTTGCTAAATGATTCACAACAATAGAAAACTTGGTAAATTAAATTCTCCACAGTGAACAATCTGCCCAGATTTATTTTAGTCTCGTTTTAAGATAAATCAAGATGTCAATACAGTAAATATAAATAAAAACTTCTCATGTATCAAATAAGTTCATTTACATGGATGAGTTATAAAATTCCTTCCTGTGTGAAATGTGACGTGGACTAATATTCGTTTTACAATATTTGTTTTATGATTGCCTGATTTTTTAAAACAACAAAATTATGGCAACTGTCATTTTTGCACTAGGGTAGAGGAAGTAAATCCAGGTTATCAACCACAAGGCTGAAAAACACATCATTTATGCCAATAGAGAAACCACAGCTTGTCAACAAATAAGAGAAAAGCGAGAACGGAAAAATAATACTATGCACTTCAATATTTTAAATGAAACCGTTACTAACTTACCATTTTAGCATCACGGTTGATCCAACACAGTCACTGTGCTAGAGGGTTGGGATCCTGCTGTGCTGCAGTCATTCCTCAGCATTAAATACTGGAACACTGACCATAAGGATCTACCCTGTGTCCACCAGTGTTGACACCATTATGGTCACAGGTATCCAAAAAGTGTCATTAACAGGATAGGCCTGATCAGGTCCAACTCATACCCCATATATGTGAAATGCCAGTGAGATGAAGGAATAGCAGAAGTAGCCAAAAAACTCTGCTTGGGAGCTGTTTTTCTTTTTAATGTTTAGGATTGCAAATGAAACAGAAAGACCCAAATTCAGAGTCTGAGGCCATGTTTGGGTAGATCTCTGCTTTACAGCATCTCTCTTGCCTGGGAGTCGGTCTCAGCCTTACCTCTCGCTAATTCTTCAAAGACTAAAAGCTGTTTCGTGTTACCTCATTACTGTATCTTTATTTAATTATACGGTGCAAGAACAGGAGAAAACACACTGCCTTCATATTTAGCCTGTCAAATATGCTCCCTTAAATTCAGCTAACACTATTTTTTAAATTTATTGCAGTTCCTTTTACCTAGTATATTTTTCTAAACCTGCTGTAGATGTATTTCCCTCAATTTCAGGATCATCGGTCT
The DNA here is from genome assembly GCF_000699145.1 of Aptenodytes forsteri. Classification (NCBI taxonomy): domain Eukaryota; kingdom Metazoa; phylum Chordata; class Aves; order Sphenisciformes; family Spheniscidae; genus Aptenodytes; species Aptenodytes forsteri. Next base: position 4,293,268 of record NW_008795364.1, on the reverse strand, counting down.
GAACAATGGCAGTAAATGTAATCACGAAATGAAGAAGGAGAATAGAGTTTTGGTTTTAAAATTTATTTTTTCAGAAGTACCAAATGAATTTCATTTGCTTATTTATTTACTTTACACTTTAGAGTGACTGGTACGTTTTGGCTGTAGCCTACCAAAACAAAATACTTTTTATTGAAATCTTTAAAAAAAGACAAGAAAATTAGCATTGGGTTTCCAAGGTCCTCACTTCGAAGAGCAAAGACATTCTGAAGTCTACAAATCAATTATCAATTTAACGTGGTCTTCAGCATTCCTTTATTTCTTACTTGACATATTTCTTTAATTAACTGTTATCTAATCGTTTGGAAAATATTATCATGAGATTGCAAGTCTGTTTCTTGGGCACTTCTAAATTCTCCACTGTTGGAAAACAAAACCGCAAAAACACACCAGTCTCTTACTGTGACATTTCCAGATCACACCCGGCTGTTCACAGCTACAACTTGTAACGTTCAACGTGCCGGAGATTAAGACCACACAGAAGAGTGCAGACCCTCAGAGCAGGTTTTCAGTGCCTGCGAGGGCTGTATGGTCAGTGGTTATTCTGTTCCTCTGTTCTGTATCATTCAGTATCACAAGGACACGTATCTAAGTATTTCTAATATTTACATGGGATGGCTTCACAGGCAATGACAGATAACAAGTGGTAGTCCTAATAAAACAAATTTTCTGAATATTTTCTGTAAAATATACTAAAATATTCATTTAAAAAATGACGGGAAATTCGCAAAGGCTAGACAGAACAAAGTTCTGTTAACAAAGCGAATAATTCATGGTAGAAGATGCAAGACTTTTCCTCACTGTTTGAACGTACCTGCATTCTCGTGCTGCCTAGCCTTTATTTGTGATAATGCATTAACTGTATTTGTCAAGAAGCCAGAACAGTCATTAAATGACAAGACTGTGAGGGAGTGTGAATTACATGTATGATACTATGGAACTCATGATGAAATACTACATTATTTATCCACTTACTTAAGGTATTCTTCTTGAATAGCAGGGGGTTAGCTTTTGTATTCCAGTCTATTATAGTTAATTAGTTTAAAATGTTCTTAATTACATGGAGATAGTACATACCTCCTTATTCTTAAAGCAATATTGTTTTTCTAAACATATCTGGGTTGTGAGATGCTCTATAGATCTGATTACTTTAGCATGAGTTGCGTCTCAATAAATATTTTGCTTTTTTCAGACAAACTTTGGCATATACCTGATGAACCAGACCTCACGCTCATCCTTTCCAGATATTTTATCGGTTGGGTCTCAAGTACTTCCAGTGCTGAAGGAGAATACAGAAATTCAGCCCCCGACATCCAGTGAAGAAAAATACTCAGGATAGATTCTCTGGTGGAGATGAGATTTATATGCAACTCCAGGGAAAAGTCGGTAGTCAGTTATTCAAAAAAAAGAAAAAGCTTCCACTCATTTGCTTCTGATTTAAGTCTTTTAATTTTCTGTTTGCTGTAAATGTTATCAGATGGCAGAACCCTTGATAATTACAGCTCACCTACATGTTTTTGCTTGTGATTAGGTTACAGCAGCCATAACTCTATTTTGCTCAATTGCTTCAGGATGCAACAGGTTTGATCAAGTTTTACTGGTGGACGACTCCCAAAACAAGCCCAGCATCGTTGTCAGAAACCCACAGCTCAGTGAAGGAAAGTAAACACAACAATACACTACTTCCTTATGTTGCTTTGTTAAAACCACAATTGAGAGAGAGGATGCAGAACGTATTTTAGAAACGATGTGGGTGGGAAGGGAACAGTGGGAGAGTGGCATGAGAGGAGCAGTCCATTCAGCTTTTCAAAAATGAAACTGAAGGTGATGTGTAGACAGTCTGAAAGCACCGGAGAAGAGGCAGCTGCTATTAGGAAATCTCTCTCTCCCTCTTCGGAAGCGGTGTGTGAGGATGCCAAAAAGGCACAAAGCTCGGTGAAGATTCAGTATGCCGTTTGCAGAACACGTTCCCTGTGAAGCAATTTCATCCATTTGTTCTCGACTTCTTTCTCTCGTTCCCATTTGCTACATTTCCATCTGATTTATTTTATGTGATGACTTCCTACACACTTGTTTCCTTACGTATTTGTGGATGTTGACGCATTTTTTCTAATTAGAGATTTTTCAACTAATACAGTCATGTTTTCTATACAAAATTTGTTTATCCTCAGCGGTCTCTAACGGCCACTTAAGGGAACTCTTGAAAGTTTGGATGCTTCTCCATCCCGAACAGGTCAAAGTATTCTTTTTTCTTACTCTTTGTGCATTTCATAATGTCCTTCTTAGAAGGCTTTTGAGTTCTTTACTCTCCTAAATATGACTCATGCGTTCTGATTTCTGAGAGCAAATGTCTGAAACCTAGGACTTAGTCTGAAATATCAATTATTGTGAAAATTTAAAAAATAAAGCAAGCCACACAGCAAAAAAACCACATGGAAAGTCAATGTAATGCAAGACTGAACACATCGAGGCCAGGTGGTTTATGACCCCCAACATGTGTCCAGCCAGCCACAGGACGATTTCATGCTTCCAGGAAGTCCTTCTGGAAGAGGAAATTCTCCTACATTGGCTGCTCTATTGCCATTTGGGCAATTTTGACCCTGCTAAAAGCACCGTCAGAACTCTCATCCAGCATGATTTAGGTCTTCCTTGATGCAATTTTGGCTCAAACTGTGTGAAAGTGCTTCTGGCTGAAGCAATCCTTGAGTTGTTTGAGTATATCCCTGGAGGGGAGCAGGTGGCTTTGTGAAAGAATTGGTCAAACAGTCGTTCTGAGAGGGGAGAGACTACTGCAGAGCAGCATACAATGGGAAAAGGGAAGCGCATTGCGCAGTGTGTGAATCAGAATTCAAAGATGGTCTTTTTTCTTTCTCTTCTTTCTCTTCTTTTTTTTTTTTTTTTTTTTTTTTCTTTGTTCTTTTGAAGAACTGGTTTTACTCACTTCAGCTGGAACAGACTCTTAGTAGTCTCTCAGCAGAGCTTTGTAATGGAAATAAGAAGAGACATTATCTGTTTCTTACAACCTGCCATAAAATACGTGGAAAGAGAGAGGTGTTTCATATGTATGTAAACCGAGGATCAGTTTTGAGAGTTGTACCTTCCACTTCAGAGCCCAAGCGCTGCTCCTTGATGTCTGCTTTGAAAAGCAGGGGGTTTATCTGTCTAATAGTCAATTATGTGATGTTGTAATGAGCAGGATTTTTGGAACCTTGAAAAGCAGTTTCCTGGTATCTAAATCTCTTAACTGTTTCACTCTTTGCCTTTCTGTTATGCGGAACATTGTTTTGTTGGATAGAAAGCCAGCACAGCTCTGGCAAATTTAATATGAAGAGACCTGCTGTATGCTGACCTTCAGGTAATCTCTGGTGCTTTGCTCTGTCCTCTTCACCTCACCAGTATGTCATTTGTTTAAAATGGCACAGAAGTTAGAAAAGGAAATTGAAAGCAAACCTCAGCAAGCTCTGTTTCACTTGTTATTGGGCTTACTACAAAATAAGTCACTTTTGTACGCAGTGGCTTGACAAATACTGTTTGTGAATAGCCTTAATGCAATGTATGATAACTAAGGATGAGAGGATTTGAACTTTAAAGATCTCAAGCTTGGTCATTTTGACCTATTATTTACAGGCAATTACACTTTCTGCTGCGGCTTAGTAATATTAGATCAAGAATAATTTTGTCATTTTACAGGGGGAAAAAAAGATCTTCTCTGATGTATGAACATACTCATTAGTATATTCTGTGCATTTCCCAGAAGGAACATCCTTGTGCTTCGGTGATAGGAAATGTCACAACGTTTCAGATTGATGGAAGAGACATAAGGAATCTTTCATCTCAACCAAGGATAGTATTTCCCTTCTAGTAAAAGTGGAGTGTTCCCGCCAGTATTGATATGTCTTCACATCAATGAAGACAAATTCTCAGTGCCAATACTCTGTGGAAAATCTTGAAGTAGGAAGAATCACTTTTAAATGACATGTGCTGTGAGTTTGTAGAAAGAACATCCCTTCCATAATGTGAAAAAAATTCAAAGAAAGAAGAAACTTAGCATAATGCAAACCCAGGTACTGCAGGAACGAAAAGGGCATAAACACTTTGAAACACTGTATATATTACATAGAAAGATCATATGTTCTATAAGGGGTGACTTCTCAATCTTCAGAGAATATAGAAAAAAGACCATTTCATATGACTGCAGGCTCTTTCATCTAAGTACTCGCATTGCTGCAAAATTAAATCTTTGGACTAATTGCAGATATATGTTTACCTTATATGGATAAGAAATATACTATATATTTGAAAACTAAGTCTATATTTCCTTACAATGAATTTTTCAGACACATTCCATTTTCTGTGGGACTTACTCCTTCTCAAATCTCTAGGCAAAAATGGTGATATTACAAGCTCTAATAACAGCCAGGAGGCTGAAATCGCAGAACAGGAATCAGCATTTTTAGGAGAAGCCTCTGAACTCTGTGTTCTCTGATATGACTAGGCTATTTCAGATACAGTTTATGATTTATATACTTTCAATGTCATCCTTCAAAATATGGTCAAAATTTTAGGTCAGCCTTCTGTCAACATTATACACAAATCAAAAGGAAGGACTGCATAAAAAACGTGATTGTTCATAAATTGTAGAGATTATGCTATGCGTTTCTTCTTCAGTCTGGTTTTTAACTTTCTTGGAAATGAAACCAATAAAATACATATTGCGCTTGACGTGTCTACTGGTGGTGGTTGCATTCTTGACCTTTGAGCTCATGAGATGCTAAATTCTGCTTGGAGGCATTGCTGGGCTCAGGACTGAAGGGATGGCTCATCGCTGCTGGTTTCGCAGGTGAGGTGTTCCTCCAGCTATTGCGCTGACGGCCTCCGTCTGTCTAGTCAGCATGCCGATCAGTTGCACACTCAGCTCAGGCCCTGCACAAAATGCACTAATAATCACCGGTTTCTTTTAAAATATGTCCAGAGGCAGTCCTGTTGGAGCCATCTCTGTTATCCAGAGGTTGGAGCTCTCACCAAGGGTGTTGGAGGAGAGAAGGTTCATTTCCCTCTCCTTTGCCTGGAGGGATCCAACACCGTCTTTCTCCGCTGCCTAACCCATCAGTCGGTAGGCGAGACTGGGGACTTAACAGGACTGGGTGTGTGTGGGAATCACAGGGAAGGCTTGTCCCTCCCTTCTCATGAGGTTTACGTGGAAATGATCTGTGATTCACTGGGCCAGAGAGAGAAGGACATGGGCACGGTGAGGCAAGATCCACAGGTGACTCCGAGCTACTCGTTCATGCTCTTTTGGATTCACTGAGGGTGGGAGGGGAAGAAGAGCATGACTCTCTAACCCAACAGGTAAGTCACTCCTATGGAGGTGAAAGATGTGGGTACGTCCCTGTCCTCTGATTATACAGCTGTCATGAGGCAGCTACTTGGACAAAACGTAGACGCGGCCCCCGGAGAAGGGAGGAGAAGGCAGAGCGCTCCTTCTCTCTGGGCATGTGAGACAGTGGGTTACAGAGGCTTGTCTCCTTCCTCCGGCCACCAGCATTTAAGTACAAGGTGGAACTTCGGCAAGAATAGAGGAGAACACCCCAAGCATATTTTGGAATAGGCCATTAGGGGAAAAATGGGTTTGAGTCCTCAAAAGCAGAAATGGAAATGAACCCACATTTCTGACTTCTTGCTAGGTGCACCAGCTGCAAGGCCAGAGTGAAAAGGAAAAAATGTGGGAGGGAAAGAAAAGTGGCATCTCCTACAGTCAAAGTTTAAAAGGAAGTAGTGATACACATGCCTTCACCACCCAGTTTGTAATTTTTTGGGGAAAAAAAGGACATAGGTATCCTCAGGCCCATAAATCGGATTCAGAGAACTCAGAGTAAGTCATCGACAGAGAGGTGCCTCTGAAGCAAGGTGCCATTTAAGAGGCCTCTCTTCCCTCCCCTTCGTGTCAACTACCTTACTTTGCTGCTCACTCAGTGTGATGGCAGTTGTGGGTCCCTTCCAGCAGAAAAGAAAATAGGCAGGTGCCCTGCCTAAGGAGCGAAGTGACTCACTTGGGACTGCGGACAGGGAGAGGTGTTAGGGAGGTTTGACATGGGGCATCCTTGAGCATCACTGCCGTGTGCAGAGGTACATCAGAAACCTCTGTGTAATAATCCCAGAACTATGTGTCACAGAGCAAGTTAGTCATCTTTCTGCTGGTGCTGTGAAGTTATCCCGGAGGGGTGATACTCAGGAACTGAGCTGCTGGGGAACAGACCATGGCAAAGGCAGGATGGAGAAAGGGGACAAACAAAACAACGCGTGTTGTAGCATCTGCCACAGAAAATTGCCGAGGGATTTCTCAAATACCCGCCAAGACGAAATGTGAGAAATCAGGGAATTTGATTTAGTACAGCAGTTTCATGGCAAATTTGAAAGGACGTTGGTCTCAAATGAAGAGCCTCTTGCCTTGCATGGCTCATGCATAGCCTATAATTAAGTGCATTTCTATGTTAAACCCAGTTTCTTCTGAGAGATCTATTCCAGATGTGCAACCAGAACTTGTCAACACACTGCAAATCTGGACATCAACATCACCTTCTCCTAGATAACCAGTATATTCCATCTTTGAGCCCGTCTCATGCTTCTTGCTGTTTTTCAGAGGTAAGTGTCCCATCTGGATTAAAGTACTCTGGCCAGGATTGTTAATGCAGAGATGGTTCCTCAGTCCAGAAGTGAAATCAGCTTTTGGGTTCTGAAAGGGCTGTGTTTTCCATGAGGCTGTGTTTGAAAAGCCAGCCATGATCTAATGTCAAGTCTGTTGTTTTCTGGTACTTATAATAGATGAATCAGATAAAGCTGTTGAAAAGTTTGTGAGTTAGTGTTTCCCAAAGCGAAACAAAACTAGAAGACTACAGAAAGCCCTGCACTGCTGAACCCATCTATTCACATCTACAAATGGAGAAGAGCCTCTGAGGTATCCATCGTTCATGGATGTAATTCCCAGTGAGTCATGTATTAAATAATTGCAATTTCACTGGTCCAAATGCTTCGGACTGTTGCTTATCCTCAGAGCCTTTGTATTTACTGTCATTCAAAAAGTTTCTTCCAGCAAACCCTTCAATACTGAAATGAAATTGAATTTGTCTTATGTCAACTGTTTGTCTTTATTCTGTTTTAAGGAACAAGAATGCAAGATTTCTGTGTTTGACTCGCCATCCGAAGCTCAATGTAATGATTTAATACACTTGAAAAGAGAAGGTTCTTGTCTGAGTTGCTTTATCTGTCAGTCAGTACTTGTAAAAAGCTACAGTGTTCCTCAGTAATGTCTAGTCAATTAGAAAAAAAGACCTAAGCTACAGGAGCTGGGCACAGCTTGCAAACACTCATTGTCTAGGAGAGTTTGCATCTACTCATATATATATATATATTCCAGCACAAGAAGTCTAAATCGTCTAAACTATTTTATTTTTAGTCTTGGAAAATGCCCTGGAAAAAGCATGCGCGGTTTTTCGGAGGGACCACGGGATGTGGCACCCCATCTTTCGTATCAGACGCACAGCGGTACCCCTGACAACCGAGCAGCTGCTGTCCCTGCCAACAGAATGAGTCCGCAGACATGTAAAAGTGCAGGATAAAGTTTTGTAATGCAGCTTTATACCCCCTCTCTTTCATCGCGCGCTAAGGAGCAGCTTACAACAGATAACGCTGGCTGAACTCTGAGCAGCTCCCAGGAGCGCAGACCCAGGACCGGGGGCCCATGTCCCTCTCCAGACACTGTGTGGCCTGGCTCCGCTGTGCCCCGCTCAAAATTTGTCCCAAGGACACTGAAAACTGTCACTGCTGGCCTGTGCTGTAGCACCCGAGTTGTATGTTGTGGCCAGAGACTCTTAGAACAATTAAAAGCCAATAGATGTTGCTAATTTAGCTTGCTAAGCTCGGAGGACTTTTTGTTAACTAGTTGTGCGTGGTTTTATCTGAGGGAAGTACTTCGTCAAGTTCTCATTTTGTGTTGTCTTGTACTGGTGTCATGGAGTCATTTGGTATCCATTCAATCTCACATGCCTTTCCAACTGGCACGGCATGGTAATTTGGAGCTATTTATGTGCAAAGTGAAGAATATGTCGAGGAAGAGAGAGTCTGACGTTCCGCCGAGTGGGTAACCTGAAACAATGGGTTGAGTTAGTTAAGCAAGGTTGAGAGCTGTGCATATCGGAGGCACGCATGAAACATTACGAAAAATGCAAGTGGTTTCCTACCAGACCTTTTTTCTAAGTGCAAAAACAATACAAGCCAGCAATGATGTATTTAAGAAGCTAAGTAATCGTGTGTTTCAGAAGCTATATATGATCTAAATGAGATTGTCAGGTATTGCAATTAGCATATTTATCTGCACTTATATTAAATAAATATTCTACTTCAAATAAGAACATTTGGATTGGGAGGGTCATTCGACCCCCTGTTGTATCTCTTCTAATTTCATCCATCAGCCCCAAAATACTGATGGGCAAAATATTTTTAAAAATTATAATTTCCATTTTGTAAGAGGAATTTAGCTTTGAAAAAGCCTAAACAAGACACAGCTTTCCGAGTTGAAAGACTACGAGTTAGCCATATAGTGATATTACATGATCGGTCATTTGGAAAAATGGCCCGTGACACTTGTCATAGAGAAGAAAATCCAGTGATTCAGCAGTTAGAGGGGAGGCATACAGTCAGGCATCACGTTATGTGTGGAGAGGAATGCTGGCTGGAAAACAATTCACTTAACATATGCACACACCTCTCTCAGAAACAGCCCATATTTGGAAATTTTCTTAAGTATGTGCTGTTATTTTTCTGAAGTCTCTGGTGATAAGCTTTGTGCCAGAAGGAACAGGTAGAGATTGAGAGGCAAAGTGGTATCAGATGGCAAGTGCCAGAACACAGCGAAATAATGGAATTATTTTTTTTAATGAAATAATGGAATACTTCTGCTGTCTACAGCATTCTCTATAGGGAAAAAAAAAATCAAAATTCAGTTTATAAAGAATATGAAAATAAAAATAAAAGTGAATAATGAAAATAAATAAAATTATCTAAGCCTTCTAGAATCCATTAATATAAATAAAAGCAATTTCTAGGTTTGTGAAGTTCCATACCATAGTTCATCCTACCAATTCTTGTTATTGCAGCCCACTAACTGCCAGATCCTGGATAGAAGTAACTGAAATCGTGTTGTTGTCCGCTTATTCTTGAAAAAGAGACTCATGCTGGATATGGACATGGTGATAAAGCATCTACTACTAATCAAAGTAGTTACACGACAAAGTGAACCTTAAAATCATGGACCTTAAAATCATATCTGGATGCAGAACTGGGAGGGGGAGGACTCATGAAGGGACACACTTTTTCTCAGAAAGAGGAAACTTCTGACCTTAATCTTGCAATGAAAAGCTGAAAAGCTTTCCAGCTATAGCAAGACTTACCAGTTCAGAAACATCATGATTTTTGACCTCTTGATGCTGGAATTATTTTGATATACACTCAGCCTTTCTTAACCTGGATTTTCTGTGGAAGTAATAACTGCAGCTGTCAGAAGGAGGATGTGCGATCATGAATGGCAGAGGAGATGAAACCTCTTAAGAGGCTGTCAGTAGAACAAGAGACTGTGACTCCCTGGTGCCCTTAGGGCAATAGGAGCCATGAGCCCAGGAATCCAGCTGGAAATGCGGCTGGATTCATGATTCAACTTGGGAATTGGGAAATGCTGCCTTAAAAGTGAGCTCTCCCCTCCAACTGTCAGTTATTTCTCATTTCCATCTAAAAATAAAGCTGCATTGTCATGGTTTAACCCCAGCCGGCAACGAAGCACCACACAGCCGCCAGTGGGATGGGGGAGAGAATCGGAAGGGTAAAAGTGAGAAAACTCATGGGTTGAGATAAAGGCAGTTTAATAGGTAAAGCAAAAACTGCACGCGCAAGCAAAGCAAACCAAGGAATTCATTCACTCCTTCCCATGGGCAGGCAGGTGTTCAGCCATCTCCAGGA
>NW_008795364.1:4274947-4282756 GCF_000699145.1 Aptenodytes forsteri | reverse complement strand
CCTTGCTGGTGGGGTGGTGTGAGAAGCAGAAAAGGCCTTGACTCTGTGCAAGCACTGCTCAGCAGTAACGAAAACATCCCTGTGTTATCAACACTGTTTCCAGCAAAATCCAAAACACAGCCCCATACTGGCTACTATGAAGAAAATTAACTTTATCCCAGCCAAAACCAGCACATGCATGAACACCAGTGTCATCAGACTACAATGATGTGGACTTCACTGTGATTCCTTTTTCATTATAAATGAGTTGTTTTCTCAGCTAACCAGCCAAGAAGTACGTTGCAATGCAATAGCAACTTAATAAGATTTAAAAAATTAGTATGATGGGCTTTACGTGAATTCATTCATGTGAAATTTTGTTTTCAGTGCTATTAACGTTCATTAATTTCTGGTTAGCCTCTTGGTTATTGAGTTGTCAATGTCAGGGTAATGGTGTTTGAAGGGACTTCTGAAGGTCCCTTGGTTCAACACGCTGCTCCAAGCTTCAGGGCTACATCAGGTTTCTCAGGGCTGTATCCAGTCGGGTTTCGAGTATCTCCAACAACCTTCCTGGGCAACCGCTTCCTGTGCTTTTTCACCCTCCTGGTGAAGAAATCTTTCTTTAGATCCTCTCAGAAATTCAGCTTCTGACTGTTGCCTCTTATCCTTTCACTGTGCACCTTTAAGAAGACTCTGGTCTTCTCTCTACCCGCCACCCATAGGTAATTGTACACCCTGCCCTTAGCTTTCTCTTCTCCAGGCTGAAGAAACCCGCTCCCTCAGTCTCTCCTCATACATCATGTGCTGCAATCCTCAAACCTTCCTCTCCAGTGAGAAGTATGAGTGACTTCACATATCCTTTGCTGAATGCTGGAAGATTTAAACCAGAGAACCCAACAAATCGCCCCCTGAGCTACAGGGCTGAACGACATTCTCCATCCGCTCTTGTGGTGAATGAGTGAGAAGGGTCCTGCAGTTCATGCAGGTACCATTTCTCTGGCAAGCTGGGTCAAAATGTTACATTATTATAAGAATGGATCCATCAGTTTAGAGACTTGGCTGTAATACATCCACTTTTGCTCCTCAAAGACTGGCTCTGAATTTAGTTTTAAATGAAACCTTACACAGAGTTCATGGTATAAGTCTATTACCATTGACTTACTGGCTGATTCCCTTTTTGACTCAATCAAGAAGTTGTTTGTTTTTCTAGTTTTTGGGGATGGGGGACGTGTTTAATACATTCTTTGCAAAGATGGAATGTGGTTGAAGTCTTGGTCTGAGTGAAGTCAGCAGCAGAATTACACTCCTCTCTGCTGGATAAACTCCTGCCTCCTCTAGAAGGTAGGAGGTAATCGTATTTGCTTCCCTCAGTGTGGCCTAAATGGATCTTTACAATATTCAGAAAGCTGCTGTGTGCCTGAAGCATTTCCATTTCTGTATGCCCAGTTTTGGACACTTAACAAATTTGATTTTCTAGAAGTATGAGCTGAACACTCAATGAAAATTGGGTTGATTGAACAGTCCAACAATCAAATATCTGTGCAGCCCAAGTACTTCTGAAAGTTTAGACAAAGATGTACCACTTCCTAATTTTCTAAATTAACTGCATCCAAAAGCAGTTAATCAGCTTTTTCACTGCCAGCAGGCAAAAAGAAGTTGACAGTTGTTGACAACTGTTTCTTTGTGTTTCTCTCTTTAGCATATACAATGCAAAAAGCGTGAATCAGGCAGAATGAGATTTTTCAGGCAATCACAGGAACGAAATAAGGGCTGAACCGCTGAGCAGCCTCATTTTTCTCTCCCTGGCACCTGGCATGCTTATTTGTCCCAGTGCAACCCATGTATAAAAACCATAATCACATGGGAGCAGAGAATCCTCCCTCAGTATCGTTCTGAAATCCCTGTGCTCAGGTGAAGAATAACCTACATGAATTCCAAGGTGATGAAGAACCAGAATCAGTAGGATGGTTTTACTGGGAAGAAGTTGTAGATCCAAAAATCTTTGTCTGCTGAGACTACAAAGCCCAAAATAATTTCCAACTTTTTTGTTTCTTTTTTCTGTTGTAAAGTATTACAAGGGATAGGCTAATGTTGCTAGCATAGCAGCTGAGGTTTGTGAATCTGAAAATACGGTAGGTTATCCTTGGCAGCCAAGTCTTTTATAACCAGACAGAGGTTGTTAGTAAAAGTTGGTCAACATTTCTTGCTTTTATGGGCTCTTCTTCCCTTTGATGCGATATCCTCATGTGCATATTATCTAGCTGAACTACAGAGGAGCTGCACAAAGCTGGGTTCTTCCAGCAGATGACTTGGAAGATTCCCAAGAATTCAATATTTGCGGTGAAATGCAATTGATCTCAAGGATGAACGTGAGCCCAGTGTATTAGAGAAGGATAGCAAAATGGAGGGAGGAGAGTCCTTGAGAGGTTATCAAATCACTCCCTCAGCCCTAGGCCAGTGCCAAATATATCTGCACAACTCCTGACAGGTGACGGAGGGATCAAAAAGGATTCCTAATTCTAGCATTACTCAGCCCCAGCCTGTTGCAGCGTAGGGGAGGGCTGGATGGGGCACCTAGATGGAGCTGAGCCGGATCCCTGGGGCTGGGCAGAGGTAGTGGGGGTCCCTGGGAGGCTGCTCGGGGCAGTTGAGTGCCCTCAAGGCCTGAATCTAGGGAGAATTGCTTTTTAGAACACACAACTCTCTCTGTGTGACAGTCAGGATCATTTTTCATCTGGGTCAGAAAGCAGCAATAACGACTTTGATTAAGGACCAAAGCGGTCGGTCTGCTTCTGCACAAGCCTGGATGCCACCGTCAGTCAGTTCCACTGCTTTTCTCCCTGTGGTTTTCTGTCTGACAAGTAACCGATGTGGGCCAAGGACCAAGGCGACTGCTCCTTTCTTGCTCTTTCAGTAAAAGAGCTGAACTTGGAAACTTTTGTCGTCCGTGGGCTGACACGGGCTGACACAGCCGTGCACGCAGGCTGTTGTGGATGTTGTGTTCAGGGGCTTGTACACATGTAGGTTAATGTGCAAAGGGCAGCTCTTGATGAAAAGGTTTTGCCGGTCTGGTCAACTAGATCTTGTAAACACCACCAAGCCGCCAGAGATCCGAGAGATTTCTATTGCCATGTTCCCTGTACTTGTAATTTCTCAGATGAAGGCTGTGTATTGCTCATCCTTCATCAGCAGAGCTTTAGCTGTTCTTAAAATTTCCAAAGTGGAATATAAAAAGGAAAATTCTTGTCAAACAGATGTTTACCACCACTGATTGATGCTCTTGCAAGAGATAATGTCACCTGAAGGGGGTCAATTAGCAGTGTTTCTCTTTCTTTCATCATAAATCTCAGTAAAGCAGGAAATAGTATGAAACTTAAAAGAAAGATAAATGAGTCTCATTAAAAGGAGTGAGGTATGATTAAACAATAGGGTACAGCAGGGTGGGTAACGTATCAGGCCAGCACTGAACTGGGGACAACTCATCTAATTGTCGCCAGCTTCCCAGCCCAAAGGAGTGGTAATTCAGCAGTTAAACATAGGTCCTGAGGTACACCATCGCAATGCTAAAAATTACGGTTCGGAGGATTAACCATGCTGATCCCTAAAAGTGAACTCAGAAGAACCCCTGAACTGATGAGCTCGTAATTAGCCTGAGGGATGACAGCTCACGATCGGCCGCGTTTGCCCCTGGTGTAAGCCAGCAGCATCTCATTGACTTCCACCGAGACGTGACTCTTCTGATATCAGTGTGCCCGTGAAAAGGCAAAAGCACAGTGAACATTTTTCTATTTTTAATTTCTGTAAATGGCAAAACTCCTTTGGATTTCAAAGGAAGCAGGACAGAGCTATTTGCTTAATTATACTAAGTCCTCCCTACCAAATGTAATGGAAATTAATGTGAAGCTCTGTTTACTGTTTTACCCTGCTATGCCTGAAGCTGGAAGGAGATATTACTTTCCACCCAGCAAAATGAGAGTGGTACTCACTCTTCTCATAATTTCTTTGAAGCATCTGTGCTCGAGGCAGAAGCTAAGGTCTGAAATTGAGGCATTTTAACAGTGTCAATGACCTTGTGCCTAGCGCTGCACCTAGACAAATAATTGCACCACCGTGCTGTGTGCTGGTGCTTACCTAACGCACTCTTATGCAAGAGAAAGTAGCTGGGAGGCGCTTTGCATGTTTGACGAGGGTGAGTGGCACAGCAACCCCAACTGGATTGCACACAGCCAGGACAGCTTGCTTTCACCTGAAGAGCAGGAGATCTGATTTTCCTTGGCCTTGCTGCCTGGACGCATTCATGCCTGCCCACCGTGGTCACCTTCCTTCCACTCCATCCCGCACGCGCTGCTGCAGGGTTGGAAATCTCATTGGCTTTACCAAGCAAGTGAGCCACATGCGGATGCTCTGTGACTCCCACCGCAGAGGCATGTCCTACCCAGGGACTGCAATGCGCCTGTGAGATTTTACCAGACCACAGCTGTACCATATTACCCTTGCTTTATCAACTGTGTTTTTCAGGCAGCTCCAATACCTTGTGGCCTGGATCCCTTTCTGTTCCTATGCTCCTGCTTGAAGCAATTGCCCCATAACCTGCTGTTTCATCTGCATCTCTCATTTGCTAGCCTCTGCCCTTTCCACCCAGGTATGGAGTCTTGTCAGAGTCTCCGGGGCTGACACCTGCAGCTCAGTCAGCTTGTGGCTCCTCTTGGAGGTGAGTAGGATGGTAGGGCTGGTGAGAGGTGGTAGCAAGCCCCATGGGGATTGTGCTGGGCTGTGCAGTAGGGCACTTCACAGCCCTATTCGCCACTGAGTAACCTGTTTCAGAGGGTAGGTTACTCAGAGCTGAGGTCTTAGTAGTTAAAGATCTTGGCTAAGATCTATAAACTCCACATGGTCTAGGACCCATCCTGTTACAGATCTGTCTCTGAGGGTTGCTTATGTGGGTTTTTTTTTCTCTGCTGTTTGAGATAAAAAACACACACAGGTGATGGGACTTAATTATTTTCATTTATCCACAGGTGAATGAGGCAGGGTGCCCTTGTCCTTTGACCTTCTCCATGGTCTAAAGGCTCTCTCTTTTTGTGGAGAGCAGAGGATGATGTCCTGGAAAAGGGAGAGGTTGATATTTCAGTCCCTTGAAGCAGATGAGGGAATTTGAGCCCCAAGCTTTCATATTGTGTGTCAGTACTGGGAGTGGCAAGCTCTGCAAAAGAGGAGCTGCTCATGTCTCTTGTCTAGGAAACATCCACAGGGCTCCATCGGACCACAGGATAACTCAGGTTTGCCAGGACTTCAGGGGGGGCATCTTGTCCAGACTCCACCTCACCAAAATGTCAAGGCAGAGATTCACCCCTCTGCTGTCCCTTCTCATTATTGCACAGAAAGGGGTAGGAAGGGGACATCACCGTTGAGTATTTGTGGGGGCAAGATGGAGCAGGGGTCCTTCTACAGGATGCAAAAAGAGGGAGAAGTTGGATGGCAAAAAGAGCAAACTGAAGGCAGGTCTCCCTATCATCTTGTTTAAATCTCTTCAATAGTTGGCTAGTTATGATCAATACCAAAATGCGTTGCTTGCTTTTGCTGGCCTGCTCATGCTCACATGAGTAACCACAAGAACAGATTCAGTAGAAAGAAAAGTGGATTTCTGTACAGTTCCTCTAGATGGCAAACTTTATCTGTTCTATTTATCTTATCTATTCAAAAACAGGTATGTTCAGGCTCGGCCACACTGGAAAAAACATCCTACACTACCGGGACCATTCAGTCAGTTCTGGAATATCAGTTTCTAGAGTCCTAAGCAAGTTGCTGTAGGGAAACAAAATTGTGGATGATGCATCAAGTCCTTGAGAAATGTGTTTACTGGTGGAATATTTGGAAAGTACAATAATGAAATTTTGTTTGAAAGATGACATATTTTGCAAACCTCCTTACTGCACGTAACAATGAAGACGTTGTCCACTTTACTCCCAGAGGCATTTCACTGTGCTGAATGTGAGGGAAGTCTCTCTCTCTCTCTTTCTGCCCCAACTTTTCTAGGTATTAACCCTGATCACTACTTTCACTGTTGCTAAGCAAGTGAGGAATGAGTGTAAGGAATCTGAAACAGAATGAGGAAATCAATAAAATTGCCCTGAGAGCTGATCCTGATCTAACTGCTGTGTAATTAGTAATGACCCCAGTGGACTTCCTGGCATAAAATTGCCGTAAGATGTCTGGTCTTGCGTGCATCCAATATTTAAACCTTAGAGAAGAATGATAATAAAGATCAGCTTTCTTGCATCCTAGGTTGTCTTTTGAACAGCTATAAAGTAAGTGTGATGGTAGTGTTGTGACACAGAATTTTATTACAGACTTCATGGTATTAAATGATTTACTGGGAAGCAAGATGGCAAAGAATCAAGCCCATATCTCTCTCTGGAAATCAGAATACAGTCCCAGCCCTTACCCTTCCTACCACAGAAATGGAACTTCCAAAAACACTCTTGGTATTTATGGAAACCCCATTCTAGCGATATATCACTGGTGTAATGGGGCTTTATATGACAGTAGTTGTCATTCTGCATTTTCTGTGGACAAAGGAAACAATGTCTGCAAAGGCTGACACTTGTGTCCAGCACTCTGCTGTTTGCATTGTTTCCGCGTGCTCCTTGCTGAGACCCCGTCTGTGTTCCTTCGCCTGCACGAAACAGTTTGTGAACTCCTCCAGGGAGAGATCACTTCATTCATTTCCCAGGGGATAATGTATATGGCATTTTGCTCAGGACTGATAAATGGAATATTTCATCAATTTTGTTGGGAGATTTTGCTATGGCCCTAATGATCTATTTGAATTCTAATGTTCAGTTTAAGTTGTCTTGTCTTAGTTTCAACACATTACTTATTACTATATCCCTCAACCTCCATTTTCCTTCCTTCCACTCATTAAGTCGTGCACCCTGTCATGCCTCTGACTAGCCTGTAAGGGTCTCAGACTATGGAATTTTATTTGTTCTATAAAATTTCTGAGCAATCTTTAAGTGCCGTACAAATACATAATGATCCTAGTCATACTGCTTGCTCTGCCTTAAGTGATTTGTCTCCCTTTTTCACCTTTTCACCCTTCAAATAGTCTTGTCCTAGAAATTGCCTATAGCTTACCCAAGCTCTCTTAATTTTCCTCACATCAGTCTTCCCAGCCCGGAGATCATTGCCGGTACCACTTGACCTCCCTCTGACTCAGGATTTGCTTTCTAGCAGAGGGGTACCCAGACCTCTGTGCAGTTTTGCTGATCGCACCTCAGCCGAGTCACCCCGAAAGAGTTTCTCATCTCGCCTCTCTGATGAGATGCCTCTTCGGTCGGCTTCCTTCTGCTGCCACGTTGCATCACGCACTCATGTCCCTGACAGCGCTTCTTCTTCTTGCCTTGAGCTCCCCACCTTTCACTTCCCTAGCGACTGTGCCTGCCCTAGACAATGAAGTGGTTTGTGCCTGGTTCTTGCGTAACTATTCCGGTCAGGGCACCAGAAGACCTGTTTTCTTGATTTCCTCTGCTTAGGGACACCATGTGCCTCTGAGCCCTTTGTGATCAGATATCAACTGTCCCCCAACACAGCAGGGGAAGTGGATTAATCTAGTTCTGCCAGCTTTTACTGAATTAGAATGATAATTACTGATAATTGTCGTGTTAGTCGGTTCCAGGTGTACTGGACGCCCCTCCAAGTGAAAGCAAACTGTGGCCTGCACTCTGCCACCAAAGGGATTGAGAAAAACGCATCAGCGATATCAGTTGTGGCATACCACTTGGCTGCCTTTGACTCCAGTTCGTATTGAAGTTCTAGCATGTCCGGCAC
>NW_008795364.1:4259303-4272701 GCF_000699145.1 Aptenodytes forsteri | reverse complement strand
ATGGAATGTCCCTTTGGCCAGTTGGGGTCAGCTGTCCTGGCTGTGCCCCCTCCCAGCTTCTTGTGCACCTCCAGCCTTCTCAGTCGGTAGAGCATGGGAAGCTGAAAAGTCCTTGACTAGTGTAAGCACTGCTTAGCAACAACTAAAACATCGGTGTGTTATCAACATTGTTCTCACCCTAAATCCAAAACACAGCACTGTACCAGCTACTAGGAAGGAAATTAACTCTATCCCTGCCGAAACCAGGACAGTATTGAACAGGAGAGTGTGCCATGTCCTTACATGCCAATATGTAAAATGCATGACAATATAATTTTGGCCATCATTATCAATAAACATGACTGAATTCTTTTGTTGTCCAGAACAAATTTCCCCCCTATTTTGACAAGAAAGCTATGATAACTTAATCTGGCTTGATCTGAGCCAACAGACTTCCTTTTCTCTCGATTTTCCTTCCAGTTTTACTGCTGAAGGAGAAAAAAAATGGCTAACTGGCTCTGCTTATAAGTAAGGACACAGCAAGCACGACCCAGTGCATGTGGTGTCCCAAGGACCCTTCTCCTCCCTCCCTGAGGCAATGGCACAGCACAGCCTTCTAGAAGGTCCATAGATATTCAGCCTTCCCTTTCCCTATTGCATCTGATTTCATATCCTTTGCATGTATTTAGTATATCCCTTTTAAACTGACATGGGGTGGTGGGAATCCCTGCCCTCTAGCTCTCAGCTCCTCAGTGTGACTGACAAATGACATGCTAACCCCTTCCCCCAGGTGTTAGATGGAGACGTGCTACGGGACCGAACCTTCCACAGGTCCCTGCGATATGCCCTTATGCAAGATGGCCTTGGTCTTACGTCATGGCAGAGAGGAATAATCAACATCTGAACTGCCTGTTTTCACACAGCAGGTGTTTCTTTCACCCTAACTGAAAGATGCCCCTAACTGATAGAGAGGTGTACGTAGACCTTCTCTTTCAAGGTCAGAGTGTCCCAAAGCATCCAGATGATAAACGCCGGAAAATCTTTTGGAAATACGTGCATGTAACCGCTGAGAAAAATGATGATGTTACTGACTCTTATGCTGAATAAGCAGTGAAGGAAACGGTGGCCTCTGACAATGTGCCAGCTAGGGAATTTGAGAAGAGGATATATTTCCTGACGGATTTGTATGTGAAATATGCTGTGGCTGCTGTGTATTGCAGCCGAGCATTACTCAAGTTTAGGCTCTCCTTTTCTTTCCTTTTTTTTTTAGTGCTGGGACTTTGGATACGTGTGTAATCATCCATGTCCCCACTTTTTAGGCACTTATATTTCCTCTCTTCTTCACACTATTCAGAAGTGGATCTGTGAGTGGTGCTTGAATATTTATATTATTTCTTGTATTGTATTTTTACAGCACCTTCAAGTAAGAATCAATGGAAAGACCCCGAGGAAATTATTTTTGGCCTGTTTTTCTAGTCACAAAGGAGTAGGTCATGCAAACTAAACACACCCCTACATCCTTTGCTCCAGGCTATTCCCCCGGGCTGGAGTAGACCCAGAGGGCAGGATCTCTCACAAGGACCTCGGTGCATGGAAGCTATATTATCCTTTTGTGGGGTGCATAAGCACTTGCATAGGTAAGTTTTTCTGCCTGATAGGAAGAGGGAGGAATGAAATGGGAGGGCAAGTTACAATCCCCTTCTTCCTCTTACAGTGGGCAATGAGTGTGACAATTTGGGCTCTTGTTTTAATCTCCCTTGCATTGCTCTGAGGAGTAGTTTAAGCACAGCATAAGTAAAACCTGAGCTCATGTTCTGCTGTCTCCTTCATTAAATGTGCAGTAGTGTGGAGGTTTGCAGTTCTTCATGAGTTGAGTTCATCACCAACTTTTTTGATGAGATATATTTTAAGAACATTATATAAATGCATGTGTATAGATATATTATGAGACTTCTCGCAATTCAGAAATGTCTCGTAATGCTGATGAAATGGAGCTTTGGAATAAAGAATTTCTTTACCTACCTTAATAACAAATGTGATGGATGTCTTACCCTATCCTACACTGCAGTATATATTGATGGCTGTGTATCATACTTCTAAATGTGCAATGAAGACAAGCTAACAAATTCCATGCCTCTGGAAAAGCCATGCTTTGCAAGTCCAGCCTATACATAATGTTAAACTGTGTTCATGCTGATAGGAAATACTAAGTGTATTTTATTACGAAGAGGGAGAGAATGGCTGCCAGCTGGCTGGCATTTGCAAATGATCCATCCCTAATCTGCTCTTCCAGAGCACGACCTACATCTTGTTGCTATTCTTGTTGCTTTCCCCTTTTCTTTGAATGATTAACTCTCAGTTCATGAGACTTTTCCAAGCAGGACCTATCCTTCAGGGTACCTAGTAAGTACCAAGTGCTTCTGGCTGCTTGCGTTCAGCTTCCTGTTTCCCAGATCAGAACCATCCCAGATCTCCTTAAAAACAGCATCATAAACTTTAACCCAAAGTCCCAGGGACCCAGTATAATACTTTATTGGAAAACCATCAGTCATTGCACTATCACAGTCATATATTTTCCTGTACACAGAGATAGGCGGGCATCATGGACAGGAGCTGGCATCTAAAGGCCAGTCCAATACTCAGAGCAAAGCCAAGGCTGCCAGGTATCACCGGAGCTGTGAAGGGAAGGAGAAATCCCCACCTAATGGCTAGCCAGTTGTCATAACCCAGCCTGGGCTTCCTTTGTAAGAAGCTGTTCTAATGTAAACAGTGTTCTTGAGGTTTCAAGGAAGCCCTGGGGAAAATGACTGGCTGTACGAAGGACTTTTATTGTTGCTTGACCAGTTGGCTCACTCAGCATCTTACATCTCCCCACTGCCCTTTGGTCGAGTCATGTTATTATGAGTATATAATTGTGTATTTAGCTACTAGCTCCTCTGTTAGGGCTACAATTTAAAATAATGAAGGAATCTAATTTATATCAATGATGGTCCCCATATGAGCTCAACACAAGGCTATAATAAGCTAATTTATAAATGACACATACTTACCCCAAACCCAGACAAAATGAAAAATATAAAAATGAGAAGGACTGACTGGTTGCATGCTCATGAGAGCTCATTCCAAAAATAGGGCTGAGCTGGTTAAAAATGCATTTGCTGAGGCGTATGAGCAATTTGAAAGTTTCTTTATAGTTTTCACAGGAAAATTAGACCAATTCACGAATAACTGAGTCATGGGGCATTTTGATTGGCTGTTTTTCAGCAAGAGTTAGAAGTAACATTCACTTTGCGCACCGAGTTGGCAATCTGATTTTAATTGTTTGCAATTTGATTTTTGAGAACTAGTCAAGCCGAGGGTTAAGAGAAGACTCTTAGACACGGGCAAATTTCCAAAGCAATCTGAGACTCCATTCACTAATTGAAGTCATCGTGTCAGGAAGCATGTTTTAGCATGACCTTCAGGAAGTTCTTTAATTTGTTGTTAATATATCAACCTTCTCTTTTCCCTCCAGTATAAACAGCAGCTTTATACAGATCTTTTTTTTTTTTTTTTTTTCCTTCATGCCTCAGCAAAGGCAGGAAAAGGAGCTGCTGACACTGAACCAAGAGAAAAGGAAGGTTGCCATTCCTGGAGAAGATGCCTCTCTCTCCTTAATAGCCTGACACAGCAGGGTGGCTGCCCACAGATTAGGAAACTGTTTGGAAGCCTTGGCATTACCCAAGCGAGGTTGTTGCCTTTGGGTTACCCAAAAGGCCGCAGCAGGTCAGGCCCAGCACTTCCACCCCTGCTGACCAGGAGGCTGAGTCAGGCCCTCTCCAGCTCCGATCATGCCATTGTGTCTCATGTGTTCGTGAGATCAAGCCTCAGCTGCCGTCACTCATGGTAAGGCAATATAAAACATGCTCCAGTTTCTCTTGGGTTGCCTTTGCCTGAACCATTCAGCTGAGCATCACTGCCCTAATCCTGAGCATCTTTTCCCCCTCTGGTCCTTGCTTCCTTGGGGGGATCCCTCTCACCATCTCTTCCTCAGTGTCCAAGCTGAAATCACAGGAGGATTTTGTTCAGCTGGAAATGTTAACCTGCCTGCTGGGTGGCAAGACGGAGAAGTTGCACAGAAACTGAGCTAAGACAGTGCCCGATAAAACCAGAATGCCCGCAGACTGATGGCCATAACTGGGGTCAAATGCAAAGCCCATTCCTCATCCAAGCTGCCCAACAAAAATGCCCAAAACCTTGCCGAGATTTTGTGCCAAGATGACTATTCAACTGGTTGTATAAGCACAAACTCGATGGTGCACACTGTTATTTGACTATCCTAAAAATGCATTATAACATCTACTTATTCCCGTATGGGAACAGCAGTAGCAGGATTTAAAAAAAAACAACCCAAATAAATTAGAAACTATAAATCTTTCCACCGCATTGGCAGAGCAGGTGAGGTCCATGCTCTCCAAGATTCACACACCTTCATGTTAATGTTTTTAATGCCACCTCTTTCAGGCTGAGAAGAGAAACGATTGTCATTTTTGACCTTGGGAGGAGCCCAAATGCTGTGGGTGGTGGCAGGGCATCAGGCGAGGAAAGGAAGGGAATGTTTGCTCTTCTGCATGCTCAGCAACGCGCTTCCTTGGAAGGGGCAGAGCCTGTCACCACTAGAAAGAAATTTGCTTTCCTTTGACTCTTTGCAAATGCACAAAACTTCATGAATACGGAGCACTGTATCATTTGTTGTAGGAGAACAAGCTAACAGGAGCAAAGGTGAGGCTCCTCAGGCATTTACCACAAATTTGGATGTACAGGTTAATTTTCTGCTGCCTTTTCCTGGAAAACTGCAACTCACAACAGACCGAAGGATTTCTAGGTAGCAGCAGCTACCAAAATGAATTGGAGTATATAGTTTTGTTATGAAACCTGTGCTCGGCCATATCTGGTATACTAGTGCCAGTTCAGCAATAGTTTAAAAAATGAAATTTGGTCCCATAAGAAATTCTGATATTTCAAAAGCGTGGGAGTTTTAGTATGGATTTAGATGAAATTTTTTTTTTTTTTTTTTTTTTACTTAGAGGCAAAATATTCACATTTGGAAACAGAAAAATAACTTTGAAACATATTTTTGATAATGTTAAAATACTCAAATTCTTAGCGTAACATACAGCAAAAGCTAAAGCCCCATAAGAAATTGGAACCAAGTCAATCGAAAAAGCCCCCAACCTCCACACCCCAGTCAGTTCCACAGTACTGAATTGTTTCAATCATTCTCCCATCCCTTCCCTCCAAAAACATGGCCTGTTCCCCAGAGCATTTTATTTTTATGGAATATATTTTCTTGGAGGCAATGTGTTTTGATCACCAAAAAAACACCCAACATTTTACCAAAGGAGTAGCGCTGAGCACTCTGAGGCCGTGTCTACATCAACCGTCAGCGCACAGCACTAGGAGTGGCTCTACAGAGCACCCCCACTATCGCTGTCTCAGGGGTTTTTTTTCCACTCCGTGGACTGAATGCCTATTTGTGGCTGGAGTTTGATGCAATTCATGCTCTCTTAGGCCAAACCAAAGCACAGGAACTGGGAGAGTCACTTCAGCATGTCCTGATCTGGACTAAAATGCTAATGAAGATGCATCATGAATATGAAGCTGACTCACACTAGCAAAAAGTCCCATCTGCTTAGATCATTAGCTGTTGAATGCCATTATATGCTGAGGTACCACTGACTGATGAAATAAGGTATCCAAAGCATCCTATAAAAGAGGGGGTTTTTTGGTTAGTGGATCTTTGCTTGAAGACAAGGTATCAGCTAGAGTCACTATTATTTTTATGTCTGGTTTTCTATCACTCTGTAAAAATTGTTAATGGAACAAGTATTACGTTGATGTAAATCACTGAACAGAATATCTGGGCTTAAAAGCAGAAAAGCACAACACACAGTAGTAGTTCACACTTCTTCCTAAAGCCTTTGCTACACAGCTCTGGGCTTAGACTGCAGTAATTGCTAGTATTTACATCCAGCAGCAAACACAGAAAAAGATCCCTTTTTCTCAAGGCATACAATATATGCTAAGTAAGAATAGGATCAATTTCCTGTTAATTACTTTATCTCATTCATTTACTCAGTTACCAGTGGACCATCATTCCACTTCTGTTTTTCAGACTCACTCAATTACAAACTGTACCTGGTCCTTAAGGGCCTATCAAAAAAGGTCAGACTGCAAAACACAAATTATTTAAAAAAATAAAATAATTAAAAAATAATAATAAAATATAAAAAACCCCAAATAACAATGTCAGCATTGTCACTGTAAGAACAAGGCGCTGAAAGTTATCAAAGAAAGAGTAATGAAACTCTTCCATCAGCTCACAGCTTAACCGGTGTTATCAGCTATTTTGGTTAGAATTCATGACAATTTTCTGTCTTGAATATCATAAAATCTTTTTATTTAGAGTAATTATACTGGTAAGATTACACTTTAAAACAAGAAAACAACGCCCTTCTGCTTTTACAAGTAGGCAAGTGTTGTGCTGAGTTTCCTCACCCTAACAGTCTGTTTCAGTTATACTTACGAAAAGCCTAAGACATCTGTCTTCATCATGTCATGGCAATGCCTCGTGCTTCAACCATCTTTGGTTGGACTTCTTACTGTCTTTGGGTCGAGTGTTTACACTTAATGCTTAAATCAGCCGATGCACTGCGTGTGACGAGTAGTCAAGTTTTATGTACCTGTCTCAAATCTAAAGTCTGGGGTTTAATTCCTGGTAGGTCTTACAAAACTAGTATGACAAACTGAGCAAAAGCCTATTCTTTTCATTTGCATGTCAGCAGCAGCATTGCTAATGAAGATTAAAGGAGTTCTACAAAGTCACAAAAAATCATACTGTTCCAAAGGAGTAACTAAAGACATCACTTGGAGCATACCACAGACCTACCCAAAATAACTCAAAATTTTCCTAAGTTTCAAATTTTGAAGAAAGTTTGTAATACTAAGTACTTTTAAGATGATGAGCACATTGCGAGAAAGCACCTTAAGACGATGAATTTCAAACTCTTCACTGTTATATTTGTGCTTTCTTTTTGAGGCACTCTCTTCGAAGGCAGAAAGGTATCCTTGTGTCGATAATAAGCAAATTTGAATTGTTTTCCAGGAAAGGTTAACATCTTCTGCTGTAATGGCATTCTGTTAGCTCCTGAAATTTAGTGTTCACACAGATTTTTATAAAAGAGTTCTAAGACCCACTAGCTAATGCCTTCACTCTCCAGGCTGGTGTGTATGACTTCATCAAGAACAATAAGACTTTAAATCATAGCATCAGTGTAGATTTATAAGATCAGGGTAATTGACAGCAGAAATACTGAGGGGTGTATGTTGGCATTATATCACAGACCTCCTTTGATAAGCCACGAAGGGATGACTTTTTTGGTAATTTGAAGCATATTAGAACTGTATATATGCATAAAGTAGTGTAAAAAATAGAACTGTAGCTTTTCTTATTTTCTTCAGCCAAAAGACGCTACCATAAAACCAGTATGATAATTGTAAGAAACTGAATTGGAATTATTTTGTTAGTGAAGTTAAACTGAATAGCTATGTGAATAAGTATTTCGCCTTTTGAAAGTTAATGTCAGATCAAGCATTAAAAAATTCTCATTTAAACAGTCATGTTTACTTAATGGTCTTGGACACCTTCTAGAACAACCTTTTCTATTGTACACTATGATGACGTTTTACATCTAAGTTACCTGAATGAAGAAAAAAAAAGTTGACTTAGGCTGTATTTTTTATTTACATCTTTGATCAAATCTCCTGATCCCCAGCAAGCAAAGCACAGATACCAAAGAAATCAGTAGCAGCGTGGATAATAAGCTAGATGTCATCCCTTGGTGCAGAGAGTATTTGGAATTATAAAAGAATTCTTAAAATCGCAGGTCTATGGCTAGCTGCAAAGACATCAATAGATACAGTACTTCAAAGTGCTGAGTTATTAAGCATATCGCACTTAGATGTGAGAAAGCTGGAGTCTTGTGCATAAGATGAAGCAGCATCTATATGTCATGAACATAAGCGAAGACTGATTAAATTCAGCAAATGTATCTCCAAAATCATATTCTTGAAATAGTGATCCTATGCAGTGTTAAAAATAGTTTCTTGCTGTCCTTCTTTAAGCTAATTTGTACCCAACATGTCACTTCCTTTCGTCTAAATATAACAATTACCTACCTGAACACTTACCTGATTTTCGAAGCCACACCAACAGTTTGTGCAGTTCTTCTTGAGACGATTAAATAGAGGATGCCCCGTCGTCTTGCTGCCTGAGTGGGGGACGTTTTCTTTACTGGTCTGCATGGACTCATCTGGCTCCCTAATCCAGAATGGAGTTGCACAGGGGCATTTCTAGCTCCTTCCTTAAGCATAAAGCTTAATGCATTTGGAGCTTCAAATTCACTTTAACTGTTGGACACGGCACAAATAATCTGGTAGGGTTAAAGCTTTAATCAGAGATTGCCTAAATTTGGGTTGCCTCCGCAGGGCCTTTTCCCTGTTCAGGCTCCTTTGGTGCCCGGCTCCTTCTGCATTAGGTCTTCTTAAAATTTGAAGATACAGTTAACAGGGGCTGCCTGCTTGTAGTGGGTGTGCAAGAGTCACGCTTGTGAAAATGAGTATCAAGACAAAAGAAATGTGGGGATTTAAAACTAAGTTAGGAAGGAGTCACACTTCTGAGGTTTATACCCGTGGAAAAGAAGCAAAATGCCACTCCATGTCATTAAGGTGTCACACTCATTTGCCAGTAACATAGCCATTTCTTTGTTGACATTTTGTGCGATGATAACTTGATGGTGATGACAAGTCACCATTTTGCTGCATGAAACCATGTTGCTGTCACTTGGAATTCGTCTACCCTAAGGTATTTACTAAATACAGTGAAGCTTACACATCCTCTGGTCAGCACATTGAAAAGAAGTTAAGAAGCTTACTCATCCAAGAAATGCAGCATAATTAAACCCTCCAACTAACTCTGAGCAACCTCCTACACCCTAAATGATCGGTTTTATGATTTTTTTTTAAAGGAACATTGGTAGCTGGGTTTTTTTCCCCCCTTGGAATAATCCCCTCTTTACACTTCACATATATACAGTAATACTAGGGATCTCCTGTATATTTAATACCTTCAATGTGCCCTCTAGTTTTAACCTATCATTTCCAACAACGATTAGAATTATCTAATCTATTTATGCTTAATTACTGTCTTCTAAAAGAACTTGACTACATACACTGACTAATAGGCAACACTATCCTCTTCCTCTCATTATTATACCTTTCTGGTGTTTTTGTTCCTGAGAAAAATGATTTTCAGCACTAAGGGTGAGGAAGTGCCAGTTTATGCTAACTACTGTAGTTGAAAAATAGATGAAAATCTAGGCAATCACATCAAATGACAGCGGTGAGAGGAGGATGTGTACAGCAGTGGTTTTAAGCCAGCTTTGCGCACCCCTAACCCAGCACTGCTCAAAGAGGCTTCTGGCCCCTGATGTACACTTAGGTGCTCTAAATGCTGGGAGCTCAGAGCAAATGGGCTCTGAGGAGGACACATAACGGAGGGTTTCCACGACCAAGGGAACTATCCATGCACTCTTTTCTCCAGCTATCTTCCCTTCTTGAATTAAATTAATTGGGCTTCCCTATTCCTTTGTTTTAGGGTGATCTGCAGAGGTTAACTGTGGAAAATGGTCCAAGCACAACCAGTGGTGGAGACCTTGTTCTCTATGAATATATTTTGAATGGAAGCAACTAATGCAGTCCTTCCTTTTCTGTTTAATGTAGGAGCATTAAAAAGGAACTTGTGTATTGCCTTTATCTGTCATTATAAAGAGTTCCAGGGCTGACACTTGGATATCTACCTCTCCCTACTTTTCCCAGCAAGGACAATCTTGACCTGCAGAGTATGGTTTTCTGACTTTAACATGGGACCTTCGAAGTTTAAATTTGACTTTCTTTTATCCATAAGGGACTAGTATGATTAAGTATTAAGTTTAAGCAAACAGCTACAGACCTGAGTGATGTCGGCCCACCAAGCATCTCAGTGCACCTTCATCTGTAATGGCCAGATGAACCCCGGGAAATCCTGAATGTGGATTCAAAGCCACAAGTAATGAAGCCTGTCAGCAGGGCTCTGAGGGGACCTGCTGCAGCTGCAAGTGTGTAGCAGAAGCAGACTCGCAGTGCATCAGCCGTCTTGGTTCACCAGCCCATCGACCAGAAACTCACACCACAATGTAACAAAATACAGAGAGAAAACAAGCTGGAAAGAGAAGTTAATACTTAAAAAACAATCTTCCAGATTGTGCCCCCCTCAACAGGCAGGATTAGGCAGTGGAACAGCACACAGAGCTAACTGGAAATCTGTGTGTGCTGTCAGCAATTTATTACTGGATTCATTATTCTGCATGGTTTTTCCCTTGCAATTACTGCAACTGCCTCCTTTTTGCCTTATGCAGTCTTTTTGTTTGCCTGTTTTTAAGTCTGAGGTTTGAATCTGTTCACATCTCCTTTGTTTAAACACATCCCTCATGCCTTCAGGTGTGTTTGTTGATCCCTTGAGCTAAAGCTAGGAAAAAAAAAAAAACAGTGCTGGATTAACAGCACGTTGCATCACCCTCAAAGAGAGTGGGAAAGCACATCACGTAGCCTTTTGTCCCTGGATCCCTTTAGGTTTCTGCTGCAGCTCGGCAGGCTGATTTCACTCCCATGGTCCTTTCAGCCTGATGGGTTTTCTACTCATTAATCTAAAGGAACTGGCAGTCTAGGAGGAAAAACTTTGATAGTGGTGTTGAATGGGCAAGCATTTAAAGCTGCATTCCTTGAAATGTCTCCAGATGAAGTAGCCAGTGTGCCAAGTTATCTTACTGCTGTTTGCTCTGCAGAAACCTGCACTGTGTCTGACAGTGGATACGTGTCACACAGAAGTTACCCTGCCAGTGGATGCTTGAATTAGATTTTGCCTACAAATATGTGATGCCTTTTGATTTATGATCTGGAGATATCAAAATGTTGAGTTGCTGTTTAATTTAAACTAAAAAACCCCACAAACATTACAAGAGTTTTATATCATCTTCAGGAAATCTTGTTCTAGGATAAATTTCAAGTGTTCCACACAGGTCCCCTACTTTTGCTTCTAGGCGGTGACATGTTCAGCGGTGGTATTGCTGTGTATTGCCTTGTGGCTCCTCTTGCTTTTTAGGGTCCAAGTAGTAGGTCTCAGGAGGATGTCCCAGGGTCATCCTAGAGTCCGCAGGGCACAACTTAGTGGAAACTGTTATTCCCCTGTCTGAGAAAAGGAATGGAAAAGTGCAGTTAGAAGAATAAATGCAACCTATTTGGTTTTGTGCAGTGTCTGAAAAGCAGAATTCATCTTAGTAAATGTAGAGGTTCACCTCAGAGCTGGTCACAGTAGGTCCCCTTTACAGACAACAGAAAGCGAGTCAGTACACAAAAGGGTCCAGGGCATGGTTCGTCTCCTCCTAAAAGAGATGTCTGGAACAGCTCAGATGACTCATGTCCTCAGCGCGCCTGGTTCTCTCCACTGACTATGGAGACAGCCTGGGCTGACCACCTCACATACAGGGATCTACACCACAGGTGTCCGAAACTCAGTGCGAGGAAGCAGCCTATCACTCTGAACACATGGATGCAACAAGATAATGCTTCCTAAAGCCTTTTGCACACAGCAGCTCTGTGTCCAGTGTGCGCTGTGCCTCTCACCTGCACACGGTTGCTGTGGATGTGTACTCCGCTAATGCCACACTTTCCATCTTCGTGTTTTATAACCTCACGGCTCACTGCTTCTAGGTTGAGGCAGCAGTTTCAGCACCATTTCTCCCCAAGTGAGCTTCATCCCTTCCGAAGAGATCACTGGCTCACTTTCCTTCCCTTGCCCCAGTCCTGTAGCACTTGCTGTGCAAGCAGCAGATGCTTTGCAGTACTACCTGAAAGCCTTTTTCAAACAAACACTATTCTGCTGAATTAAGCATTTTAGGGTCCTTCAGTTAGAACAGAAAAGCAAAGATTACCCAAATGGTCTGGATGACACGATCACACGCCTCTGCGGACCAATATATTCAGGATTTCATCTTCACATTGCACTGGGTAACAGAGTTATTACCTGAAGTGGGAAACCTGTGCTGTTTAAAGAAACAATTGCTTAAACCTGCTCCATTTCATGCCAGTTAGGGTCCACCCTCAGGCTTTTGGCATATTCCCAAATCAGCCTTGAATTGGACAACCACAGAAAGCTAATGACACATAATTGTAGGTTATGGCCAGATATTGGGGTGAGGACAAATGTAGCATTATAAGGAAGCAGATGCGAGCATGACTTGGTTATTTTGTCACTTCAGTGACAGAAGTGGAGACAAGCATCAATTGCACAGTCACTGTAAACCTGCACATGATTATAATTATAGATATGAGCTTCTTGGAAGATCAAGCACTGCAATTATGGGATGTTTGTCATTTGAACGCTCTTTGCAAAAACTCACATATAAATGTATGCATCGGTTTGAATGCTTGGAGTCTGTCCAAAAACATAAATGGCTGCTATCGCTTCATACTTTAATTTCATGATTAGAACAGAATGGTCTTGTATGTAAACTTGACTCTTCCTAGTGTTTTTGCTGCAGTTGACAGTAATGGTTCACTTAGCTCATTAGATGGTTTTCAGATTTTTAGGATTTGATATTTAACCAAATGCATTCACTCATCCAAATATTATCTCAAGCACCAAAAAGCCTAGCTTCCATTGCTATTTTTCACTTCCCTGCTGTAAAAAGTTGGAATCAACTGACACTGTGCCTTCCATTTCCAAAGGCTGGGTGAAAGCTTCAATTTCTGACATGTTTCGTCCCCAGGCAGAATTACAGCTCAACACAGAAAGAGAAAAAAATTATAGAATCATAGAATAGTTTAGGTTGGAAGGGACCTCTAAAGGTCATCTAGTCCAGCTCCCCTGCCGTGGGCAGGGACATCTTCAACTAGATCAGGTTGCTCAGAGCCCTGTCCACCTGACCTGGAATGTTTCCAGGGATGGGGCATCCACCACCTCTCTGGGCAACCTGTGCCAGTGCTTCACCACCCTCAGCGTAAAAAATTTCTTCCTTATATCCCCTTTAGTTTAAAGCCATTCCCCCTTGTCCTGTCGCAACAGGCCCTGCTAAAAAGTTTGTCCCCATCTTTTTTATAAGCCCCCTTTAAGTACCAATAGGCTGCAATAAGGTCTCCCCAAAGCCTTCTCCTCTCCAGGCTGAACAACCCCAACTCTCTCAGCCTTTCTTCATAGGAGAGGTGTTCCATCCCCCTGAGCATTTTCATGGCCCTCCTCTGGACCCGCTCCAACAGGTCCGTGTCTTTCTTATGCTGAGGGCTCCA
>NW_008795364.1:4243942-4258298 GCF_000699145.1 Aptenodytes forsteri | reverse complement strand
CTTTTCTTGTTGCCCTTGACATCCCTGGCCAGATTTAATTCTATCAGGGCTTTAGCTTTCCTAACCTGATCCCTGGCTGCTCGGACAATTTCTCTGTATTCCTCCCAGGCTACCTGTCCTTGCTTCCACCCTCTGTAGGCTTCCTTTTTGTGTTTGAGTTTGTCCAGGAGCTCCTTGTTCATCCCTGCAGGCCTCCTGGCGTTTTTGCCTGATTTCCTCTTTGTTGGGATGCATCGCTCCTGAGGTTGGAGGAGGTGATCCTTGAATATTACCCAGCTTTCTTGGGCCCCTCTTCCCTCCAGGGCTTTGTCCCATGGCACTCTACCAAGCAGATCCCTGGAGAGGCCAAAGTCTGCTCTCCTGAAGTCCAGGGTAGTGAGCTTGCTGTGCGCCCTCCTCGGTGCCCTCAGGATCTTGAACTCCACCATTTTGTGGTCACTGCAGCTTGGGCTGCCCTTGAGCTTCACATTCCCCACCAGCCCCTCCTTCTTGGTGAGAACAAGGTCCAGCATAGCACCTCTCCTCGTTGGCTCCTCTACCACTTGGAGAAGGAAGTTATCATCGACAATCCATTTTTTAAAGGATTTCCTGTGCAATTTTTATATTACCTCTCTACAAGAAGCCTTTCTTTTTTCATTACAGTCCTTTCCACTGAAATTCAAATCAGACCATGGTAATCTGATACCCAGTATGAGTTTGCTAATGTCGTAAGAATGTGATTATAGAGAAGTCACCTACTGCAACTGTATGTATTCAGACAATACAAATAAATGCACGCCCTTCTGCAAATGTACTTCCAAGGGTTTCTGAGCTTGCAGCTCTAGGTGATTCACTTCTTACTATAAATCGTCAGTGCAGTAACCTTAGGACATCTTAGAACATGGCTCTGAAGTTAATGGAATATGGAGTAAGAAGCGAGTAGGTTATACATTTACCATTCTCCTGGTCTGTAATAAACCTGGCTGGCCATGTTAAGTCATGTAGAGAATTATGTTTCAAGACAGGTAAGCTTTCAGAATGTGCCAGTATTAACGTGCAATCAAGGGGCATTTCACAAAAGGCTATTTCCCCACAGCCACTTATCTTCAATTCAGCATTGCCCAGCTTAATCTCTGGGCTCTCACCCATGTTAATAATTACCCAGGATTTTAGTCTAAGCAGGACAGTGGATAAACAAATTTCTATTGAGAACTGTCTTACAGAAAAAGGATGCAGAGGGAAAAAGCAATAACTTCGCTTCTTCACAGACAACACAGACAGTATAATTCCTGAAAGCTTTTGCAAGTTTGTCTTAGTTTTCAACCTTATATGGGTCCTCAGTATATCATCTCAAGAGTGTTGCCATCACTTGAGATGTCTTCAGGCTGAGAGTGAAAGTGCATGGATTATGGCAGCAGAAGCAGAGGCAGGAAAGCCAAGGCAGCTCCATCCTGCACTTCTCACAGCCCAGCAGCTGCTGTCTTCCCAAGTACAGCAGATGAAAAATTATTTGCTCTAAACTCCAGGGGAAAATTAATTCACTGTCATGGCCTTTATAATCCTCCTCATGGAGGAGGGCCCCCTCAATGAGCAACACTGTAGAAGTGGGGTGAATACAAACACCTCTTTCATTTTGTTCGCTGAGGTATTAAAACAAGTACAAGGCTCCCACGTGAGTTAATTCAACCTCGGGAAAACACAACTTTGCATCAGTCTGTTCAAGCTTACCTGCACGTGAAAAAAACCCAATCTTTGTAAGCTTTGTTGACTTTTAGTTTTCAAAGAGAGAGAAGGAGAAAGAGGACGAGTATTTAGACCTATTGAATAGAATGTAAGTACTCACAGGCTGCAAAATGAGAGATTTTATTTACCCAGGTGAGAGAAAAGCAGGAAATTGCCCTATTATGTCATTTTCCACCGAGGAACCTCTGGTGGACTTGCTGTTTCCAGGAGGGCGTAATGTTCCTAGAAGTGAGAATTGATTTAGATTTTTCTCTCAGCATTCCACTGTGAAAACAGAAACGGAACTTTTGCCAAATTCTGTAGGAGTATCTTTTCTTTGAAATCATTATTACAATAAGGTCATGTTCCTCTTAAAACACAATACTTTACATGCATGAAATCTCAAATGCTTGCTGCTTATTGTCTGCCTCATCCCAACATTTTACAAGTGTGCAATAATGATAGCTTCCTTTTTCATGCTGCATTTTGTACATAGATCTCAAAGCATTTTCCAAAGAAAGGGAACTATAATTATGGATGTGTTAGAGATGGGGAAACAGAAACACTGAGAGGTGAAGCAATTTGCCCAAGGTGACAGGGCAAATTAGAGGCAGAGTCAGGCATAAATCCCGCGTCTCCTGCTTTTTGGTTCCTTGCTAACCACGGCCTTGCTTGCACTTGACAATGGTATCAGCAGCTTGCAAGGGCAACAGCAGTAGGAAACTGCTATGGGGGGACTACAAGATGTGCCTTGATGTGAAATTGATACAGGTCTTAATGAGGGCCCACCTGCAATCCCTCTTGGTCCCGGGGGTAACAGATAAATGGTAACTGAGCTGCAAGGGGCTTGCAGGGCAGTGCTGGGGGCTCCGCACTGAGCCCCGGATGGGTGGACAGGGGCTGCTGAAAGGCAGAGCAACCTCTGTGGTTGCTACATGGAAGAATCCTCTCTGCAAGCACTGAGGCACTATTAACCTCACGGTCCTGGCGATGCATTTCTCAGAAATCACGTCCACACAATTTGTTCACGTCAGTAGCAATCACAGTTGCTTTTCATGGAGACAGAGGCCTCTGTAGCAGAGATGCAGAGCTGTTTTGTCCCACAAGAAATCTGTGGGACAATCTTGAGGAGACGCAGTGGCAGCCCTTGCCACTTTGGTGCACAGAGGAAGGATTCCTGCTCTGCCACAGTGCAGGAGCATCCGAATTATACCGCTAGCTGTGGTTCATTTGGCATGTAAGATTGATTTTAAATTATTTCCTGTATATTCACAAACCCAGCAAGCAGTTTCCCTTTAAAGTGCACCAGCTGTGACATTCGGTAGGTTCTGTAATTTCAAATGAGGCGCTAAGAGACTACTCCTTTCAACAACTTTTTTTTTAATGAGGGTGGGTACCTGTTGCAATGAATCAATTAAAACTCTTCTGACACACAAGATGTGTGTTGCCAGACCTGTTTCACAGGTTTCTCAGGAGGGAGGATAACATGTGACAACACACAAAAGCCAAGAGTACTGGAGAAGATCAGAAGCCTGCATGAGTGAGCTTAGCTTTCCAAAATATTTTCTTAAAGTACTATTCAAAAGACCACTGACCTCTTCAACAGACTGCACCATGGTGGAGCAAGAGATGCTGCTGTCTTGTGCTTATCCTCAAGAAAAGTGTAAGTGACCAAATATGATTTTGTATAAGAAATGAAAACAGGACACTGGAGAAAGGAAATGAAAGAAATGATCTAGCTAGTATAATTGAAAAGGCAGAGGGAGTAGAGGGGAAATGCTAAAATAAGGAAATAAGGAAGCTATTAACTTTATATTGTAGGCATGCAATTGAAATATGATTAGTGTACTCACAAGCAAAAGAAAGGATGCTCATATGAAGAACTCCGATATAAAAGCATCTTGAAGAAACTTGCTTTAATCTTCGACTTTCCACTTGTATTTGCAAAGTGCTGTGGCATGGGGCTACTTGTGTGGTGGAGAATGTGAACAATGAGCTTTGATTTAGTAACTTGAGCGGCAGACTGGAGTGCTGTGAAAACATTTTCTAAAAAGACATAGTATGATTAAAAACAGCGTCTTCTTTTTTTGACAATGCAAAGCCTCTTTTTCCTGAGGCATCAGCAAGCTTTCTAATACTTTATCCAAATGTCAGCTGAGTTACACTACAGTGCAAATATTTCCAAATCCATCCCTCCTTCCCCAAAGGAAGCTGTCACAGAACTTATTTGCTAACCAGAAATTTTATTTTTATTACTAGGAAATGTAACACAGGCAAGAAAGAACAAAAACAAAAAAAACAAACCTGTACATGTTGGCTTTTAAAATGATTAGGAATGTTTTAAAAGACTTCTGAAAAACACCAAGTCAGATTTCCAGTGTGCCAAAGACGAGCATGACAGAAAGGTAGAAATGTAGCTGACTACAATGAAGTCGGGTAACTAAGTCTGGACTGGACTTGTCTGAACAAAATACTAAGCAAAGGTAGAAATGGAACTAGTATGTCCTGAAGCCACTTCAATGCACTGCAGAGAACAAAGTTCAGTGCAAAAACAACTTCTTTCTTTGAAGAAACTCAAGAAACTTTGCCTTTTGAATGGCCTGGCTTGTTTTGGCAATTTCACGAGGATGTTATTTAAAATTTACTCCAGATGGAAGGATCATCTTCGTTCTGGATGTAAAAATGTCACTTTGTATAGGGCTCTATGTTGGTTATCAAGAGCGGAATAGGACAGGGATGTCAGCAAAGATGCAGTTTACCTGTGGAGAGATGTTTTCTATTTTGTCTTGTTTTCTACTCCCTACAAAGTCCCATATGCAAAAGGCGACAGACAGTTAAAAATCTTCCTTACGTACAGTGTCCTGCTGAGCTGACTTAGGAGCCAGCCCGCTCGTAACCAACTGACTGTAACAGAGTTTAAATGAAACCTGGAATTATAATATCTGTACTATAAAAAAACGGTGATGCTTTCCTTTCTGCTGCCTAGTGTCCTATTAAAGGTTTTTAGAAAGCAGGATGACAGTAATTTGTTTTTAGCTTTGCTGTAACCTAAGAGATATAGGTGAGCATTTTTCTCTTTCGTGGACTGATTTCCTTTGTTTTCTTTTCTGTTGTTCACTTTAATCTTGAAAAGAAAAAAAAGAGTCATACTGGGTTAAAATCACCCAATTGCCTTTTATGGAAGACATAAAAGGTAACTGGAACTCTCAAATTGCTCAGTTTTGTATATGAAATGTAACTTTATACTGCGTGTCGTTGTTTTTGCATGTGTGTAAGAGAGAAAGGGAGATTTCTCAATCTCAGTTTGGCCCTCAATTTCGCAGAAATGTGCCACGCTGCACTGTAGAGGCTGAAAAATTTGCATAGAAAAATCAAATCAAACCCA
This sequence comes from Aptenodytes forsteri, assembly GCF_000699145.1. Lineage (NCBI taxonomy): Eukaryota > Metazoa > Chordata > Aves > Sphenisciformes > Spheniscidae > Aptenodytes > Aptenodytes forsteri. The sequence continues at coordinate 4,253,212 of NW_008795364.1, read as the reverse complement.
AAGGAAATAAATCCATAGGAGGAAGGAAGCCATGTAATATCTCAGGATGGACGAGCTGGGTCCTCTTAATTATACCTTCTGGTGGCATGAATCAACAGTGACCCCCCCTGAAGCCAATGGAGTTACCCCATGGGCTGAAGGAAGGACTATGTGGAGGACCAGCCTCGTTGCAGTTATGGTATTAAGCACTTGCCAGGAAGAGGCAGTACATGTATCTGACATGTTAAAAAGGCAAATTGAGCACTGAATGGGCCCATTCTAGCTGTAAAGGGTCAAACTGTGCCTGAGCGGGCGATGCATTTCAGGTCAAAACTAAGTGCTTTCTCGGACTGGTCCAAAAGGTCAACCTGCTGCAGATTTTAGCTTATAAATAAAAAAACTAAGTCTTTTAAGAAATCCTTTCTGCTAAGCAAAATGGGCATGGCACGTCTTTGGAAGTCTGCAGCTACTTGTTGGGAGCTGTTGGCTTTGTATCTGTTGCTATGTGAAGTCAACAAAAAACCTGAGACTTCGTATATGAACCTATGGTCTAGCTGTCCATGACGATGCATTTCCATGTGTCTTCTGCTGAGTGTCATTTGTCTCCCTAAATGTCTTTCAAGGAAAAATGAAGACATTTATGGGGGTTTTTTTGTCCTCCAAGACACACCAGGATGGTTACAACATTGAAAAATTAGCCCATAGTTAGTCAGGGGACATGTTTTTCATAGGTCCATGAAGGTTCAATGCTGTAGTGCCAGGGTATTCACTCCGCAGGTGAATACTGCTCTTTCCTTGTGAATATTAGCTGGGGTTTTCTGTGGTCTGTCACTCTGTTTCACCAGGCAGTTGGGGCAAACTACTGAGTAGTAACGTCTGGTGTAAGGTATCTCTCCAGGAGGCTTGTCTCATGACAGATATGACAAGACCAGGAAGATAAAATGTCCTGAAGCAGCAGCACAGATGGTAAGATCCCACCATCCCAGATCTTGCTACAGGACAGTTTCTTCCTGTCTCAAAAAACTATTAATTGTCAAAACAATGTTGTGGGAGGTGTACATATCGCATATAGGCACAGCTACCTAACTAGGCTCAGCACACCACCTTTCTCATCAACCTCTTCAAAGCCTTTCGAAAAGCCCCTCTCGGCAGAGATGGTTTTCAAAGGAAAATACACTAAATTAGCCATTACAAAGGATTTTACTCCTCTTAGAAAGCAAAATTTATGTAATAAATGCAGTTTCTTCTGGAATAGTGGTAAACAGACTTCTCAACTATGTGACATAGTCCTAGATATTCCTAAATAGCTGCTTACAAATGTAAATTTCAAAGGAAAATAATAGAAGCTCTCTTTTTGCACTTCTCCCTCTGTGTTATTCTTTAATAATGGTTTCATAATTTTTCATGTATTTTTAATATCTTCTGTTAGTCTGTTGCTTTCAGTAATATTTGTATGCTCCCAGAGCCCAGATATATATTTTTTTTCGTAACTCTAGAAGAGCACATGACAAAAGCACACTAGCCTAAGCCTTTACAAAGAAAAAAAGGAGGGGAAAGAAAGTAACTTTGGACAGAAAAAAATTAGTCTGAACAACTTTTTTTAAAATACAAAGCAGTTTTGTGCTTGTACTTTAATTACCTGTCACACAATTAATAACTACTGAAATTATTTTTTTCAATCTTTCCAAAAGCCAATCACCTTTAAGTTGAAACCAAGCAAGGAAATTTCAACCCAAAAGGATTTGTGTTTGGAGTGAGGGGGTTTTGTTTGTTTGTTTGCTTGCTTGTTTTTGATGATTATGTTTTCCCAGCCATGAAATATCAAACATACCCTTTCAGGATGACTTACCTAGATTTCAAATTTGAAAAAGCATTCTAAAATTAATATATTTCATTCTCGCTGCTTAAGAGCAGCACTGCGGTATTATGTGTGTGCTGATGGGAAAATGTGGGAGGTCTCTGTTCTCTATATGTCTTGAGGAGACAAAAATCTGGTGATTGTCTAGGAGGAGTCTTTAAAAAGTCCTTCTCTGGAACAGGTTTCCCAGACATTTGCTCAGCCTCAGCCTCATTTCTCTATTTTCAAATGTAAAATCTTTTGTTTGATCATATCAGAATGCATTTTTTTAGACTTTGACCATTTAAACAAATCACCACCCTCAACGCAGGAGTGATTCCCTATTAATGACCTCACTGATTTTTTTGAATCACCTAGCAAATTTGCCAGTAAAGACTTCAGATTTTTTTTTTCTTTTTGGATTGTGGATTGACATATTAAATCATGTCAGACTAAGAACTGGTCCCAGACAGACCATAAGAAAAACAGCCCCAGTTGTGTCCTCATGGACAGCTACCTTTTAAAGATCTACCAGGGAATCAATTTTTAATCCATCTAACACACACCCTGTAAATTCCAGTTAATGCACATTTTAGATCAAAATGTCATGCAGTGTTAAATTGAGTGTCTTGGAGAAATCAAAATATACTGTCCCAATACAGTTACTGTTCTTGAACAGAGCTGTCATATTGTCAAAACAAAAGATTTATTTAAGAAAATCTGTTTTCCAGGGAACTGTGCTGCCTGACTGTCAGCTTTTTTGGCTCTGATTTTTTGATAACTTGCCAAATGAACACATCAGTGTATGTCAATCCAATCTATAGCTGTAGTCAGCTAATAGGAAATGAAGTCTATATCACTCCTTACTTTTTGAAGATCAGATATGTTGAAAGGAAGAAAAAATAAACTGAAAACAAGCCAAAAGTGATACACATGCTCTTCATATGCTCCTCATCTCAACCCCGCATCAGAAGATATTTCCATGTGAATTCCTCTCTGTTGACTTACCTCTGGAAGAAGGGCTTATGCAATGCAAGGGTGGAGCCCAGGTAGAAATATAAGAAGGACAATTGTACCAGTCAAAGGTTACCAAAACGTATATTTGGGGAAACTGTTTAAGTTATGCTCACTCTGAATAGATGGGCCACTAAAATGCTTCTCTGAAAAACACATAAAGTGGATATAACCAGTGCTGGCTACTCGTTTTGCACACAGATGATCTTAGTTGTCCCAGAAATGTGCCAGGCTCAGCTGGAAAAGGAGCTGGAGTGAACACCTGAGCTCTGCAGGCTTGTCTGGGGGCCTGGCAGCTGCATAAAGGCTGCTCACAAACCCGGAGGGTGCAGGGACTTTGCCCACACGGCGTCCTTGTTTTGTTGTTTCTGCTGCTGCAGAAACGTGGGTGGGAATGCTACCAGCAGCTGGAGGCGCTCAGCTCCCCGTGCAGGAAGATGGGCTCTGAGGGACAGTGAGTGGCTGGCCTAGGCTAGCTTTGCAAGGAAGGGAAACAACATTGAGGAAGAAAACAGGAGAAAGAAGTTTAAAATGGACTTGGAATATGTTTGCCATACACTTGACACTTTGTGTCTCAAAGACACGTGGGTGGGAATGCTACCAGCAGCTGGAGGCGCTCAGCTCCCCGTGCAGGAAGATGGGCTCTGAGGGACAGTGAGTGGCTGGCCTAGGCTAGCTTTGCAAGGAAGGGAAACAACATTGAGGAAGAAAACAGGAGAAAGAAGTTTAAAATGGACTTGGAATATGTTTGCCATACACTTGACACTTTGCGTCTCAAAGACACATACATCTACGGTCCACTGAGCTCCTGGGTCTGGAAAGGTTTCTGACTCTTTGGAGAGTTTTTCTTCATCACATCTGTGAGGTTTCTGCTGTGCTGGATTTCCAAGGGGTAGAGGCTCTACTGCATTGGCCACATGGAGCTGTTGGTAGCAAGGGGTCTGCTTACTGGCATTTATCCTTACTATCCTATAGCATGGCCTTGCCTCTTAAAAAAAAAAACCCAAATCTGCTGCCATATTTTTGGTCCAGTTATACTGTCAATTGCATCACCACCGAGTCAAAGTTGTAATGGGGTAACTGAGAGCAAAACTTTGCATGGTGTTTCTTTCCAGATGGATGGTCTAGCTTGGAGCACTGCAGTCTGCAGGGGGGGCTCTATCCCTTGCCGCTCATATAAAAAGGAGCTAGGTGTCAGATCCATACAAGATTTTCTGATCTGGGACTTGACCCAATTGATTTAAGACTAAAATCCCAACAAAGCTGATGTTGATTAAGTTCAAGGACTTATTTGCTCTTAAGTTTACCAGGAGCTTGGAGCTGTACTTCTGTGCATGTCCTGAGTTGTCCCAATCTTGGTGGAGTTGAGTGAATTGAAGGTTTGCTTTGTATGTATCCCTAAGCCTACTGTAGGGACAGCTGGCCCCACAAGTGTCCTCAGAGCACATCTAGCTTCCAGGGACCTATTTCTCACCTTACCACATGCAGTGGCTGTTGTTGTTTGCAGCTGAAAATGCAAAATTCCTCTCCTCTGCCTAAGCACTACATAGTAGCCTGATTATTTACTTAGAGGACTTGGAAATTTTCATTCCCTATTTGAATAGGGAATATTCAAATATATTTGGACCCAAATATATTTGAGTTCAAATCTATTCAGTCTCTTGAGAGAAAGCCTGGGTAGCAGAAGAGAGGCTACTCTAGCAACGGGCAGCTCCGCTCCAGCCGTGTCACGGGCCTGCTGGTGGTTACGGCACTCACTCCAAGCAGAGCTGGACAGGCCTGAGTTTTAGTTCCCCTGCTAGGACCTCTTTTTCTTGTAGTTCACATACAACCACCACTGGTTAAAACACAGAAAATCAAGCATGGACAAGGGCCAGAAACATGGTTGCCCTCATGCCAGGTGAGCGTCCTGAGCATGAAGGAAACATGACTTGGTTGCTTAATATGCCCTTTCTCTTTATGGACTAATGAATCTTGAATTGTTTTCTGCACAGTTGCAGCTGGAGGATGAGGAGTGTATCCCTCCAGCCCACTCACACTGACCTACTTTGGAGCTGCTAATTGCATAATCTCGGGGGGGGTTGGGGGGGGGGTGAAGCCCCCCTCCCACGCACACTGTGCAGCCAAAGCAGGGAACCAAACTTAGGACATCCGCTTCCCAAGTTACAGCTTTAGCAGCAGGGTGTTATATGAATGTATGGCAACCGTGGCAAAGGAGGAACATTAAGAAGCGTAGGGCCTGCTCAATTCTCTGAAGGGAAGAAAAAAAAAAGAAAAAGAAAAAAAAAAGGAAAAAAAAAACCACAAAGCTATATTTTGGAAGGGATCTGGTTTGTGGATCCCAACCGAATGCAAATATCTCCTTGCAGGTCTGCCAGGTGGGTTTTAAGTTTCCTCTCCCCACCCAGCCAGCTTTATTGGCTAGGTCTAAGCAGGTGCATGCTAAGCTGCTTGGGGTTGTTATTGCAGGCACCTAGCACTCTTTGTGCACTTTATAGATCTATTGCTCAGGATTCGGACTCTGCTCAAAGGCCTGAGATCTTAAATACGGGGTATTACACCAACTTGTGCTGAGTCACCTAAGCCCTTTATTGAATCCGGCCCCAGTGCATTTTTCAGGCTTATTTGCAGAGCAGCAGGTATTATTACCAGCAGTATCTGGGTTAATAACAGGGCCTTCAAGAGAGAAAGCAATTTGTAACACCTGTGATGCTTTGACTGAAACATGTTCATTATCCGTGCTCCCAGTTATGTAATAAGCAGAACAATAAAAAAAAAAAAGACTTCTCTTCGCAGAAATCTCTATGCTGCCTGTATATGGCCCCTGTATCCTGTTTGCTCAGTACTTGCACAGTTACAGTTGCCTGGAACGTCCTCAGCAGAATGCCCCTTGAGTTTTAGTAACTAGGCATGGATTAAAAAAATAAATACAGCAAATGCCAGAAAAAAAAAAATAGACATTTATCTTCACTGTGGACAGACAGTTGTTGTTGCACACTTGAAGCCTGACAGATGTGGTTTGCTGGCAAGTGGGTGAGAAAAAAGCAATATCCTAACTCATGTTGGGGGGAGGGGGGAGGCTTTTCTTCTTCAGTTTGAGAGAAAAAGGTCTGAAAACTTTCGAAGTTGATCTTAGCAGCTCCATACACAACATATGGTCCTTCCTGAGCTTTTGACCATTCCCAATGTGGGACTCTGCCAAATGAAAGTTAAACAAAAGTTACCCTTACAAAAATATTTAGGAAGCCCTGTTATAGAAGTGAGTGCACATGTTGGCTGTGACTCAGAGCACACCCACACACTGGGTAGACAGATTAGCATCTAAACCACTAGGCAAGTTCCAATTCTTGCTCAGAAGGTCAAAAAAGCCTGGGAAATGGCCATTGCTCCCTTTCTCCTCAGCACAATTATTTTTTTCCAGATTACAAAGTCATTTTGGATGGCACGGCAGCAGTGAAGTCAACTGATTTATTGTCATAAATAATTGTGTTCCAAGTTGGGAACCAATTTTGTCATTTCTGGACAAAAGAATAAAGAGGGGATTAAAAAAAAAAACCAAACACCCCCCCACCCCCAACACAGCAAAACCAAACCTTTTCCTTTGGATTTCTTTGTTGTAACATTTGTTTCTTCTCCACAGAAACCACTGGGATCTGTAAAACGTTTACTAGGGAGGCACATATTAGATGGAAGAGAGATGAAAGCCAAAAACCGCCTTGATAATATGCTTGTTTTGTCCAGAACTGGAGAAGGTCAAATCTGATGTATTTTTTTTTATTTGGTGTCATATTATCAGAACACAACAGCTCAAAAGACCAAGACTGCCATATGCATTTCACTTGGCTTCCACATATTGTAGCTGGCCTGTTTCCAAGCCACCTGTGAATAAAGTCCCTGCAGCTCCTCTGGTGTTGCCAGGAAGGTAAAGGATGCCCACTCCCTGTGCCCTCCTTCCCACGCTGAGAAGACACAGGGATGGAGTTTGGGGTAGAGTTAATAGCACTAGGAGCCTTTATGAGGCCTGGAATTAAGTTGTCCGGAAGTTTGAGGCACCTCCTATCCAGGAAAAAAAAGTTATCAACCAAAATTTCCATACTAGGGATGGAGTTTGGGGTAGAGTTAATAGCACTAGGAGCCTTTATGAGGCCTGGAATTAAGTTGTCCGGAAGTTTGAGGCACCTCCTATCCAGGAAAAAAAAAGTTATCAACCAAAAATTTCCATACTGATGCATGTTTTACGGGTTGTTACTAAAAAGGGTTTAATATAGCATTGGAAGTCTGTGGGTTGTCCTGAAACCCTAAGTTTAGTCTTTTATAGAAACCTCAGACATTTATGCAACCTAAAACATGGATAAGAATATTTGTGGAATCAAAACAAAGGAAATAAAGCTCAAAGCTTCTAGAGGTGACAAAAGTATGTAAACAAGAGAGAGGCAGAAGTAAGGTCAGAATCAAAAACAATTTCAAGATTTCCAGCCACGGTATCAAATCAAAATCTGATTGCAAAAGGAAGCTGGCTAGTTAGACAATATGTGACATCAAGTATTCTAAGTTAGCTCCAGGGTCTTTGTGCTTCATTCAGTACTTTAACTGTTGTGGTCCAGATAATGAGGATGCAGATAATACAGTGAGCATGGAGAGTGACAGCAGAGTCTGAGTAGAAGAAACACTTTTTCATTTTTCTTTTTAATGATAATGGAGGAAAAGGGTCAGAAAATCACAACTATGTAAATTTCAGTAATATAGAAACAGCCCAGAGCTATATTCACTGCTGCAGGCTTGCTGTGGAGGAAATACAACAGATCTACAAGATGCATGGCTATTATTAATATTGCAGCTGTACAGGAAAAGCAGAGCTTAGTTAAGTCTTTAATAGCTAATCCCTTGCAAAACCATGGGTGGAAATACTAACTCACCTTGCTGGCTTGCGGTTTGGATTTCTCTTCGCCCAATATGGCTTTTCGCTGAGCTGCCGGTTGATCTCTGTGCTTCAGAGGCAAATGGCCTTACGATCCCCCCAGAGAATCCTCTGCCAATGTTAAAACCAGCAGGCATGAGAGAAAGAAAAAATAAATGGCAAGGACGAGATGGCTTTTCTACCTTCATTCCTCCCGCTGGTGCTGTGTCAGAGGTAGTCCAAGAACTTGGACTGCAGCTCCCACTTCATTCGCATCTCTAAGACAAACATCTACAGAAGTGTCTAGAACCAGTGCTTGGTAAAACCTGCTTTTCTTCTGCATTTGCAGTGCCATTTCAACAAGCTAGCTCTTGCTCCCTTTTCCAGAGTAACCATCATGTATTCAACAGTGAGGGTGCTCTTGCCAAAATGTTTTTCTTATCAGGATTATGCTTTTGCAAGATGAAATGTCGAAGAATCTGTATGATTAATCTTTTGAACTTTTCCTGTTAATAAATACAGAATTCTCTCTGGCTTCAGAAATGTTTTCCATTAACTCTTTTCCTTCAACATTGAGTGGAACTTTTGAAGTTTATCAGAATTATTTGGTAGACTATTCCTATTTGGATTTTGCTTTTTTTTTAAAAAAAAAACCAACACCTTTCATTAAGAATATTTTTCATTTTCATTCAATTTTATTTTATTTATTAAATAAATGAGGGCAGGTCCTTTCCTCCCATCATAGTCCTGCAGGAAGGAGCTACCCAACCTTCCTACAAGCAGTAGTTAACACTCAGAGAAAGCAATACTGGGCAATTTTGTTATGTGTCATTACAGAGAAATTACCCAGGAAAAAAAAGGTGCGTTTCTGTAGGAGGTGCTGTGCTATCTATGGGGATCGCCCTCGGGAGCAGCAAGAGACCATTACTGCTCCAGAGCTGCGGCGTTCCCCAGGCGTGCAGGATGACAACTGCCATGGTCATGACACAGGAGGGGCTGGCAGTACCTGCGTCCCTGTTGTTTTGTAACCACCTGAGATGACAGGAAGCTATCGGCCATTAAGTCTGTTTTAATAGCTAGTAGTCATGGCTTCTATGACTGAAAAGCCTATGGAAACTGTGGTTCTGTTCTGCCATTTCGGATTTTGCCTGTGGCATTTGTTTATATGTTGTGGGAGGGCTCAGACAAGTTGTCTTCCTTCTTTCCACACCTCAGTATCATAGTTTGTTTGCTGTTTTTTTTCCCCTGCTTCCTTGTTAGCTTTTTCTTCCTTTGCAGTACCAGCTTCCCCTCACTGTCAATCAGAGAGGGCCCCGCTCTTGGCCATGGGAGGAGAAGACCTGGAATGAGGGCTGGTGGCCAACTGTCTAGACATCTCTTCCCCCAGGGAGGCCAGAAGGATGGGATGCTGTATTTGGTTTGTGTGGCAAGGTTTTGGTAGTGAGGGGGCTATAGGGGTGGCTTCTGTGAGAAGCTGCTAGAATCTTCCCCTGTGTCTGATAGAGCCAATGCCAGCCGGCTCCAAGACGGACCCGCCCACGGC